>NC_138165.1:5981048-6441680 GCF_964165515.1 Mesoplodon bidens | reverse complement strand
AGAGTTTCCTAAGCATTTACAATTACATCACAAGACGCAGCCCAACTCTGCTGCAGGCCAGCAGGAAAAAGTTAAAAAATACCAGGTTCAGCAAGAAGGAAGAAGCACCCAGCAGGACAGCCTGACGTAATGTACACACGTGAGACGGCCTCCAGTCCTGACCCTGCCACGTCCTCAGTGGCAACGGGAAGAATACTGGCTCCACACTCATTAAGTAAGATTAAGGGTGGGAAGGGCTTGCACAGGGCGTTTTTCAGAAATAGCTCCAGGACTTCCCTGGAGGTCCAGTGGTTAAGACTCTGCGCTTCCCAGGCAGGGGGCCCGGGTTCGATCCCTGGTCAGGGAAATAAGATGCCACATGCCACGTGGCGTGGCCAAAAAATAAAATAAAATAAGAAGTACTTTACATTAAAATAAATAAATAATAAAAAATAGATCCTCTCTCGATCCCTTACTTACGGTCCCTACTCTGTGGCACTTGGGCCACAACCATAGACAAGTGCCGAGGACAGGGGCAGAGAACCAGCTGTGAGCTCTGATCTTCTGCGTCTACTACAGGCTTCTCCATAAGAGAAGTCCAAGGTAGGACCCTTTTCACTCGTGACCGAAAACAGCAATGAGTCAATATTTCTCCTAAGTGTATAGACTGGCTGGGCTCAGCGGGCAGGTCCTCCTGCTAATCTTGCCTGGGATCACTCAGGCAGCTGCTGTTATCTGCCAGCCTGACTGCAGCTGAAGAGTCTACAGCGGCATCACCCACATGTCTGAGGCGCTGATGCTGGCTGTTGGCTGGACCTCTTGCCACACGTGACCTCACCACTCAGTCATAGAGACTGCAGTTCATTATACGTGGTTGGAACATTCCAAGACGGCGAAGGGAAGTGGCCAGGCCTCTCAAGGCCCAGGACACAGAACGTGCAAATCACTTCTGCAGCATTCTATGGGTCAAAGCAAGTCACAAGGTCAGCCCAGAACAAAAGTGTGAGGAAATGGATTCTACCAGTTACCAGGAGCCACAAAATATTACACACGTGCTTCAACCTAACATACATGTAGCCATATGTGTAGTGGGTATCTGTAGAATGACTACATGGATGGGGTAAATACATTTGTCTTCTCTGTTTGCCCATTATCTTGATTACTTTTATTTAACCATCAATTTATCATATATCACATCTCATTACAGAAGATACAAAAGAAATAACTATAATCTATGACTTGACTTGAAAACGCTTCCACCTTACTTGGCGAGAACAAGAGATACATACTCACAAAAAGCTTGTCAATGTGAGAATTCAGCACAAACACAGGGACTTCCCTTGTGGTCCAGTGGGTAAGACTCCATGCTCCCAATGCAGGGTGCCCAGGTTCCATCCCTGGTCGGGGAACTAGATCCCGCATGCCACAACTAAAAGGCCCCGTGTGCCGCAACGAAGATCTTGCATGCCACAACTAAGATCCAGTGCAGCCAAATATACAAATAAATAGTAAAAAACAACAAAAAACAAAAAAAAACCCACAAACACAGGATGCACAGTTAGCAGACTTCACAGATAGAATGCCACACCTGCCAAATAAGGGCTATGAATAAGTACTGTGGTTGTTTAGAGAAGGGATGGATCAAGAAGGCCTGGAATGACCAAGTCAAAACCAGTCAGACAAGGCTCAGTTTAAGCTTTGTCTCGAAACATGGACAGGACATCCTACATCAGTTATGGCACTTAACAGGGGGAATAAGCCTAAGCAAGTGAGGGATGTGGAAACTTGTGAATGGTTGAGGGAAGAAGTGTGGCAACAGAGATGGTGAGATACCTCTGAGATGGGCAAGCGTTATTACTCCCACTTTTTTTTTTACTGGTCGTGCAGCTTGTGGGATCTTAGTTCCCCGACCAGGGATTGAACCCAGGCCACGGCAGTGAATGTGCCGAGTCCTAACCATTGCACCGCCAGGGCATTCCCATTACTCCCACTTTGAAGATAAAGAAATGAAGCTTAGAAAGGTTAGGCTAAAAAAATTTTTTTGAAAAACAGGGGCTTCCCTGGTGGCGCAGTGGTTGAGAGTCCGCCTGCCGATGCAGGGGACACAGGTTTGTGCCCCGGTCCGGAAAGATCCCACATGCCGCGGAGGGGCTGGGCCCGTGAGCCATGGCCGCTGAGCCTGTGCGTCTGGAGCCTGTGCTCCGCAACAGGAGAGGCCACAACAGTGAGAGGCCTGCGTACCTCAAAAAAAAAAAAAAAAAAAAAAACCCTGCCCAAGATTTTAAAGCTAATAACTGTCGGGCGGTAACTGCAAATCAGATCTGCCTGGCCCCAAAGTTAGTATTATTTTTGTTATACTACAATACTACTGACTCACTGAAAGTTCAAAGCATGGGTACTTAATAACTCAAAGATGAAAATGTTAAAGTTATATGGGGCACGAGAAGTAGAGGATTGAGAAACAAGAAATCAAATTACAAAGCACTCAGGAAGCTTTAATAAAATAATATTCCACATCACAGCATCAAGTGGTACACTTTAAATGATCAGCACCAGTGAATCAAGAGCACATCAAACATTTCCCTGGAAAATATGTAGAAAGCAGGCATCATAATGACAAGCCAACCCCGAAAGCTAGAAACGAGCAGAACCAATCCACACTAGGCAAAAGCAGTTGTTTCTATCAATAAGACATTTTTTGCCTTATGATCATTTGTATAATTACGATATGGTGTGAACCTTTAAAGACGCCCGGCCGTGCCCCGCCAGCAGTGAGTCTCTCGCTTCCTTGGGCATCCCACAGCCCACTCACTGGCAGCCACACGGTCACTCAGTGAACAGACCCTGGGCCAGCGGTGTGACAAGTGTCCCAGGCTAACTCCTGGAAAGCCCAGAAGGTGGTGTGACAAGTGTCCCAGGCTAACTCCTGGAAAGCACAAAAGGTAAGACTTGGTCAAGGCCCTCAAGGAGGTCATTGCCTGGAAGAAGGATGAGACAGAAAAGGAGACAGAAAAGCAGGCGGTGGTGGTGGTACAGGGACAGGTCCTAGGCCGGGGGCCTGTAGATGGTACTACGGTGGCAGACAAAGGAGAAGCGGCTGCCTGAGGGAATTCAGCGGGGCACTTCAGGACGGGCCCCCGCCACGCACACCAGGCAGATGCAGCACCCGCCGCCCCTCCGGCTCTCACGCGTCACTCCCCCAGTCACTCCTCACCCACTGCGGATGCGGGCTCCGGCCTGGCTGCCTCCTTCCCCAGCTCCTCTCATCTCCTGTAGCGGCTTCTCCACCCCTCGGCTGACAACACCCGCTCCTTCCAGCCTTCCCTTCTCGGCCCCAGCAGGCCCTCCTGGCCTGGTCCTCGGTGCCCTGCCATGCCACCCTCCTTTCCCGCCACAACTGCCCATCCCCCAGCTCTCTTGTTCAAGTGCATTGCCTCAACCTCGTTGATTCCATAAACTCGTTCCCAGTCTCACCTTCCTTTGAGTCTGCGTTAAATCCCACGGGGGAGTCAACAGCATGGAGCTACCCTCCACTGTCTCTCTCTCGGGAGTCACTGCCTAGTAATCCTGAACCCTGGGTGGAGCAGACACACTGAAGCGGCTGCCTTCTCGGGCCTGCGGGGTGACCATGCGGAAGAGAAGACACACATACCCAACCAGGCTGGTTTTAAACTGATCTCAAACTTCAGAAAGCCCTTCGCCACCAGCAGCCTTCCAGCTCGCGTTCTCTGGCAACTCTGCTTGCCTTTCTCTCCCAAAGAGCTTTCCCAGCTTCTCCGCAGGCGCCCGTCTACCCGACCCTGCAGTTCCCTCCTGACCGGCTCACCTGCTGCTCGCTCAGTAAAGCAGGCAGGATGAGACACCTGGGACGGTCACCAGCGACCCGGGGCGGCCCCCTCTACCTGTTCAGCTGCCTGCTCTCCAGCATCTACCTGCAAGCTCCCCTCTGTGGGCTCACTCCCGGCAGCTGAGACACTTCCTCAAGGCCCCTGGAGCTCACAGGCCTTCCATCAGCGACACCAGGGACGGCGGAGCCCCTGTAAGCAGCTGTCTACACGCGCGAGCTGCACGGAGGCACTCTCTGTTCACCCTGCGGCCCTCCCCTCGGGCCCCCTGCCACCCGTCCACTGCAGCCGCCCTGGTCAGGAGCACCAGTGATGGCCCTGCTGGCAGACCTACTTCACTAACCCCGCCTCTCGGAGGCATCCCAAAACTGACCCCTCCTTCCTTCCTAAAAATTTCCCACAAATGAGCATGCCTTCCTGCTACTTCTCTGGCTGCACCTCCTCAAGTTTCTTTAACCATCTCTGCTCCTCTCCCAAAGCTCACCCCAAAATAATAAGCATCCATTTCCATGAATTTTTTAAATGCCTATAAAACTGATGACTCCCAAATGTGAATGTCCAAGCCAAATACCTCTGAACACCAGTCACAGGCACGGGCCTCTTTTCGGTGCCAAACTCTTTACCACTTTGGGGCCTTATCTCTTGCTGTTCCTAATGCCTGAAACATTCTCCTTATGCCTGCGCTGGCCTGGCTGTCACTTCAGCTTCAATGTCACCTCCTCAGCAAGCCCTTTAAAGACCACTCTAGGGGGTCGGTCCCTTGTCACTGCATCCTGTTCTCTTCAAAGCATTTATGACAAGTTGTAATTTATCGCATGTTTGTTTACCTATTTGCTGTCTGACTTTCCCACAGGACTGTCACTTATGAAAGAGGGGACCTTGCTTATCTTGTTCACCTAATGCCTACAACCATGCCTTGTACAAACATGGCACTCGAGAAATAGTTTTTGAATGAATGAAGTTTGCTTGAGTTGAAAATCAGAAGAAAACAGTCATTGGCAGTCATTAGTAGAGTTCAATTTCTTCTTGGGGTGGGGGAGGAATGGGGGGATAGGAAAAGTGCACAAAAACATTTCAGATAAAAGGAATGTGCAAATACATATGGACAAAACACAAAAAAGAACAGACGATGGCCTGCTCAAGGGAAAACAAGCCATTTGGCAAGGCCAGAGCACTGGTTCCCAACCTGCAAACACTACTGACCCCCACCCCTGAGGTGAGAGGGTGGAGTGATTAAAGGCTGTCTGAGAGGGACTTCCCTGGTGGCGCAGTGGTTAAGAATCTGCCTGCCAGTGCAGGGGACATGGGTTCGAGCCCTGGTCCAGGAAGATCCTGCATGCCGTGGAGCAACTAAGCCCGTGCACCACAACTACTGAGCCTGTGCTCTAGAGCCTGCGAGCCACAACTACTGAGCTTGTGAGCTACAACGACTGAGCCCACGTGCCACAACTACTGAAGCCCAGGCGCCTAGAGCCTGTGCTCCCCAACAAGAGAAGCCACCGCAATGAGAAGCCCGCGCACCGCAACGAAGAGTAGCCCCCACTTGCTGCAACTAGAGAAAGACCGCATGCAGCAACGAACACCCAACACAGCCAAAAATTAATTAATTAAATAATTAATTATTTAAAGTCTGCCTGAGAATTAGTGCAGACAAAAGCCATGCATTATCCATGACCTAAGTATTCCTAGCCGTATTTTCAAACTTATGCAATGCAGTTATGAATCTTTAAATGCAAAAATAATGTAAAAAGTATTTCTAAATTCTTATTTTGAAAAATTTTCTCAATTAACAGATACCAGAAATTCCACTTACATAGAGCCCTGTGATGCTGAACACTAAAAAGAGTTCTTGGGACTTCCCTGGTGGTCCAGTGGTTAAGAATCCACCTTCCAGGGCTTCCCTGGTGGCGCAGTGCTTGAGAGTCCGCCTGCCGATGCAGGGGACATGGGTTTGTGCCCCGGTCCGGGAAGATCCCACATGCCCTGGAGCGCTGGGCCCGTGAGCCATGGCCGCTGAGCCTGCGTGTCCGGAGCCTGTGCTCCGCAACGGGAGAGGCCACAACAGTGAGAGGCCCGCGTACCACAAAAAAAAAAAAGAAAAAAAAAAAAAAAGAATCCACCTTCCAATGCAGGGGATGCAGGTTCGATCCCTGGTCAGGGAACTAGGATCCCACATGCCACGGGGCAATTAACCCTGTGCACTCTACAGCCCATGCGCCACAACCAGAGAGGCTGTGGGCCATAACCACTGAGCCCGTGCATTCTAGAGCCTGCATGCCACAGCTAGAAAGAAGCCTGTGCACCGCAACAAAAGATCCTGCACGCCACAACGAAGATCCCTCGTGCCACAACTAAGACCTAGCACAGCCAAATAAATAAATAAATATATATATATATTTTTAAAAGAGTTCTTATTCTCAGAAAGTCTGGCTCAGACCAGAAAGACTGAGAACAGACAAGGACCAGCAGTCAACTTCCAGCACCAAAGGCCAACAGTGCTGTGGTCTCCAGGGAGTTCTGTACACGTCATCTTTGAAATGCAGAATCACGAGACTTCGGGTGGGCATACAATTATTTACCTTGGAGAGAGCATTAAAATCTGCAGTTCCTCAAGTTATCATAAGAATATTGTGCAACGGGGGAAAAAAATCAGTTGAACTCCCTCTTCTCTCTATCACTCACCCCAGTGTGAATAATAATTAACTACAGTGAAGTCATGACAAAAAAAACAACCATAATGTAAGATGTAAATGCCCAAAAGTGAGTAACAGAAGAAAGTTCACCATATTAAAAGCGCAGGTCATATGAACAGAAATAAATCATTAACGTTGGTTAATTTCTGGTACTAAGATTACAGATTTTCCTTTGTACTTTTCTGTATTTTCTAATTTTTTTCTATGATGAATATAGAAAATATGTTACTTTTATAATTACAAAGAGAAAAGTATTATTCAAAAACCAGGCATTACCATTTCATGATGGAGGAAAATCTCTCTTTCAGTATTATGGAATAAAATGTGTAACTATCAGTGAAGTGTAAAATACGAAGAAAGACTTAAATTCCCAAAAAGATGGAATTGGTGGATTAGTTACTTCCACAAATTATGTGGTAGAAAACTACACAATGGAAAACACAAATAAGTACCAAAAAAAAAAAAAGCAGCTCCATATTACTGTATACATACTATAAAAAATAATAGGAGAAAATAAATACACTGCACAAGTGCCAGATAAGTTATTCATTCATAATGGTTACTACTTGCCTTCACTAGTATTTTAATGAAGTAATTTCTTTAAAATCTTTCAGATATTTTAAATATTTTTTTCTTTGTGAACTATAAAAGTAGAACATAGTTTTAATTTTATTTTTGCTTCTCCTATGGCAGGTTTATAACAAGAAGAATTGCTTCTATTTTTATTCTACTCCTCAAAGATGAAACAACACGGACATACACTGAAAACTGCTGACGCATGTTGATAGGTACACGAGAATTTGTTACACCATTCTCTTCACTTCTCTGTGCGTTTAAAATTGTCTGGAACTTTTAAAAATCCAAAACAAGTTTTAACTTCTTCAAAAGAATTGTAAAGCTTAAGTCTATGTGGGAAAAAAAATACATAACATACCTGCAATAAAATTAGTAATTAACTAAACAAATAAGGATGTGAAACTGCATTAAATTGCATATACATAGTTACACATATAGCATATACAATGTATGACATTTATATACATATAGTATGATATAGCCCACATGTAAAAAAAATTACAGAAAAGAACAAACATAGAGTATGTAAAAGATTAATAGGTAGCTTCTGAGTAATAGGTTTGAGAGCTTACCTCCTACTTCTTAATAATTTCCTCTACTCTTCATATTTTCTAAGAAGAAAAGAGACATTTTTAAAAGTCTTAAAAGAGAAAAGCAGTTATTTAATAACATTCATCTTATTCATTCAAGAACTGTGAAACCGGGGCTTCCCTGGTGGCGCAGTGGTTGAGAATCTGCCTGCTAACGCAGGGTACACGGGTTCGAGCCCTGATCTGGGAGAATCCCACATGCCGCGGAGCAACTGGCCCCGTGAGCCACAACTACTGAGCCTGCGCGTCTGGAACCTGTGCTCCGCAACAAGAGAGGCCGCGACAGTGAGAGGCCCACGCACCACGATGAAGAGTGGTCCCCTCTCGCCACAACTAGAGAAAGCCCTCGCACAGAAACGAAGACCCAACACAGCCAAAAATAAATAAATAAAATTTAAATATATATATATATATTTTTTTTTTTAAAAAAAAGAACTGTGAAACCCAAACTGACAACAAAGACACCTCCCTACTGACTGCTGACTTTTCTTCTCCCAATGATATACACAAGACGGATGTCAACATCAGCATACCAAGCTGTTACATTACCAAGGCAGTTACCCCAGACAGGAAAGAATAGTAATAATATAGATTACAGATTCCCAAGGAAGGGTCTTACGTAAAAACAGGAGACCTCAGCAGGGAGCCAGCTTATTGGAGAAACAAGGCTCATCCCAGACACTAACCAATACGCTGGCTCCTCTAGAAAGAGGGGACCTAAATTTCCACTCAGGCTAGCAACATTTACTTCTGTGGTATTTTTCAGAGAGCTTCATTTACAGTTTCATAGCTGTGACCAGCTTTTTTTTCCCGTTTGTTTACTATACCAATGGAAAACAGATCCTTAAACTTGAATGACTCCTCAGTGATTTTTAGTAACAGCTTTATTGAAATATATATCACATATCATTAAATTCTCCCTTTTAAAGCGTACGTACTGCCCCTAGGTTCAGACGCAGACGTAGAGAGGCTTGAGGACACGGGGAGGGGGAAGGGTAATCTGGGACAAAGTGAGAGAGTGGCATGGACGTATATACACTACCAAATGTAAAATAGCTAGTGGGAAGCAGCTGCATAGCACAGGGAGATCAGCTCAGTGCTTTGTGACCACCTAGAGGGGTGGGATAGGGACGGTGGGAGAGAGACGCAAGAGCGAGGGGCTATGGGAACACATGTATATGTATAACTGATTCACTTTGTTATAAAGCAGAAACGAACACACCATTGTAAAGCAATTATACTCCAATAAAGATGTTAAAAAATAATAAAGTGTATGTAATTCAGCGATTTTAAATTTGTTCACAAAGTTGTGTGCCCATCAGCACTACTTAATTCCAGAACATTTTTATCACCCCAAAATGAAATCCCTATCATCCTTTAGCAGTCACTCTCCAACCCCCTCTCCCAAACCCATGAAAACCAATAATCCACTTTCTGATGGAATGGATCTGCCTACTCTGGACGCTTCATATAAATGGAGTCATAAAATATGTCTTTCATATCTGGCTTCTTTCACTTAGCATACTATCTTCAAGGTTTATCCACCTCATAGCATGGATCAGTATTTCATTCCTTTTTATGGCTGAATAATATTCCATTGAATAGCTGTACCACAGTCTGTTCATACAATTATCCGCTGATGGATATTTGGAATGTTTCTACTTTTTGGCTAGTATGAATAATGATATAAACATTCCTGAACAAGTTTTGTGTGGACAGGTTTCCAATTTTCTTTGATATACAAATAGGAGTGTTAACTAGAATATAGGCTATAACTCTATATTTAGGGTTTTGAAGAACTGCCAAACTGTTTTGCAAAGTGGCTACACCATTTTATATTCCCACAGCAGTATATGAGGGTTCCAATTTCTTTACATCTTCAGCAATACTTATGGTCCATCTTTTTTATCATAGCCATCCTAGAGGGTATGCAGTGGCATCTCACTGTGGCTTTGATGGGCATTTCCCTAACGACTCTGGGTGTTGGGCTTCTTTTCATGGACTTGTTGGCCAATTTGGACATCTTCTTTGGAGAAATGTCTAATCAAATTCTTTGCGGGACTTTCCTGGAAGACCAGTGGTTAAGACTCTGCACTTCCAATGCAGGGGGTGCAGGTTCAATCCCTGTTCGGGGAACTAAGATCCCACATACCATGTGGCGCGGCCAAAAAACAAAACACACAAAAATACTCTTTGCTTATGTTTTTAACTGGGTTGTCTTTATTGTTGATTGTATGCATTTTTATATACTCTGGATAAAAGTTCTTTACCAGATAAATGATTTGCAAATATTTTCTCTCATTCTGTGGGGTGTGCTTTCATTTTCTTGATGGTGTCATTTGAAACATAAAGTTCTAAATTTTTAATAAAGTCCAATTTGCCTATTTTGTTGTTGTTGTTGCTTGTGTTTTAGATGTCATACCTAAGGAACCACTGCCTATTTTACCACAATAAAAAAGAAAGAAAAGAAACTACTGCCTAATCTAAGGTCATGAAGATTTGCATCTATGTTTTCTTCTAAGAGTTTTACTGTTTCAGATCTTACATTCTGGTCTATGATTGAGTTCATTTACATATATGAGTGAGGAAAGGGTCCAAATTCATTCTTTTGCATGTGGATATCAACTTGTCCCAGCACCATTTGTTGAAAAGACTATTCCTCACTGAATTGTCTTTGCACTCCTGTTGAAAATCAATTGACTATAAATGTAAGGATTTATTTCTGGACTTACATTCTATTCCACTGATCTGTATGTCTACCCTACCCTTTATGCCAGTACCAGACTGTCTTGATTACTGTAGCTTTGCAGTAAGTTATTAAAGTCCTCCAACTTTGTTCTTCCTTTTCAAGAGTGTTTTGACTATTCAGGGTCCCTTGTATTTCCATATGAATATGAAGATCAGCTTGTCAACTTCTGCAGAACAGACAGCTGGGATTTTAATAGGGAGTATGTTGAATCAATTTGGGGAATAGTGCCATCTTAACAATACTAGGTCATTTGATCCAAGTACATAGGATGTCTTTCTATTTATTTAGATCTTTAATTTCTTTCAGTGATGTTGTATAGTTTCAGAATGTAAGTTTTACATTTCTTCCTTAACTTTATTCTAATTTTTCTATTCTTATTGATGCTTTTATGAATGGAATTGTTTTCTTAGTTTCATTTTTGGATTATTGATTGACAGTGTATAGGAATACAACTGATTTTTTATATTGATCTTGTATCCTAAAACCTAGTTGAACTTATTAGCTCTAATTGTTTTTGTTATTTATCTATCTATCTATCTATTTATTTATTTATTTATTTATTTATTTATTTATTTACGTGTGTGTTGGGTCTTTGTTTCTGTGCGAGGGCTTTCTCTAGTTGTGGCGAGCAGGGGCCACTCTTCATCGTGGTGCGCAGGCCTCTCACTGTCGCGGCCTCTCTTGTTGCGGAGCACAGGCTCCAGACGCGCAGGCTCAGTAGTTGTGGCTCACGGGCCTAGCTGCTCCGCAGCATGTGGGATCTTCCCAGACCAGGGCTCGAACCCATGTCCCCTGCATTGGCAGGCAGATTCTCAACCACTGTGCCACCAGGGAAGCCCAGCTCTAATTGTTTTACAGTGGATTCCTGAGGGTGTTCTATATACAAGATCACATCATCTGCAAATAGATTGTTTTACTTCTTTTCCAACCTAGACGCCTTTTATTTCATTTTCTTGCCTAATTGCCCCGGCTAGAAGCTCCAGTACAATGCTGAATAGAAGTGACATAAAAGGACATCTTTGTCCTGTTCCTGATCTTGAGAAAAAATCAATTTTTTATCACTAAGTATGGCAGCTGCTGTGGGTTTTCATCAATGGCCTTTATCACATTGAGAAGTTCCCTTCTATTCCTAGTTTGTTGAGTGTTTTTACCATCTAAAATGCTTTTCCCGCAGCTATTGAGATAATGTGGTTTTTGTCCTTTACTATTATTATGGTTACACTGATTTCCAGCTGTTAAACCAACCTTGCATTCCTGGGTTAAATCCTAGTTGGTCAGTGTATAATCCTTCTGATCTGGTGCTGGACTCAGTTTGCCAGTATTTTGCTGAGGATTTTTTTGTGCATCTATATTCATAAAGGATACTGGTCTGTAATTTTCTTTTCCTACGATGTCTTTGTATGGTTTGGTTAACAGTAATAACATCCTCAAACGATGAACCAGGAAGCACCCCAGCCTCCTCTTTATTTTGAAAGAGTTTGCAAAGAATTTGCATGTGGTATATTTGGTAGAATCACCAAATGTGAAGTCATCTGAGTTGGAGCTCTTTGTGAGATGTTTCTTGATTGTTAATTAAATCTCTTTACTTGCTATTGGACTATTCAGATGTTTTATTTTTTCTTGAGTCAATCTCAGTAATGCTGTTCTAGGAATGCATACACTTTATCTAGGTTGTCTAATTTGTCGGCATATAATTGTTCCTAGTATTCTCTCATATTCCTTTTTATTTCTGTAAGATCAGTAGTAATGTCTTCTCTTTCATACCTGATTTTATTAATTTGAGTCTTGTCCTTGTTTTTCTTGGTCAGACTAGCTTGACTAGCTTAAGGTTTGTCAATTTTGTTGATCTTTTCAATTTTTAATCTGTTGATTTTTGCTTTTTTCTCTATTTCATTTATTTCTAATTTAGTATTTATTTTTTCTTCCTTCTGCTTGCTTTTGGATTAGTTTGCTCTCTTACCAGTTTCTTAAGATGGAAGTTTAGATTACTGATTTAAGATCTTTCTTTTTTCATATACGAATTTATAGCTATAAATTTCCCTCTGAGCGCTGCTTTTACTGCATCCCCGAGGTTATGGTACGTTGTTTAATTTTGTGCATGGAGCATAGCAGGTGTTAAATATTTATTGTTGAACAATGAATGAATGGCAAGGTTCTTCTTTTCATTGTGGAAAAACATACGGAAAATTTACTGTTTTACCCACTTTTCAGTGTACAGCTCAGTGGCATTAAGTACGTTCACATCACTGTGCAACCATTACCACCATGTTATGTTTTGTTTCTGTTTTCTGTCATCGCAGACTATTTTCTAATTTTCCTTGTGATTTCCTCTTTTACCAATTAGTGACTTAGGAGTGTGTTGGTTAATTTCCACATATTTGTGAATTTCCCAATTTCCCTCTGTTACTGATATCTAATTTCATCCCATTGTGGTCAGAGCACACTCTGAATCATTTCTGTCCTTTTAAGTTTATTGAGTCTTGTTTTATGGCATAACATATAATCTATCCTGGAGAATGTTTCACATGCTCTTGAGAACAGCATGCATTCACTGTTCTTGGCTGTGCTGTTCTATAGATATCTGTCCCTTAATGATTTAAAAGAGTTTATCTGCAACTAGATCACATTTAAGAAAAAAACTGCCAGTTATGGACATCTTAAATTTTTCATATTATCCCCCACTTTTATACTGACTACTTATTCCATATATATATTTATACATGTATATAAATAAAAATCAGGTCTCCCCTTTAAAAATAAAAATCTCAGTTTCTAGCACCATATTAAGGGCTGGTTTCTAAGAGTGAAACCTACTAAAAAGGTAAGCAGAAAAGAGCACATATACCCACACGAGAGATTTTCTAACAGGTTTCTGACACATAAAATCTCCAGACTTAAGTAAATAAGAGAGCAGGGCATTTGATATGTCATTTGATAGCGTGACAGCTGACATGGCTATCCCAAATTTCCCAAGGGAGCTGGGTTACACCCAGTGGAAAAAAAGAAAACCTTATTAAGTATGGGTTATTCAATGTGAAGACAGAAGGTGTAAAAAGCTTGGGATATAAAAGCAGAGTTTTTCTCTTTTACTGAATAAAGAAGTCAAGCTAAGAAGTACTGCAGCAGTGGTTTAAATTTTGGGTTTCATTTCAGCAATTAAAAATAAGCATAGGTACTTCACATTTGAAATAGCGCTTTCTAATGCACTAAGTGATTATAAAAATGCCACCTTCTTTATTCCCCAACAAAACCTCTGTAAGATCGTTACCGTCATGCCTATTTCACAGATTCAGAAGCAAAGTAACTTCCAGGGTCACACAAGTATGAAACAGAATCAATATTTGAACCTGGGCTTCTAATTCCAAATCCAGGGCTATTTCCACCAAGTCACAGCTGCTGCTTCTCACCAAGAATACACACAAGTCTCAGTACTTTAGACCTGAGTATATATAACTTAGGAAAAAGACCTACACAGGAAGGATATATCCACCACACTTAATGATCCCAAAATTAGAGCACAAGAGCCTGAACAGAGAGAAGCAACCTGTCCCGGCACAGCACACATACTAAGCAGGGGTTCCAGAAACAAGGAACAAAGGAAGAGGAAGAACCGTATGCACCCCCAGAAGTAAACCTAGGAGAGCAATCAGCAATCATTAGCTCAGAGCTCAGTATTTCCCACAGATGCCAAAGGGCTGATCAAAAATAGGAAAGAGAGAGAAGAAAAAGGGTAACATATAACCATTGGAGGAAACTAGGTGAATGGTGAAGAGAAACTCTCTGTATTATTTTTGCCTCTTCTTGTGAATCTATAACTATGCCAAAATGAAAAGAGGAAAAAAGTGAAAAGATGTACATGATGTGGACAGGCTCTTGGTCCTAGTTTCCTAAAGTTCCTTAAATACCAATGTGCCAGCCAAGCCGTCAACGAATTCCAGGTCCACTGGGGAGGGAAAGACAAGTGAAGGATATATTCCAACAGGACATCAAGGTGCTTTCCTGGAAGATTAGCTACTTTTCTGATGACTCCTTAGTAGAGAAAAAGGAAAGACTACAACGATGAAATAAACATAAGGTCACCCCTGTGTAAAGCTCTGTCTTAGGCGCACACTGCCATGAAAACACATGCTCTGCTACTGTGTCTCACGCCCAAATCGTTTCCCTTGCTTCTATTCCTTGGTCCAGAAAGATTCAGACTGAAGATGCAGAATCTGATGGACTGGAAACACTGAAAACACAGCTTCACATACGGCTTCCTACCCACCCACCATTCAACCAGATTTCAAGCATATAGACTTTAAATCTGTACTCTACTAAGCTTACACGTAACAGCTAGGGAAATTTTGCTATATTTCTCAGATCAATTATAACAGAACACTGCTATTACTACAATAACCTTTTTACATTCATATTTTATGGATTCAGGAAAAAAAATCCAAAAGAAAAGCACAAAAAGAGATCTGTTCCTTGTCTATATTAGTATGTACTGAACTGTACATACAGATGCTCGATTTCCAAACTGAGTTGTGATTACCTCAATATTTTTCCAACACTGACTTATTCCTACTCATCACTAACATGGTTTTCTTTAAAATGCCTAAAAACCTAACTCTAGTCCTACATTTAAACAAAAAAAATCACTTAAGAACATAATTGAGGACTTCCTGGTGGTGCAATGGTTAAGAATCCACCTGCCGATGCAGGGGACACAGGTTCGAGACCTGGTCTAGAAAGATCCCACATGCCACGGAGCAACAAAGCCCGTGCGCCACAGCTACTGAGCCTGCACTCTAAAGCCCGCGAGCCACAACTACTGAGCCCACGTGCCACAACTACTGAAGCCCACGCACCTAGAGCCTGTGCTCCGCAACAAGAGAAGTCACCGTAATGAGAAGCCCATGCACTGCAACGAAGAGCAGCCCCCGCTCGCCGCAACTAGAGAAAGCCCGCGTGCAGCAACAAAGACACAACGCAGTCAAAAATTAATTAATTAATTAATATTTTAAAAAAAGAATGTAGGGCTTCCCTGGTGGCGCAGTGGTTGAGAATCTGCCTGCTAATGCAGGGGACACGGGTTCGAGCCCTGGCCCGGGAAGATCCCACATGCCACGGAGCAACTAAGCGTGTGCGCCACAACTACAGAGCCTGCACTCTAGAGCCTGCAAGCCACAACTACTGAAGCCCGCGCGCCTAGAGCCCGTGCTCCACAACAAGAGAAACCACCACAATGAGAGGCCCGCGCACCGCAACGAAGAGTGGCCCCCGCTCGTCACAACTGGAGAAAGCCCGCGCGCAGCAACAAAGACCCAATGCAGCCAAAAATAAATAAATAAAATAAATGAAAATTAAAAAAAAAAAAAAAGAATGTAATTGAATATAATCAAATACACATTTTAATACACTGCTGATGAGAATAAAATTCATAACTATCTAGGGCAATTTGGAAACCTCTATCAATAACCTTTAACTATGTCTTGAGCCAACAGGTCCAAATCTAGGAATTCATCTAAGGAAATAATTTGTTAAGTATTCTAAAATGTATATATCAAGTTGTTCACTGCAGCTGTTCGTGAAAAAGACTTTTTAATGAAAATAAGTGTTCAAGAACAGGAAATTCGGAAAGAAATTACAGTACATCCAAACAATAGCATACCACTCAATCATTGAAAACCAAAGTAAAAATGTGTTCTTATTGCCCTGGAAAAATATCTACAATCAGTTTAGTGAAAAAAGCAAACTAGAAAACTCCATGTTTCTGATGTCCTTTTTGTTTGTAAAATAAAAAGTAGTCACTTATATTCTTGGTACACAGAAAAAGTATGGAAAGAAACATACCAAAGCATTAACACTCTTATTTTCTACAATGAAAATGTACTGTTTATATAATTTTTAAAAATACATGTTAAACCCAGAAATAAACCCACACACCTATAGTTAATTAATCTTCGACAAAAGAGGTAAGAATATACAATGGAGAAAAGACAGTCTCTTCAGCAAATGGTGCTGGGAAAGCTGGACAGCCGCATGTAAATCAATGAAGTTAGAACACTCCCTCACACCATATATACAAACTAAAAACGGATTAGAGACTTAAATATAAGACATGACATCATAAAACTCCTAGAAGAGAACATGGCAAAATGTTTTCTGACATAAATCGTACCAATGTTTTCTTAGGTCAGGCTTCCAAGACAACAGAAATAAAAACAAAAATAAACAAATGGGACCTAATCAAACTTACAAGCTTTTGCACAGCAAAGGAAACCATAAACAAAATGAAAAGACAACCTACAGAATGCAAGGAAATATCTGCAAACAATACGACCGAAAAGGGGTTAATATCCAAAATATACAAACAGCTCTTACAACTCAATAATAAAAAAACAAACAACCCAATCAAAAAACAGCCAGGGGCTTCCCTGGTGGCGCGGTGGTTGAGAGTCCGCCTGCCGATGCAGGGGACGCGGGTTCGTGCCCAGTCCGGGGAGATCCCACATGCCGCGGAGCGGCTGGGCCCGTGAGCCATGGCCACTGGGCCTGTGCGTCCGGAGCCTGTGCTCCGCAATGGGAGAGGCCACAACAGTGAGAGGCCTGCGTACCGCAAAAAAAAAAAAAAAAAAAAAAAACCAGCCAGAAGACCTAAAGAGACATTTCTCCAAATAAGACATAAAGATGGCCAATAGGCACATGAAAAGATGCTCAATATCGCTAATTATTAGAGAAATGCAAATCAAAACTACAACGAGATATCACCTCACACCGGTCAGAATGACCATCATCAAAAAGTCTACAAATAATAAATGCTGGAGAGGGTGTGGAGAAAACAGAACCCTCTTACAGGGCTGCTGGAAATGTAAACTGGTGCAGCCACTGCAGAAAACAGTATGGACGTTCCTTTAAAAACTAAAAATAGAGTTAACCATATGATCCAGCAATCCCACACTCCTGGGCATATATTCGGAAAAGACAAAAACTCTAATTTGAAAAGATACATGCACCCCAATTTTCACAGCAGCACTGTTTACAATAGCCAAGGCGTGGAAGCAACCTAAATGTCCATCGACAGATGAATGGATAAAGAAGATGTGGTACATATATACAATGAAATACTACTCAGCCGAAAAAAGAATGAAATAATGCCATTTGCAGCAACATGGATGTACCTAGACATTCTCATACTAATTGAAGTAAGTCAGACAAAGAAAGACAAATATCATGATATCACTTATATGTGGAATCTAAAATATGACACAAATGAACTTATTTACGAAACAGAAACAGACTCACAGACATAGAAAACAAACTTACGGTTACCAAAGGGGAAAGGGGGTGGGGAGGGATGAATTAGGAGTTTGGGATTAACAGATACACACTACAATATATAAAATAAACAATAAGGACCTACTGTATAGCACAGGGAACTATATTAAATAGCCTGTAATAAACCATAATGAAAAGAATATGAAAAATATATGTGTAACTGTATCACTTTGCTGTACACCAGAAACTAACACGGCACTGTAAATCAACTATATGTCAATAAAAAATTAAAAAAGAAAAAAAAATGTTTAAAATAAGTGTATAACTGATTCACTTTGTTATAAAGCAGAAACACACCATTGTAAAGCAATTATACTCCAATAAAGATGTTAAAAAAAAATAAAAAATAACAGTGGTCCTAACAGAGCAATGCTGCCAGCCTGCACACGCACAGATTATCTGGAAGACCAGTCAAGAAGCTAGAAGCGGCGGCTGCCTCTGGGAATGGGATGTGGAAGAATGATAAAAAGGGTGGAGGAAGGCTTACATTTTACTCTCTATCCTTGGGCACCTTTTAAACTTTTTTAACCATGTACATACAGTATCCCGTCAAAGGAAATATACATTTCAAAACATTAAGATGTTCATATTCTTTCTACTATAAGCATATTGCGTCCAATAAATCCCAGAAAGTTATTTGTAAAGTCAAAAAGAACCATAATCCTGAAGCCACAGCCATCATCAGTTACTACAAAGAACCGGAAAACATTTAAAAAGCTAGTTATTCAGCAAATTGTCCATCTCTAGTATACTCATCTCTAGCAGGCAGCACTGGTAACACCTATGGGGAAGCAAAGTGTATTTCTGAAGCTCTTCCAGCCATGAAATTCCTGCAAAATCAAAGGCAGGCAAAAAACAAAATCACACAAGTAATGAGAAGAAAAGTGCTCAATTAGTTTTTGATCACTGAACTACAGCCGTGTTTTAATTCAAAAATAACACAAGACAGAGTCATACACGTCTACAAAATTACTTTTAGGTCCTACGTTTCTATAAAATACATTTTTAAGTGTACTAACTACAGGATTCTCTTATCGCCAGCCGGGTTTTGTTAAAACCTCTAAGATGTGTAATTCGGCAATATCTCTCAAAATTTTAATGACACATAACATTCAACCCAAAATGTCGACTTACAGGAATTCATTCATATACATGGAAAATAAATTATTATAGGATTATTCTTTATAGCATAGTTTTATAAATGCAAAAGACTGGAAAAAACTAAATGTTCCTTAGTAGAGGGCTGGGTAAATTACGGTATGCCATACAATGGCATACTATTCAGCCATACTCTTCATTTTCAAAAAACTATGAAGAAGCCTTTAATGTATTGATACTGACATAGACTGATTTCCAAGATATATTAAGTAAAAAAAAAAAAAAAAAGCAAACAGCTGGGCTTCCCTGGTGGCGCAGTGGTTGAGAATCTGCCTGCTAATGCAGGGGACACGGGTTCGAGCCCTGGTCTGGGAGGATCCCACATGCCGCAGAGCAACTAGGCCCGTGAGCCACAACTACTGAGCCTGCGCGTCTGGAGCCTGTGCTCCACAATAAGAGAGGCCGCAATAGTGAGAGGCCCGTGCACCGCGATGAAGAGTGGCCCCCGCTTGCCACAACTAGAGAAAGCCCTCGCACAGAAACGAAGACCCAACGCAGCAAAAAAAAAAGCAAAAAGCAAAATTCAGTAGTCTACCATCTGTGCAAGAAAAGAGAGTGGGGGAAGGCATAGATATATATGCACTTTGTCATACATATAATTAATAACATTAGTGTCTCCAGGGAAGGGTAGATGACAGACAGCAGAGGAGGGAACCTAATCTTTAAATCATGTGTATGTATTAACTGTTCAAAAAATAAATATTTTATAATTTAAAATTTTTAATGCATTTAACTAGCAGTTCTATCTCTCCTTTCTAGGTAACTTAAACAAGATGAAAGGAAACTGCAGGCGCACGAGAATACCCCTGAGGTATGCTTTAAAAAATTTTTTACAGCCAATAATGCATGTAATAAGCTTGTGACTACAATAAAAATTACATAAGTTTAATAATTTCATAACTATCCATATGCAATCTCAATAGCAACCAATTTCCCAAAAGCATACTGTCTAACTCCACCCCAAAAATTCCAAAACAGAATGACTGATCAGTTGATGATTCCAGTAAAATAGAAGAGTCCGGATTTTACTAAGACCCAGGGTTCTCTGTGAGAGGCTAGTTTCAGCCTTCTCTCAGCTAGGGTGCTTTCTTGGCCACTTCACAACATTAGACCGTGGGGTTAACATGGCCAAGAGTCAGGCTCCTTGTCCCCTGTCACAAGCTCCGTCTCCAGCCAACATAGCTCTCTCATAAATGGAAGGCAACAGCCAGGCCCCAGAGTGTACAGCCAGGGGGCTGTGGACCTGTTCAGGGCTTCACATCCTTCCGAGGAAAACAGGAAGGGACACATCCTTCCCCACTGCCGCACGAGAAGCCCTTCCCGCTTCAGCCTTCCACACTGAACTCAGCACGCTCACCAGGGGACTCCTTGCTTGTCCCGCTGCCTTGGGGGCAGAGCTCTCTGGCAACAGGGCTGACAGCCCTGCTCTCTGTCCTCAGGCACACAGTGAAGTCTGTTGAAGATTCTCATCAGAGTTCATAGTGCATTCTCTACTAATTACCCAGATACACCCCAGAAAAACTCTCTCATTTTAACAGCAGTGGTTTTCCTTAAGGGCTTTCAGTGTTTTGGGTCCATTCCTCATGAACACCTATGTACACACCTTCTGTGTCCCCTCCGGTCACCCACGCCACCCAAAACAGATCTAGCGAGCAAATGACTACAAGGTGCGCCTCATCTTCCAGGGCTTAGTCACGCTTTCATGATTCCACAAAACCATTACTACACAATTTGGCTAAATACTGTTACACTGTCTAAACAAATGCTTCTGTGGCAATTTCCGAAATCTACTCCAAATTCTGAAGTGAATGAGAGTAAGAAAAGCTTTTCCCATCGTGTTCCCTTCATAAACGCAGTCACAGGCCACAGGCAATGGCTCCCAACAGGCGAGTTCAATCAGCAACAGGCTGAAGTAGCACCCCGTCAGCCCGCATCACGAGCTTGGCAGGAGAGCATTTCTTTTGAAAGGGCCACCCTCCTCAGAATGGGATCCTATGTCTGGAGGGTGATCTATTAAGTGATAAAAATACTTCTTAAGTCAAACTTTTTAGACAAAGATATAGCCTTAGGTTTAGATACATACCAGGCCCAAATTCTCCATAAATAAGGCCAGAGGTAGCAAAAGAAAATAGCATCTCTCCTTCCTACCTGCCCCCCCAACGATGAATAACCAGTATCTCATGATAAGTGTTTATAACAAGAAGCTAAGGAATATCTACTTAGGAGTCAAAACCTACTGGAAAACAAAACACCAAAGGCCAACCTTTAAAATGAGCCTTCCCCTCCCTGATATCTGGATGGCAGATTACAAAATGGACTCCCAAGGGAGGTCTGATCACTTAGGACAAGTAACATTAGACCCTACTGAACACTAAAGAGTGTGATGGAGGGAAATCTGATAATACGGACCCAGAGAGAAAGATCAGATACTTGTCCACTAGTTAACTTTTCAGATTTCTAGGCAAAAGAAGATTTTCTAATGATACTTAATTCTCTCGTTAGAAAAGTAATATACACTCATTGTATACAAATTCAAAATAATTTTTGAAATTAAAAGCATTTGTTGGGACTTCCCTGGTGGCACAGGGGTTAAGAATCCGCCTGCCAATGCCAGGGACATGGGTTCGAGCCCTGGTCCGGGAAGACCCCACATGCCGCGGAGCAACTAAGCCCATGCACGACAACTACTGAGCCTGAGCTCTAGAACCCATGAGCCACAACTACTGAGCCCGCGTGCCACAACTACTGTAGGCCCCGCGCTCTAGAGCCTGTGCTCTGCAACAATGAGAAGCCACCACAATGAGAAGCCTGCGCACTGCAACGAAGAGTAGCCCCCGCTCGCCGCAACTAAAGAAAGCCCGCGCGCAGCAACGAAGACCCAACGCAGCCAAAAATAAATAAATGAATTTATTTTTTTAAAAAAGAGCATCTGTCAAAAATGAAAAGGCAGGGTCCAGATATACAAAATCACACCTAAAATGAGTAAAATTCCCAATTTAAAACTCATCATAATCTTAAATAACAAGTTAAAAATGTTTTAATCATCCATGAAATGAACACCGTATTATGCAGCCGGACATTTATCCATATAGCTAACGTCACATACAAAAAAATTCCTAAGGCATTTAAAAGGCACAATACTATGATTAATCCCCACATTTGGAAAATGACTTAAAAGGACCTGAACTTAAACTCTTAAAGAACTTTATAATATACTGATCATTATTCTTTTAAGAATAATTTTCTGGGAATTCCCTGGTGGTCCAGTAGTTAAGACTTGGCCCTTTCACTGTCGTGGGCCCTGGCTCAGTCCTTGGTTGGGGAACTAAGATCCCACAAGCTGCGTGGTACAGCCCCACCTGCCCCCCCCAACAAAAGAATAATTTTCTGCGATTACCCAAATGTATTCACAAAGATCTATGTTTAGCTTCACAATTCAGTCAATAAAAGTTAAGCACATCACTTAACACAGTACTGGACTGGGCACTAGAGTGAATGGGGGACAAAAGAAGGTTGGAAATTGAAAAACAGAGATATATAATCTACTCTGAAGGTCCTTATAATCTATATCTGAACACAGGAGACTTAAAAGTAACTATACAAAATCTAAAGAAAGGGAACTCACATTCACTAAGTGTATCTTACACGTCAAGTAGCAAAGCTGCAATACACACACAACATCCCTGAATCCTGTCTCAAGGGAAGAAAACAAGGCAGGGTGGGAGGGTGTTGAGGTTGAGGAGGGCAGGCGGTGAAAGCCAAAAACCCAAAGAAAAACAGAAACGCCAACTGAGTGATACAGAAGATAAGTACAGTCGTCATTAGTCTTCCACAAATGGCGCTGGGACAACTGGACATCCACATGCAAAACAACGAAGTTAGAGCCCTATCTCACACTATTTATACAAACTAACTCAAAATGGGCCAACAACCTCAATGGAAGAGCTAGATCTATAAAACTCTAAGAAGAAAACACGAGAGTAAATCGCCAAGACCTTAGATTTGGCAATAGATCCTTAGATATAACACTAAAAGCATAAGGAGCAAAAGAAAAAATACATTAATTGGACTTCATCAAAATTAAAAACTTTTGTGCAGCAAAGAACATATGTTATCAAGAAAGTGAAAAGACAACCTATAGAATGAATGGGAGAAAAGATCTGCAAATCATATATCTGTTAAGAGTTTAATATTCAGAATACGTAAGAACTCCTAAAACTCAAAAACAAAAAGACACACAATCCAATTTAAAAATGGGCAAAGGACAACAAGGTCCTACTGTATTGCATAGGGAACTATACTCAATATCTTGTAATAAGCGATAATGGAAAAGAATATGAAAATATATATATGTATAACTGAATCACTTTGCTGTATACCAGAAACTAACACAACATTGTAAATTAACTATACTTCAATCTAAAAAAATAAAATGGGCAAAAGACTTGCGATACATGGATATTTCTCCAAAGAAGATATACAAATAGCCAACGAGCACAAGAAAAGATGCTCAACATCTCAGTCATTAGGGAAATGCAAATCAAAACCACAGTGAGATACTACTTCACATCTACTAGGATGGCTATAATTTTAAAAAACAAAAACAAAGAGAAGATAACAAGTGTTGACAAGGATATGGAGAAACTGAAACCCTTGTATGATGCTGTCGGGAATGTAAAAATGTACAGCCACTGTGGAAAAAGTCTGGCAGTTCCTCAAAAAAGCTAAACATGGAATTACCACGTGATCCAGTAATTCTACTCCTAGGTATATACCTAGAATTGAAAAAAAGACTCAAACAGAAATTTGTAAACCAACATACATTACAGCATTAGTCACAACAGTCAGAAAGTGGAAACAACCCAAGTTCCATCAGCAGATAAAGGATAAATAAAATGTACAATATCCATACAACAGAATAGTATTCAGCAATTACAAAGGAATAACATTCTGACACAGGCTACAACATAAATGAACCTTGAAAACATTACGTTAAGTGAAATAAACCAGTCATAAAAGGACATATATTACTCCATTTATATGAAATATCTAGAATAGGCAAATTCCTAGAACTAGAATATTAGAAGTTACCAGGGGCTGAGGAAGAGGGACCAACAGGGATTTACTGCCTAATAGTTACAGAGTTTCTGTTTGGGGTGATGGAAAAGAGTTGGAAGCAGCTTGTGGTGACTGTTACCCAATGTGAATGTCATTAATGCCACTGAATTATATACTTAAAAATGGTTACAATGGCATATTTTATATTGTATATATTTTACTACAATAAAAAGAAAAATAAAAAGTTTCTATAAAGTCTTTAGGAGTCTGGATTGCCCAAAGGTAGACTTCAAATCAGGGACTCAAATCCAAAATGGACTGTAGGTCCCCAGATCTGACTAACCCTCATGGAAACCTTAGTGGGAAGCCTGCATCTCTACATCCTTCCTGACCAGTGAAGAGGCCTCTCCAGATGCTGCCGGATGCTGCAAGCAGACTTTCCCCCAAGGCAGCCCAGTGACCTTCCATGCAGGAAGAATAACCTGTGCTGGAAAAAAACAGAGATAAGTGGAAAGGAAGGTGAAGAATCCAAGAGCCAAACTCTGCTACTCTGCAGCTGTGTGACCATGGACACATTACTCAAGTGCTCTAACGAAGCTTCAGCTTCCTTTCGTTAGGAAATGAAAACAGCATCTACCTTTAAACGTTGACATAAGACCTGACAAAAGTACTCCTACAGCACCCAGCCTAGTGCCTGGCAGGTGGTGGGTGTTCAGTGTATGATGGCTGTTGCTATTGGGACGAGAGGTCTGTTTGTCACCCCAGAGGCAACCAAAGGCTGAGCAGGACATGGCTTGGATCTGGAGAATTCTATGACTTACCAGAACTTAAATAAAACGCAGACTTCAGAGAAGGAGCTGTTTCTATGCAGTTCAAACTCTTAGAAAGACTGGCTTATTGTTCACAGAATGAACCCAGCCACTCCACGTTAGGAAGGGCGCGGCTACACAATTCACTCTCTCTGTACAACAGGCCTCTGTTCACAACAGAGCCCTGCCTTTACCAGCAGGAGAGACACGCTCTGTGGAGAAGCGCAGCAGGAAATCAGCTAGGAGGTGGACCTGAGGCAGCTCTCCAACGCTGGTGGCCTCAGAATCACTTGGGAAATCTGCTAGACACAGATGCCTCACCCCCACCGCCAGACACTCTGATTGCTAAATATTTCAGGCAGGGCCCTTGAGCACAACTGTGTAAAGAAACAGTTGAAAAGGGAAGGCACGGAGATGTTACAAGACTACCTTCTGATGTTGGCAAACAGACCGGTCCGCCCCACAAAGTAAGACCTGCGTTTTCCTCCACACCTGTCGAAAACGCACTAGCTTTGGCAATGCAGAGAGATCACCTGCAGGTGATATTCAATTCAACCTGCATGTTCTGCACCTCTCACAGGAACAAAAAGAACAACAACAAAAAAATGACTTAAATCATATTACCAGAAGTTGGTAAAATTTTTGTCAAACACCCTTAAATTGCTTAGGAAATTATTACCTTGTTCAACTTTTGGTCAGCAATCAGGCAGTATGTATCAAAAGTCACCCAATATTCTCACTTCTTAAAATTGATCTGAAGGAAACAACACAAAAGCAGCAAACTACATGCAAAAAAAAAAAAAAAAAAGCCACCGTTGTAGTATATATAATATCAAAAAAAAAAAAAGATAACGTGCCTGTCAAGGATCCCAGTTTACCAAAATGTGCCATATCAACTCAAATACGACAAAGCTATTAAAAATTTAAATGATGTGTACTATGTCATTACAGGGAAACTATTCAAAAACACGCAAGACCTAAAATTACTTACTAAAAAGCATGGACATATGGACAGCTTTAGAGGGTGACGCATTAAGCAAAAACCTTGTGGTGGGGAGGAACGGGTGAAGGCCATCAAAAGGTGCAAACTTCCAGTTGTAAATAAATAAGTCCTGGGGTTATAATGCACAGTATGATGACCATAGTTAATAGTACTGTGCTGCATATTTGAAAGGTGCTAAGAGAGTAGATCTTAGAAGTTCTCATCACAAAGAAAAAATTCTATAACTCTGTAGGGTGATGGATCTTGACTTACTGCGGTGATGACTTCACAATATACAAAAATATTGAATCATTACGTTGCAAACCTGGGAACTAATATACTATTGTATGTCAATTCTACCTCAATAAATGCAAAAAAAGGGACTTCCCTGGTGGAGCTGTGGTTAAGAATTCACCTGCCAATGCAGGGGACACGGGTTCAAGCCCTGGTCCAGGAGGATCCCACATGCCGCGGAGCAACTAAGCCCATGCACCACAACTACTGAGCCCGCGCTCTAGAGCCCACGAGCCACAACTACTGAGCCCGTGCGCCACAACTACTGAAGCCCACGCGCCTAGAGCCCGTGCTCCGCAACAAGAGAAGCCACCGCAGTGAGAAGCCCATGCACCACAACAAAGAGTAGCCCCCGCTCACTGCAACTAGAGAAAAGCCCACGCGCAGCAACGAAGACCCAATGCAACCAAAAAGTATAAAATAAAATAAAAATTTAATTTTTAAAAAAGCGAGTCACATGAATGTTTAAAAATAAATAAAAAGACAAGACCTTGTGTTAGGACAGCTTGACATGGGTTTTCCCCCTCTGGCCTCTCAACTTTTTGTATTATTGCCGTATCACTGTAATAGGACTCTAAGTAAATTTAACTGATTCTACTTGGAAAGTTAACTGGACAACCATTCTAGAGAGCTGGAAAGTGGATTCACTGACCTCAGCCATCCTGAACGAAGATAAACACACCCAAATGTGCCATGGTAACAAGATGGCCACGAGGCCAGTTCTAGGCTTTTTTTCAGAAAAAGATAAATCTTAACAGATATGGTGACTATTTTTTTAATTTGAATTTTATTTTTTTTATACAGCAGGTTCTTATTAGTTACCCATTTTATACATATTAGTGTATACATGTCAATCCCAATCCCCCAATTCATCCCACCACCACCCCCGCCCCCAGATATGGTAACTATTAAACTTAAATTTACATTTTTTTAAAAAGCAAATATAAACACACTAAAAGAAAGGAGGAAATCTGGTTTGGCAGCTATTCACGTGGCAAAAGATCAGAGGACTTCAGAACCACAACTTCAATATAAGGTAACAAACTCATGCAGCTAGGAGACAATTTACATGAAAACAACATTAGGCGAGAAACAGAAGGCCCAGTTCGCATCCTAGTTCTATCATGTACTGGGATTTAACTTGCAGGTCTTGGGTTCTCATCTGTAAATTGATAGGATAAT
This sequence comes from Mesoplodon bidens, assembly GCF_964165515.1. Lineage (NCBI taxonomy): Eukaryota > Metazoa > Chordata > Mammalia > Artiodactyla > Ziphiidae > Mesoplodon > Mesoplodon bidens. The sequence goes on along the minus strand of NC_138165.1, from coordinate 6,414,445 downwards.
GATGGTATCTTCTCTGCCTACCTCACAGGATTTTGAAGGAAACAAAGATTATGAATGTACAAGTGCTTTGAAAATCCAGGGTTTGTTCCCCTGAATCTGGCTATTAGTATTATAAAGACGTTCATATACATGCAGCTACTAACAAGGGTAACCGTGTTTAGGAGGTACACTCCAAACCAATAATAAGCGGATATGCCTCCCAAGGGGCCCAGGGTCTGGGGCCAGGCCTGTCCCTTTATCCGGATGTTCAAATCTTTCAGGAGAATCTATTCGTCTACTTCTTGGTCATTTTTTTTAATTCGTAAAAGCAAATGTAATCACTGACAAAATTAATAGAGAATGCAGGATTCTCAAACTGGGTTTTTAAGAATTAACTGGGGATTGTTAAAACTATGGCTGCCCAAAGGCTTCCCTGGTGGCACACTGATTAAGAATCCACCTGCCAATGCAGGGGACACGGGTTCGAGCCCTGGTCCGGGAAGATACCACATGCCACGGAGCAACTAAGCCCGTGCACCACAACTACTGAGCCCGCACGCCTAGAGCCCGCGAGCCACAGCTACTGAAGCCCGCGCGCCTAGAGCCCGTGCTCCGCAACAAGAGAAGCCACCGCATTGAGAAGCCTGCGCACCGCAACGAAGAGTAGCCCCCGCTCGCAGCAACTAGAGAAAGCCTGCGTGTAGCAACGAAGACCCAACGCAGCCAAAAATAAATAAACAAACAAACAAATAAATAAAAACTATGGCTGCCCAGACCCCACGCAGACTGAACTAACCAAAATCTCTGGGTAGCTGTGGATAAATAAGACCCGGCCACCTGTATTTTAAGAAGCTCTCCAAGTGATTCTGGTGACCTGATTACTGCTATTATTATTACGCTGTTATTAATGTTAACTGCCACCATGAATACATGACAGGAATTCCATATACCCACTCAGTATACACCAGTCACTGTTCTCAGCATCTTACATATATTATCTCACTTAATCCTCACACAGTCCTATAAGTAGATACTACTGTTAACCTTGCCCTCCCTCCACCCTCCTTTTATAGAGGTAATCACTGAAATACAAAGAGATGATTTCACTGGCCCATGGCCCAAAGGCACAGGGCTAGCAAGTGGCAGAGCCAGAAAGCACAACAAAGTTTGAAAATCCTTGATACAGTTTCCTAACCTACAACAGTAACTGTATACTCTGGTCAGTATAAATAAATTCTGCTTTATTTCAAACATCGCATTTAAAGGACCCTAACAAAACCAAGTTGTCTCAAGAGAGCGTGGTGACATCAGGTTGAACCATGAGGGGACAAAGGGTCTAGGGCTGTTTACATACTTCAGCATCACCAGCACCAATTCGTAACTGTTTTGTCTGTCTTCCCTATTAGATGGTGAGTGAGCCCTTGAAGTATGGGGACCGGGTATGTCTTTTCAACTGTACCCTCGTGGTACAGTTGTACCATGGTATCTAACTAAAGAAAGGGTTTAATAAATTAATCAATAAATCTAGAGAAGGCCTGATGACTGTCCTGGGAAATTGAAAGGCTCTTTCATAGAAAAGAAACCGACATGATTCATGTTGCTTCGGGGGTTACAACTAAGACCAACAGGTAAAAGGGGAGGGGCAGTTTTGGAGACAGTCTAAAATACCTTTCTAGCAACCAAGACCTGTCCAAAGACAGGAAAGCGTGCCTGCAGTTTGTGGCTAAAGACAAAATATCATAGATAAAAGGCAGGATGTGGGACTATGGGGCCTCTAAGAGCTCTTCCAAGGCTCAAATTCTGTTACTCTAGTTACGACACATTCCTTTATTCCTTCACACATTTTACAGTGACTAGTTACACCAGTGCAGTCGTCCAAGCACAGAGGCTAGCACAAAGTGTTCTACAAACTCCCAGAACCCTCAAGGATCTAGAGAAAAGTAAATCACCAGAGTGAATCTTCCAAGGAGGAAGATAATGGATACAACAGGGACCAGCAAGGAGGCGGGAGAATTCCAAGCAAGAAACAAGAGAAAAGTCAGAAAAGGTGTTATGGAAGCAATGTTGCCATTTGAACACATCTGAGCTACGTCTTTCGGGATCCTTGTGGGGAAGTGGACTGCGGCTGCCGTAAGAATCTGGGGAGGAAATGCATTCAGCATGGCAGTAATGGTCTGAGCAAAAGGGAGGCGGGAAAGCCCTGGGGTGACGAAGACCCGGCTAGAAACACTCAGGAAATGCTGGTGCTAAAAAGAAAAGGCTTTCAGAGGTCAGTCAGCCCAACACACATACTCTTTATGGATGCCAACCTGGTTGCACTGGGTAAAGAAAGCTTAGTTTACTTTCTTAAATTACATTTCACAAACCAAAGACTGAATCATCAGTGATTCTGTCTTTAAACATTTGTTAGTTTCTGCTATGTCTATTCTTTCCACTGTCTGACAACCAGACTTGCAGTTATCAAAACTCTTATAAAAACTCAGCTCTGGGGCTTCCGTGGTGGCGCAGTGGTTGAGAGTTCGCCTGCCAATGCAGGGGACATGGGTTCGTGCCCCGGTCTGGGAAGATCCCACATGCCGCGGAGCGGCTGGGCCCATGAGCCATGGCCACTGAGCCTGTGCGTCCGGAGCCTGTGCTCCGCAATGGGAGAGGCCACAGCAGTGAGAGGCCCGCGTACCGCAAAAAAAAAAAAAAAAAAAACTCAGCTCTGAGCCCAACATTTATGATCCCTGAAATGATTATAACATTTACCAACAGTACTATGAAATAAAAAGTATTACCTACCAATCTAAAAAGCTACAACTTTATAAGTAGAAGACTTAAGAATAAATAGAGCCTGAAAAGATTAATTTATGTCTCAGGTCCAAAAAACTATCTCACCCAATTTATAAACTGTGAGATTAAGCCACCTAAAAACAAAGAGAATTAACAAAGGACTGAAGGAAAAAAATCTAAATCCCAGACCAATGAACAAAATATAACACATCTGAATGATAAACTTAATGGTCTTCTGGCCATTCATTTCTCAACATCACTGTCAAACTATTTTAAGGATCTGAAATCTTGCTCTATAAAAAGCAAGTTCCCATCATCTGAACTACACTTAAGAGATTCTATCGCAGTAGTTACTGAGGCATAAAAAACCAAGCTTCAGATTTTTGCTTCCTGTTAGTACAAAAAAATGCCCACCTCTTTTACGTAAAGTTGAGTCTGTGGCCAAAATCCTGGCACACTAGGAGATCAAGGTTTTCAGTTCTAACACTGATTTAAGGTGCGAAGGCCTTTTCCCTACTTACTACCGCTTAAATTGTGACATGGAGATAAAATATATGACACCTCCACCACCAACAGTCTCTTCAAAGGATTTCTGACTCCGCTTAACCTTAGCTGGGAGAATATAAAACTACGGCTGAAAACTCCTCAACAAAAATTAAAACTTTAGAAATCTGAAACTGCTACACGTTAGCTGATAAACTATTAATTATAGAAACTGAGATCTGAGTAACAATTGCCAAAAAAGGTGCAATTACACAACCTTACAAAAATGGATAAGCAAACAGCTCACCAAAATTTAAATCTTTCTTAGCAAATGGAGAAGATAAATAATGTTCAGTAACTCTGGAACACTGTGGTGTAGTTTTTCTTATCTATATGGTCTCTGCAGCAATGTTACTATTCTCCACTGCTCCCTTTGCTTTGGATGAGCAAAGGGAGCCCACAGTCCAGGATTCCTCATATCAAGAGCACGGCAAATGTCACAATAGTAGTAATAAAAGCAACAATTTCTAAAGCCATCATTTATACCGGACTCTGGCCCCCGAATAGGGTGCAAGGCACATCGCAGCAGGCAACTATTTCTCGCTTCTGATTCTTCTGCATCACTGCCTCCCAAAGGACTAGAGAATCTAAAGCTCTGGACGCCACATCTACAAATCAAAGTACCATGTTTAAAGAGCTCACAGGTTCTACGGATGGTCAGCAGTTAATGAACGAACACCAAGACAGAGAAACTCACCCAGATGCAACAAAACACGCTTCAAGGCTCCTTCTAATTTTTGTTTTTAATTTTTGGAGTAAAAAGAAGTATTTTTAAAAAAATTATGTAATAAGTGAGACTCTGGAAAACCCCAGACTCATCCGAGCGGCTCGGAAAACGGGAAAGCAAAATGCGATTAGCTCCATTGTAGCCAACCAGGCTAACGTGCAAGAGCACACACTCCTCTCCGTCAGAGCGTCCCTGCCAATACCGAAGAACAACAAAGGCAAGTTGAGGAGGCTGCACAAGGCTTAACTCAGCACTTGTCCACTTTGCCAGCCTCCGAAGAAGCTCGCTGCGGGCCCAGGGACCGCGGGCTCCCTGCGCATCCGGCCCGGCCAGCGCTCGGCTTTGTCTGGCCCGCCTGGACCCGTTCCCCCCGGATCTTCCTCCACACCCATCACTCGCCCGTGACTATAGTTGTGGTGGGTTTCTCCCCCTCGACCCCTCCCCTCGCGAGCCCCGCTCTTTTCAAACGCGGCTTCGCCCACCCGGCCTGGGAGACTCGGGTCGGGAAGGGGGCCCGGGGTGGGGTCCGGGAGAGGAGAAGAGAGGGGGACACACAAAGCCGGACTCACCCCACAGCCGACCCCCTCCCTCTGCAAAGCAGCCTGGGATGAGCGACCTGCGGTCTGGATAAACAGCCCTCACCTCCCGCTCCCCGCCCGGCTCCCACCTAAGGGCCGCCCCCTCCCCCCAAAGTGCACCCAAGAGCGGATGACAGCGCTGGACCTCGCCCCCACCCACCCTCGGCGCCCACCACCGCGAGGGGGGGCTGGGGCCTGGAAGGGCTGGGGTCTACACATCCTCGCCCTAACCGGGGACTTACAGCCGTATTAGTTGCTCCTGTTGCCCCTGCAGACCAGACGGCCGCCGCCTTCTCCTCCACCCCAATGAGGTTAAGCGCTTGGTGCGGGGATTAAAAAAAAAAAAAAAAAAAAAAAAAAAAATTAGAAGCCCAGAGCGCCTGCGCAGTGCGGTCTCTCTTTTTTCCCCTTACCGCCACGACCCGGCTAGACCATAGAGAGTGTAAACCGAGACCAGAGAGGCGCCTGCTTCTCTATGGTAACGCCCCCGCGCAGGCGCTGCCCTGGCTGCGCCGGGCTTCGGGACCTGCAAGTCCCAGGAGCTTTTACCTCCTTGGAGAACGTCAATTGGCCCTGATGGGGACCCGTAGGGAAAAGTTCTTTAACGAAAGGGGGGCCAGAATGGAGTTCGCCCCCGCCTCCAAGGAGTTGCGGCAAAACTCAGGCAAGGCGGGGAGAGTCGGATCTAAGCGGCCATGGCAGTAGGGCACCAGAAAGCAGGGAGCGTAGAGCTCAGGAGGAACCAAGAAAGCCTGTGTAAAAGTCGTCCGGCCGGAACTTCCTCCGGTGGGGGCGGGGGGTGTCTAATACCTGAAGGAACCGGCCTTTCACTTCTGGGTTACGCGCGTCGCGTCCCGGCCGGGCGTCCGGGGCGAAGGAAATTGTGCCTTACGACTCTCCGTACCTCGGCTCCCGCTTCCCCGCTCGAGGAGGCGCGGGCGCTGGAGCCGGAAGCACACCTTTTTAACGGTTCTTTTCCCTTTTTGAAGCCGAGCCAGCTCCGTGGAGGCCTCGGAGACTCTTGAGACTTTCTTCCTGGAGCAGCTGCACAGATGAGGCTGCTTGTGTCTCCCCGTCGCGTTGCTCTTGGAAGACGTGTGGGAGAGTGTCTCGGAGGGTTAAAAGTTGTGCAATTTACAGGGCTCCCTTTGAGGACCCCGGAGGCCCCACCGTCGTTCCGCCTCGGGCCCCTGCGCTCGCGAGTAATTTGACGTTGAAAGCTTTCGTGAGATTACACACTGCTCCGTGGAAACCACTGTTAAAGTGTTAATTGGCTTCCCTCCGTCTCGATTCTTGTATCTGAGCTTCTGGTAGTGGGGGGTGTCGTGTGTTGGGGGACCTGTGAGATCCTACCCCTGATAGTCGGGGGCTTAGATGTTGTGGTTGGAGACACCCAGCTAAAACAAAGCCCCGTGTAGACTCCTCTGTGGAGTGCAGGGAAGGCAGCGGACTGTAGTCTGAAGGAGTAGCGATGACAAGGTGGATGTGACTCCCGGTTGGATCTAGAAAAGGGGACATCTTTGGGGCGAAAGCACAAGCGGCCTTTTGAAAATGGATGGGTGATGATGAAAGAGCATTCCAGAGAAGACTGCGTGGAGCAGGGGCTCAAGAGGAAGTGGGTATCATACTGGGAGTACAGTGAAGAGAGCAGTCTAACTGAAATGGGGAAAGAAAGGGGAAAAAAGGACAAGTGAAAAGTAAGGTTCAATAAATAGGATTGGGAATTTATTTATTTATTTATTTATTTATTTATTTTGTGGTACGCGGGCCCCTCACTGTTGTGGCCTCTCCTGTTGCGGAGCCCAGGCTCCGGACGCGCAGGCTCAGCGGCCATGGCTCACAGGCCCAGCCATTCCGCGGCACATGGGATCCTCCCGGACCGGGGCACGAACCCATGTCCTCTGCATCGGCAGGCGGACTCTCAACCACTGCGCCACCAGGGAAGCCCGGGAATTTAAAATTTTTGATTGTGGTAAAATGCACATAACCATTTTTAAGTGTACACTTAAGTACGTTCACATAGCTGTGCAACCATCTTCAGAACTCTTTTCACCGTAGGAAACTGGAATTCTTTACCCATTAAACATTCCGCCTCCTCCCAGCCCCTGGCAACCACCCTTCTACTTTCGGTCTCTATAAATTTGACTATTCGGGTTCCTAGTGTAAGTGGAATCCTGGTCCTTTTGTGACTGGCTTATTTCACTGAGCATAATGTCCTCAAGGTTCTTGCAGGTTGAAGCAAGTGTCAGGATTTCCGTCCTTTTTAAGGCTAAATAATATTCCACTGTGTGTATGTATATGTATGAGGTATACATATGTATGTATCCCACAATGGACCCTTGGGTTACTTATACCTTTTGGCTACTGTGAATAATGCTGCTATGAACCTAAGTGTACAAATATGTCTTTGAGACCCTGCTTTCAGTAGGATGGAGAATATTTTGAAAACAGAGAAATCCACACTGTTTCAGGTCCTCAACTAGGAGTAGTAACATGGTGAAAGAACTGTTTTAGAAAGTGACCCTGGCAGGGGCCACTCAATGCATTCTCCATTTATAGGAAGCATTTTGGAGGCTTTAAGATATGCCAGGCATTGTACTACTGCTTTATGTAAATTATTGCTATGTCACTGAATCCATCAAAATAAACAGCAAGTGATTACTAACCACATTTTACAAGTGAGGAAACCAAGGTTCTGGGTTACAGATGGGCCGAGGGGAAGCTCACCAACCACACATAAACACAAGTGATCAGCAAACAAACACTTCCACGGGAGCTGGGCACCCATGGGCACTGACTAGTCACTGGTTTGGACAAGGGTGCTGAAAATCAACAATTTACATGTAAGAGGGAGGATTCACAGGAGGAAAAAGAGGCTGACACCAAGAGCTTTCACTCTCAAATTACTGATGTCTGAGGGCTTAACACAGCCAACCTGAATCTTCCAAGGTCCCTAAAAGAACACTGGAGTTTGATTCCAGTTCTCCTCATTGCTCTTAAAAAGTATAAAATGCCGGGCAAGTATATCTTTGTAATAGAGAAATTAATAAGACACACCATTGCCTACTCAATACCTCATCTTTAACTTTGCTTTCTCTAAACTCCTGTGAGGCCATTTAAAGCAATAATCTCCTTTTGGCAGATGAGTAAATAGAGGACCCGAAAGGAAACATGATTCCCCAACGTCACATGGCTGATTGGGCCCAAGGCTGCAGCTGAGACCTGAACCTCCAGAATTCCCATCTCTGCTTTCGGCTCCCTTACAATGGTCTGAGTGAGGGGACGGCCTGTCCATTCACTTAGCTTCACCGTCCTCAGCGATACGTACCCAAACACCCATGAAGCCAGTGCCACTTAAACATTGAGGCAGGACTTCCCTGGTGGCACAGGGGTTAAGAATCCACCTGCCAATGCAGGGGACACGGGTTCGAGCCCTGGTCCGGGAAGATCCCACATGCCGCGGAGCAACTAAGCCCGTGCGCCACAACTACTGAGCCTGTGCTCTAGAGCCTGCAAGCCACAACTACTGAGCCCACGCACCACAACTACTGAAGCCCGTGTGCCTAGAGCCCATGCTCCCAACAAGAGAAGCCCACGCACAGCAATGAAGAGTAGCCCCCGCTCACCACAACTAGAGAAAAAGTCCACGCGCAGCAACGAAGACCCAACGCAGCCAAAAATTAATTAATTAATTAATTTAAAAAAAAACATTGAGGCAGAGAATATAAGTGCATCATAAACAGCATTCACACATCAAAAATACTGTGTACTGACTATGTGCCAGCCTCTGAGCAAAGCAAGAAAAAATCCTTGTTCTTAGGAAGAGGAGTCAGAAAACAGTAATAAATAAAATATATACTGTACCAGGTAGAATAAATATGGGAAAAAATGAAGCAGTGAGGGAATTAATTATGGACTGCTGAGGATAGGGAAAGGGATTTCTGTTTCAGTAGGACAAGGGAGGGGAGGGGCCCTGAGAAGTAAACTGAGCAAAGATGTGAAGGAGGTGAGAGAGCAAGAAGTGTCCTTTCCCTGGGAGAAGGGCACCCCAGGTAGAGACCAGGGCAGAAGTCATTCTGAGACAGGAGACGCCTACCACATTCTAAGAACTGACAGGAGAGTCGGAGGGGAAGTAGGAAATGAGATCAGAGGTAAGAGGATGCCAAATTGTGGCCTTCAGGGGCTTAAGTCCGAACTGTGGATTTTAAGGGCAATGTAAGAATTTTGGCTTTTACTGAGCTGGGGAGCTATTGGTAGGTTTTAAGCAGAGAAGAAACATGATTTGACTTCTATTTCTTTTTATTGATAATTTATTGAAGTATAGCTTATTCACGATGTTGTGTTAGTTTCTGCTGTACAGCAAAGTGACTCAGTTATACATATATGTATACATTCTTTTTCATATTCTTTTCCACTGTGGTTTATCCCAGGATACTGAATATAGTTCCCTGTGCTCTACAGTAGGACCCTGTTGTTGATCGACTTCTGTTTTTAAAGGCTCACTTTAGCTTCTGTTTTGAGAATAGATTGTAGGGGAGCAAGAGGGGGACAACTTAGGAGGCTAGTAAAATACTACAGGTGAGACAATGGTGACTTGGGAAAAGTGACAGCACTGGCAGGGTGAGGTGTGTGCACGGCACACGGATTTGTTGACTCAGCTGATGGAGGGAGTGAGAGAAAGCGGAGCCAACAGTGACTCCCAGGATTTGGGGCCTGAGAGACTGGGAGGGGCAGGCCGGGCGTCGGGGGAGGTAAGAAATTCAGCTTTGGAGATACTACGTTCGGGATGCCTATTAACACAGGGAAATATCAAGAAGAAAGTTAGATACATGAATCTGGAATTTAGAAGAGAGGTGCAGGCTGGGCATGGAAACTTAGGAGACATCCGCATTTAGAGAATATTTAAAGCCATGAGATCATCTAGATGATAAGTGTAGAAAGAAATGTGAAAAAATTAAGAACTGACCCCTAGCATTTAGGGCAATTAAGAAGTGGGGCAGGGCTTCCCTGGTGGCGCAGTAGTTGAGAGTCCGCCTGCCGATGCAGGGGATGCGGGTTCGTGCCCCGGTCCGGGAAGATCCCACATGCCGCAGAGCAGCTGGGCCCGTGAGCCATGGCCGCTGAGCCTGCGCGTCCGGAGCCTGTGCTCCGCAACGGGAGAGGCCACAACAGTGAAAGCCCCGTGTACCGCAAAAAAAAAAAACAAAAAAAGAAGTGGGGCACTCTAGCATTTAGGGATCGAGATGGTAATGAAACTAGGAAAGGAAATAGAAAGCAGCACCTGAAATAAGAGCCACCAAGTCAATTACAGTGACCCCCCCCCAGAGGGGATTGGTGCCAGGACCCACTCAGATACCAAATTCAAGGATGCTCAAGTCTCATATAAAATGGCATAGTATTTGCACATAACCTAGGCACATTCTCCCGTATACTTTAAATCATCTCTAGATCACTTATATCACCTAATACAATGTAAATGCTATGGAAGTGGTTGCCAGAACACGGCAAATTGAAGTTTTGCTCTTTGGAACTTCCTGTAATTTTTTTTTTTAATATTTCTGATCCCTGGTTGGTTGAATCTGTGGATGCAAGACCCGAGAATACAGAAGGCCAACTGTACTCATGGACTGTTGGCTGTAACTCGAGTGGTGACGGTGAAAGCCTGATTGGAACTGGTTCAAAAGACAATGGTAGGGGCCCTTCCCTGGTGGCACAGGGGTTAAGAATCTGCCTGCCAATGCAGGGGACACGGGTTCAAGCCCTGATCCAGGAAGATCCCACATGCCATGGAGCAACTAAGCCTGTGAGCCACAACTACTGAGCCTGCGATCTAGCGCCCGAGAGCCACAACTACTGAAGCCCACGTGCCTAGAGCCCGTGCTCCACAACAAGAGAAGCCCCTGCTCACCACAACTAGAGAAAAGCCCGTGCGCAGCAACGAAGACCCAACGCAGCCAAAAATAATTAATTAATTAATTAATTAATTAATTTTTTAAAAAAGCAGGGCACTTCGCAGGTATGGGTGGGTCAAAGCAAGATGAGGAGGAATAAGGGAAATGTTCTTGAGCCTGAACCAAATAAACACAACCTTGAAACTCACCATTATGACATCATCAGATTCTCAGAAGTAGAATGATGATTTAGACTAGTTCCCATTTGGACAGGGTTTATTTATTCTCATAATTTTAAGCAACTCTAAATATTACCATTTTAACAAGTCATTTAGAGTTTTACAGATAATATTTCCAAAGATGGGCACATTTTGCTAGGTGGATCATCACGTACACACACACGTGCACACTTCACAGCCAGACAGCAAAGTGAGAAAAGAATACATTAGCTTGATCAGAATGTATAAATGAAACTGCCCTACTATGTCTGCTTTAGTAAAAATAACAGACCCCATCTTACTTGTTTAGTTATAATAAGGATAAAATAATTCCAACTATCTATTGTACATTTCAGGTTGGCATTCATGGGAAACTTTGACTTGAATGACATGATTATGTTCCTTCTATTTTTCTTTTTGCCACATTAATTATACCATGTAGTACTTGAAAGAGAGGTGGAGTCTGTCTGCCAGTTTGCAATTTAAAAAGTTAAACGATGCCTTAAGAAATCAGCAAATTTTTAGGGAATTCCCTGGCAGTCCAGTGGTTATGACTCTGCGCTTCCACTGCAGGGGGCACGTGTTCAATCCCTGGTCAGGGAACTATGATCCCACAAGCCACAAGGCACGACCAAAAAAAATCAGCAAATTTTAAAATTATTTGACAGGTTTGTATTCATATTTCCTACCTAGTCTTATTTATTTAGAGTTTCCCATTCCTGGATGAAATTTTCTTGCTTTCAGGGGCCTGCCGTAATTCAGGTCCCTTTCTCTTCTTTTCAGATAATTACTCATATTCAGGCCATGTTTTCTAGTTTTCCTTACTGCTTCATCTAATTTTTAAGTAAATGATAGCATACACAATATTAGTCTGTTCACTGTCACTAAACTAATATCCTCAAATGTATTTTGATTTTACGAATTCCCCAGACTTGCCTTTGCTCATGCATGATTTAGCTACCTACCCTCCCTAGCACCATCTTGTCTCATGAACTTGGCTGCACTGCCTTTCCCTACATCACTTACCACACTGCACTGTCCTTTTGAGTCAGCTGGGATTAGGCATCCTCCCTGCTTTTCACTGTGTGATAGGTCAACTCCACCTGCCCATCTCCTTTCTTCTGAGTTCAAACACTGCGTGAATTCAACTGACCTTAGTTGGTTCCAACCTGTACTTCCCGATGGCAGCAGTTTGTGGCCAACTCTTGAACCGAACAGGTCTGACTAGAAGCTGACAGTCCTTACGCCCCATGAGCTTAAGAGTTCACGTTTATGAAAAGTCAAAGGATGGGACTACCCTGGCGGCCCAGTGGTTAAGACTCTGTGCTTCCAATGCAAGGGGCGCAGGTTCAGTCCCTGGTCAAGGAACTAAGATCCCACATGCCGCACATCGCAGCCAAAAAAACAAAAAGTCAAAGACACGATACCTTTCTTAACAATGGTTCCTCATGGTCCGTTGAGAACACAATGTCTCAGTTTAAACAAAAAGTATGTGTAGGGCTTCCCTGGTGGCGCAGTGGTTTTGAGTCCACCTGCCGATGCAGGGGACACGGGTTTGTGCCCCGGTTCGGGAAGATCCCACATGCCGTGGAGCGGCTGGGCCCGTGAGCCATGGTCGCTGAGCCTGCGTGTCGGGAGCCTGTGCTCCGCAACGGGAGAGGCCACAACAGTGAGGGGCCCGCGTACCGCAAAAAAAAAAAAAAAAGTGTGTGTACCATGCCTCAGAAAATAAATTAGATTCCTCTTAGCACCAAGCAGGGGGAAAGTAGGAAACGTCTACTGCAAAGAGACCACCAACCACTTCAGGGGACTTACCAGACAACTGCTGGTATAAGTTACAAAGACAATGCTAGTCCATACCTAGGTGAGCACTCAAGACATTTGCCCCATGGCAGGTGGGGTAACTTTTTGCCTCTTTGCGCTTTCAACTTGGACATAGGAAAAATATAGCATCCCTGAAGGTTGTCCAGAGATTTGAGAGCACACCAGTATTTATCCAACCAGCTTGATGGAAATGACAGAAGAGAGAAAGTTCAGAGCCAAGGAATTGTTTGAAAGCACCTCACATTCTGTCTTAGACTCATGGAATGTTAGATCAAGAAGGTACCTTAGGGATCATTGAATCTACCACCCCTATTTGACTGTGAGAAAACGGAAGCCGAAGCAGTGAAGACATCACCTTTGGTCTTGCACTGCTAGTTAAGACAGAGATTCAGAACTGGGACCGAAGGATCCTGACTCCATTTCAGTCACGTTAAAGCTGGCTGATGAGCACATTTTGACAGCCCACACTTTGAACCCAGGTTCCAAAAGCTATCCTATACGCAGCTCATGAATGCCCGTTTCTCTGAGAATTAAAAAAACAGGTTGGAATATTTTGGAAGGAAAACACTGGTTGTAAAGTGGGGAGAAATTCCTGTATAGACTTGCTCACTGGAAGCGAGTCCTTGGCTTCCCCAAGTCAACGAACATGAGGTTAAAGTTAAAAACTGATTGTGTCACCTGACTGAGGGCAGACAACCTTTCTGGGAAGCCGTGGGCTGAAATGAGAACTGAATAAAGGAGTTGATGGAAAATTGAACTGGAGCTCTCTCCCAACACCGGGAGTTACTATGTTTCGGTTTGCTTGCTTTGAATGAAGTATTTCAGGCAAACAAAAGGAATAGAAACTATGATGAACTCTTTGTAGAGCCCCACCTGATCCCATTTCCTTCTACTGAATTGTTGCTTGTATTTCCATACCCATTCTTGTGTTTTTCCTATTTATAAAGTGTCCATAAGTGATAGTATTTTTTAATTTGTTCATATTTTAGCTTTTATATGAATGCTATCATACTGTATATATCTTTCTGCAACTTGTTTTTTCTCTTAATACTACGGTTTTGAGATTTTTTTCTACAGATGAAGAGGATAGCTCCAGGTCATTTATTTTAACTACTCTATGGTATTCCGGTGTATGAATGTTTTCACATGTATCTAATCTCCCCTTAAATAGACATCTAGTGAGGTTTTTTGTGTTTGTCTTTGTTTTGTTTGTTTTTTGGCCTCGACGTGTGGGATCTTAGCTCCCCGAACAGGGATCAAACCCAGGACCGCAGCAGTGGAAGTGAGGGGTCCTAAGCACTGGACCACTGGGGAATTTCCATCTGGTGAGTTTTGAGGGGTTTGGTTTTGTTTGTTGTTGAACCTTGCTACTGTAAACATTTTTATAAAACTCTCTTCTGATGCTTGAGTGCAAGTTTCCTAGTGATGTTTATGAAGCCTTAGTATAGGCACATCCTCAACTCGACAAAAAGATCTCAAAAATAACCAGTAGAGAATTTCCCTGGCAGTCCAGTGGCTGGGACTCCATGCTGCTTCCAATGCAGGGGGGCGTGGACTCATCCCCCATGCTGCCTGGAGGGGCCAAAAATAAATAAATAAAATAAAATGAAGAAAAAAATGCTTTAAAAAATGACCAGCAGAATATGAGAGTGTTCAACACTAGGACTGTATATTTTCACTAATAGCTAATTTTTCACTAATTTTTTTTAAAGATTTTTCCTTTTTTTTTTTTTTTGGTACGCGGGCCTCTCACTGTTGTGGCCTCTCCCGTTGCGGAGCACAGGCTCCAGATGCGCAGGCTCCGGACGCGCAGGCTCAGCGGCCATGGCTCACGGACCCAGCCGCTCCGCGGCATGTGGGATCTTCCCGGACCGGGGCACGAACCCGTGTCCCCTGCATCGGCAGGCAGACTCTCAACCATTGCGCCACCAGGGAAGCCCAAGATTTTCCCTTTTTTTAAAATAAACCTGTAGATTACAGTTTTGTTTTTAATTTTATTTATTTATTTTTGGCTGTGTTGGGTCTTCATTGCAGTGGCTTCTCTTGTTGCGGAGCTCGGGCTCTAGGCATGCGAGCTTCAGTGGTTGTGGCACACAGGCTCAGTAGCTGTGGCTCGCGGGCTCTAGAGCGCAGGCTCAGTAGTTGCGGTGCACGGGCTTAGTTGCCCCGCGGCATGTGGGATCTTCCCGGACCAGGGCTTGAACCCATGTCCCCTGCATTGGCAGGTGGATTCTTAACCCCTGTGCCACCAGGGAAGTCCCACTAATATTTTTTACTCATGTGAAGAATGTAAAATGGCATTTCTTCATGGTGTTAATTTGCATTTCCCTGGTTCCTGATGAGGCTGAGTGCCTTTCCATGTGTTCACTGGCGATCTGGATCTCCTTCTCTGCCTGGGCTACTTTTTCAGATAGGCTGCTTGTCTGTTTATTATTGATTTTTAGAAAATTTTCTATAGTCAGGATATCAGTCCTTCATTAGTTGTATACAGCCAATACCTTCTCCTAGTCTGGATCTTGATTTTTTACTTTTATAACGGTGTGTTTTCCTGATCAGATTAATCAGTCTTTTCTTTTTTGATTTATGCTTTTGGTTTCTTCTTTAAAGAAAAAAAAAAAAGTCCTTTCCCCACTTCAAGATCATAAAGATATTCTCCTATATTTCCCTGTAGCTTTTTAAGGTTTTGTTTTTTTACAAACTTTGGGCCTTTTATACCCCTAGAATTTACTTTTGTGCATGGTGTGAGGTAGGAAACTAATTTTATTTTTTCCAAATCGACAATCAGTTGTTCTGAAACCTTTTCTTGAAAGTGCCATCCTTTTCCCAAAGGGGGTAATGCCACTTTTGACATATATTCTAAATTCTCTACTGATTCTATCAGGTTATTCTTCCTTTCCTGTGCCTTAGTGCACGATCTTAATTATTATATCTTTACAGTAACTTGTAAGAGCTGGAAAGTCAGCCTCTACCTGTCAGGTGAACAGAGCGGGAGCTACTGCATTTGGGCTCTTGCTCTTGAATTCTACCCAAGAGGATACACACTGCAGGGAGGAAAACCCAGGAAGTGGCTATGGGGGATGCCGTTAGGGCCAGAGCTGAGTGGTGAGGTTGGAATCCTGAAACTGGAGATCAGTATCCCGCAGCAGGGAAGTGTGCTCTGTGGAGACCTGCAGCTTCCTCAGAGAGCTCACACGTGTCCCACGAGAGATCCAGGCCTTGGACGCCTGCCTACACAAGGCCTCTGTCATCACTCAGCGCCACTAAGTAAAACAGCAGCAACCCGGAGAGGATTCCAACGGATCCCAGTGAAGCAAAAAGACATTTGCTCTGAAAAGGAAGAAAACAATTCCACTTCTAATAGCATCAAGAAGAATAAAATACTTAGGAATAGATCTAACAAAAGAAGTAGAAAATTTGTACAATGAACGGTGTTGAAAGAAATTAAGAAAGACCTAAATAAATGGAAGGACATCACGTGTTCATGGACCAAAATACTTTTAAGAGACTTTCCGAATTGATCCACAGATTTAATGCCTTGTGGGTGAGGGCCAAGGCCAGGGCTCGCCTGAAGAATGCCCTGCTGGCAGCCCAGCAGGACAGCTCCCAGAAGGCAGAGTCAGGGTTGGAGAAACCAGTGAGAACTGGAAAATATCGGGCAGCAACCAGGGACGGGCAGTGGGACGGTCACTGCTGGGGGAGGGTCAGAGGGCTGGTGCTGAGGGGATGGCCCTGCCCTCGAGCTGGGAGTAGACATGCTCTCACTGCACAGTCCTCTGTATCGTGTGGGTTCTAAAAGTCTGTGTGTTGGGGACTTCCCTCGGGGTCCAGTGGTTAAGATTCCACGCTCCCAAAGCAGGGGGCCCGGGTTTGATCTCTGGTTGGGGAATTAAGGTCCTGCATGCTGAGGGGTGTGGCCAATAAATATTAATTAATTAATTAATTAATTAATTAAATGGGTGATTTTTAAAAAAGCACTTTGGAAAACTTAAAAAAACAAAAAACTCTCTGTGTTAATTTCCTTTCCAAAAACCCTTTAAAAAAACAGACCAAGGAAGGAATTCCCTGGCAGTCCAGTGGTTAGGACTTGGCACTTTCACTGCAGGGGACAGTGTTCAGTCCCTGGTCAGGGAACTAAGACTCCACAAGCCGTGCTGTGTGGCCAAAAGAGAGAGAGAAAAAAAAAATTAGACCAATGATTGGATTTTTTTCAATGTGGTATATCCATACTATGAAATATTATTCAGCCTGAAAATGGGAGGGAAACCCTGACACAGGCTACAACCTGGATGAACTCTGAGGATATTATGCTCAGTGGAATAAACCAGTCACAAAATGGCAAGTACTGTGTGATTCCACCTGTATGAGGCACCTAGAATAGTCATATTCATAGAGACAGAAAGTATAAGGGTGGGTGCTGTGGCTGGGAGGAGGGGGACAGCGAGTTAATGTTTAATGGGGACAGTTTCAGCTGGAGAAGAGACAGGAAGTTCTGGAGATGGACCATCACAGCGCCAGTGAGAATGAACTCAATGCCACTGAACTGTACATTCAACAGTGGTTAAAATGGGGCTTCCCTGGTGGCGCAGTGGTTGAGAGTCCACCTGCTGATGCACGCAGGGGACACGGGTTCCTGCCCCGGTCCGGGAAGATCCCACATGTCACGGAGCGGCTGGGCCCGTGAGCCATGGCCGCTGAGCCTGCGCGTCCGGAGCCTGTGCTCCGCAACGGGAGAGGCCACAACAGTGAGAGGCCGCGTACTGCAAAAAAAAAAAAAAAAAAGTGGTTAAAATGGTAAATATCATGTTACGTATATTTTGCCACAAAAGGAAAACATGGGCTAATGAAAGATGGACAAGACAACTGTTTTGTCATTCAGTCTGAGTGACTAAGAGAGCAGTGATGCTGTTGACTGAGACAGGAAATGGGGGGGGAGCAGGTTTGTGGGGAAGATGCGGTGAGCTCTGAGCACCCCTTAGGATGTGCCCACTGTGTGTGCGTGTGGGCAGGGCTTTGCGCCCACTGTCACCCACCCTCACAAGGCGGGTGTGTTCGTGTTAGTTTCTTCACAGGGAGCTAACAGGCCTGGGGCCAGGAGGTGACCCCAGGCCCACCCCTCCCCCATGCTGTGCTGGGGTTAGGGTACCAGCCAGCCACCTCTGGGGAGGTGGCAAACAGACAGCGGGGTGGTGTGGGGCTTGGAGGATGCAAGTCAGAGGATCCAAATTTCCTGAGCTGAGAGCCTGGGAAAGCCATGGGCATGGCTAGGCCCCCAGGAGGGGTGGGAAGAGGACGAGGAGGACAGAGGCAGCTCTGGAGGAAGACCTGTGTTACAACACTCCCCCTGCACGGGAGCTGCTGGCATGCCATCCCCCATGTCCCCAGGTTGAGATCTGGGCCTCACTTAGCACCTACCCAAGCTGCCTTGGGGCCTCCGCCAGCTGCAGGAGAGGAGCCGGCGCAAAGTGACCTTATTCTAAATCAGGCCGGCTCCACTGCTGGCAGTTGGATCCCTGTCAACACTTGGGCCTGCACTTGGCCGTGAAGAGCCAGCCAGGAGGAGAGGTACAGGCTGCACCGCTCTGCAGAGAGCTGGCCACCTCGGCGGAAGCAAAGACGCCAGCAGGCTGAGCCAGCTCGGGAAGACGGACAAGAGGGTGAGGCCTCCTGGTGGACTGGGTTTGTTGGGCTGGGGGCTGGGAGGGCGCTATGCAATTCCCAAGTCACGTAAAAAACTATACGCGTTTCAAGGAGGAGGCCACTTCCCAGCTCTAAATAATAGAAGCATCCAGAAGGGAGGAATCAGAGGCTTCTGCCAATTGATCTGGAGACTGGGAAAAGGTCCCACAGTTATTAATAACCCCTGTGTTCTGGGAACTGATTTCATGCACCAGACAAAGGGATTAAAAAATTGCTCTTGGGCTTCCCTGGTGGCACAGTGGTTGAGAGTCCGCCTGCCAATGCAGGGGACACGGGTTTGTGCCCCAGTCTGGGAAGATCCCACATGCCGCGGAGCGGCTGGGCCCGTGAGCCATGGCCACTGAGCCTGCGCGTCCGGAGACTGTGCTCTGCAACGGGAGAGGCCACAGCAGTGAGAAGCCCGCGTACCACACACACACACAAAAATTTGCTCTTGAAGGCAAAGTGGTTTCAGCCAAAGCTCCACTTGCTGTTCTCCCAAGAAATGAGCATTTTTCTTCCCAGGAACGCTGAGAGCTGACTGGCCTCTTGATAAATCTGGTGAGCCATGAGCTGTGCCATTGATTGGCATTGGTATACGTCTAATAACCTCTGTCTTCCTAGTGTCTCTCTGGAGGCGACCTCCATCTCAGCCTGCTGGGGGTGGGATTGGGGCGAAACAGGTCCTTGGGTGGCTTCTGGGAACCAGAGCTGAGCGTGTACCCACTCCGGGCTGGAACCCTAGAAGATAGAAACTATGTTAATTCATCCTTGCAAAGTTAGCGCCGTGAACTTCACCTTGTCCGACGGGGATGGTGCAGGGATGTTCACTCCAGGGCTGTCCTTGGGCATGTCTGGGCCCACTCAGCAAGGGGTTACAAACGAATAGATGAGAGACCTGAGGAAACACTGTCAGAAATGATGGTCAGTTCCCTTCACTCACTCACTAACCTGTGAGCAGCTTTTTTTTTTTTTGGCCACACCACACAGCTTGTGGGATCTTAGCTCCCCAACCAGGGGCCCCGGCAGTGGACCGCCAGGGAATTCCCCTAACCGTGAGCAACTTGACGGGAGGTCTGTGCTCCCAGACAAGACACAGTGCCCGTCAAGTTCAGCCACTTTGGAAATGAATATTGAATGAATCGAGTGCCGTTGGAATGATTTCTAAAGACAACTAACCACTACTTATAACTCCCTTCCTGTGAGGATTTACTTCATCATCTCAGGCAAGGACACAAGAACTACGTCTTTACCTTGCCCCTGCCCTTCTACCGCCGGGGTCCCCAGTCGTCTCCAAAGCAGGGTCAGGAGCAGGTATCCACAGGAGAGTCACTTCCTTCTGGCCCTGCCACTCCCCGTTCAGCGCTGGTCAGGTCCATGTTTCCTCTGTGAAATCAGTGTGCCCCGTACATTCAAAGGTAAACTCTTCTTTACGATTCCTTTCCCGCAGCCCCTCTGTCTGCTGATGAGAAAGTAGACTGTAGGTTTTCTAATTCTCTCAGAGCCTCCCACCTAGGCTCCTGCAAAAGCCACCCAGTGGGTCTTTTGTCCCTTCCAACTCATTTTCCTTCCTGCAGGAAGAGCGATTTTATTAAAACACAATCTGAAATGGGTAAAATTAAAAAGACTGATGTCAGAGAAAGACAAATATCATATGGTATCACTTATATGTGGAATCTAAAATATGATACAAATGAACTTATCCACAAAACAGAAACAGACTCACAGACATAGAGAACAAACTTACGGTTACCCAAGGGGATAGCGAGGGTGGGGGAGATAAATTAGGAGTCTGGGATTAACATACACACACGACTGTATATAAAATAGATATCCAACAAGGACCTACTGTAGAGCACAGGGAACTATATTCAACATCTTGTAATAACTTATAATGGAAAAGAACCTGAAGAAGAATATACATTCAGTATAACTGAATCACTTTTCTGTGCACTTGAAACTAACAAAACATTATAAATCAACTCTACGCCAATAAAAATTAAAAAAATTTTTCATGACAGACCAAGAGTTGACCTGGACGTGGAGGAACTGGAACGCTCACACATTTTAGGTGGGGCACAAAATGACCACTTTGGAAAGGAGTTGGGCCGTTTCTTACAAAGTTAAACATACACTTACTGTGTGACCTGGCGATCCCTCTCCTGGGTATTTACTGGAGACAAATGAAAACACATTCATTCAAAAACCCACATTATTTTGTTTAATAGACTATCTATCCATAATAGGCAAACACTGGAAACAACCCACACGTCCATCCACTGGTGAACAACCGTGGTCATCCACACAATGGAATACGAATTAGCAACTAAAAGGAATGAACTACTGATCTGTACATCAAAATGATGAATCTCAAAAGTATTAGACAAATGAAAGAACTTAGACATGGAACACCACATACTGTATGATTTCATTTCTATGAAATTATAGAAAAGGCAAAACCGTTCTTTCAGAAAACTGATTAGTGGTTGCCCAGGGCTGGGAATGGGGACTGGGATTGACTGCAAAGGGCACAAAATAACTTTTTCGGGTGATGGTGGTTTTACAACTGTATATATTTGTCAAAATTCATTGAATTTCTTACTTAAAATTGGTAAAATTTGTTGTCTATAAATTGCACCTGAACAAAGCTGATTTTTAAAATAAAGGCACAAAACGACTATATATAAAACAGATAACAAGGTCCTACTGAATAGCATGGGGAACTATAGTCAATATCCTGTGATAAATCATAATGGAAAAGAAAATGAAAAAGAATATATACATATATATATACACATATATATATGTATAACTGAATCACTTTGCTGTACACCTGAAACTAACACAACATTGTAAGTCAACTATACATCAATTTAAAAAATAATAATAATAAAGGAAGGCATATAATAATGAAAAACAAAAACCCCACAGTCTGCAAAAAAATTGAAGAAGTGATAGAGGATTGCACAATGTGGAGACTTGACACAAGGTCTGTTAGGAGGCAAGCAAGTTCCATCCGGTGAGGGGTGGTGTTTGGCCTGGTGTGGGAAACGGAGCCTCGTGTAGTACTCTTCTAAGGCCGTGGTTCTCAGGGCGTCAGGATAGCTTGGAGAACTTGGCAAAAACACAAAGTCCCAGGCCCTCCCCTACTGTAATGATCTTGGGCCCCTGTGCTGCTTATGAGGCTCTAGCCTTATCGGACTTCACTTGTCTCATCAAGGTCACCCTGCTTGCCCCCTCAGAGCTGGGCTCACGTTCTCTCCCCTCCTGGAATGCTTGAGCAACTTTCTGATTCCCGAGATTGGGTTAAGTCCACCTGCTATGCCCATGGCTTACTGTACTTGCCTTTCGTCAAGTATACCACTTATCAAAAATTTTATTTTATTGAGGTATAGTTGATTTACAATGTTGTGTTAGTTTCTGCTGTACAGAAGTCATTTGGTTATACGTAAATATACATTATTTTTCATATTCTTTTCCATTACGGTTTATCACGGGATATATATATATATTTTTTTCTATAGTAATCTTTATTTATTTTTATATTTATTTTCGGCTGTGTTGGGTCTTCATTGCGGCGAGCGGGGGCCACTGTTCATTGCGGTGGGCAGGCTTCTCATTGCGGTGGCTTCTCTTTTGTGGAGCATGGGCTGTAGGTGCGTGGGCTTCAGTAGTTGTGGCACGTGGGCTCAGTAATTGTGGCTCACGGGCTCTAGAGCGCAGGCTCAGTAGTTGTGGTGCATGGGCTTAGTTGCTCCGCGGCATGTGAGATCTTCCCGGACCAGGGCTCGAACCCGTGTCCCATGCATTGGCAAGTGGATTCTTAACCACTGCGCCACCAGGGAAGTCCTATCACAGGATATTGAATATAGTTCCCCGTGCTATACAGTAGGACCTTGTTGTTTATCCACTCTCTATATAATAGTTTGCATCTGCTAATCCCAAATTCCCAATCAAACCGTCCCCCGCCCCCCTCCCCCTTGGCAACCACAAGTCTACATATACCATTTTTATAATTGCCTGTTTGGTATCTGTCTTCTCCACTGGACAGTAAGCTCTGTGAGGGCCGGAACCGGGTCACTGATGCCGAGAACCATGCCTGACATACTGGAAATACATCTGCTCTCTGGTCAGGGTCCTGAAGGGATGTCCAGGGGCCCCAGTAGGTGGAGCTGAGTCAGCCCTCTCCTTTCAAAACCAGAGCAGTTGCACATTTAGACTAGTCTTCTCAGCAACAACACAGGTGGATAATGGGTTTTCTTAGTAAACTAAGTTTTGAAACAAATCCAGGTGTGGGGCTTGTCCTCCAAAGCATAGGCTTCTCTCCATGTTTTTTTTTTTTAATTTAAGTGTAGTTGATTTACAATGTTGTGCTAATCCTGAACTCCCATGTACGCTTAAATTTTTTTTAATAAAATTTTATTTTATGTAAGTTATAGCTCAATATAGCTGAGTTTTAAAAATGATGGAAAGACAGGAAGTGCTTTTTTTTTTTTTTTTTTTTTTGTGGTACGCGGGCCTCTCACTGTTGCGGCCTCTCCCGTTGCGGAGCACAGGCTCCGGACGCGCAGGCTCAGCGGCCATGGCTCACGGGCCCAGCCGCTCCGTGACATGTGGGATCTTCCCGGACCGGGGCACGAACCCGTGTCCCCTGCATCGGCAAGCGGACTCTCAACCACTGCACCACCAGGGAAGTCCCAGGAAGTGCTTTTTAAAAAAAAAAAAAATATTTATTTATTTAGGCTGCGCCGGGTCTTAGTTGCAGCACATGGGGTCTTCCTTGCGGCATGCGGACTTCTTAGTTGCGGTCTGCATGCGGGATCTAGTTCCTTGACCAGGGATCAAACCCAGGGATCGAACCCGGGCCCCCTGCATTGGGAGCATGGAGTCTTATCCACTGGACCACCAGAGAAGTCCCAGGAAGTGCTTTTGGAATACCAAAAAAGGGAAAATCAATTTACAGTTTTGATCCCTACTTAAATTAAAATTTTTTTAAAATTATTTATTTATTTATTTGTTTATTTATTTTTGGCTGTGTTGGGTCTTCGTTTCTGTGTGTGGGCTTTCTCTAGTTGCGGCGAGCAGGGGCCACTCTTCATCGTGGTGCGTGGGCCTCTCACTGTCGCAGCCTCTCTTGCTGCAGAGCACAAGCTCCAGACGCGCAGGCTCAGTAGTTGTGGCTCACAGGCCTAGTTGCTCTGCAACATGTGGGATCTTCCCAGACCAGGGCTCGAACCCATGTCCGAGTATATATTTCTTATAGTAATCTTTCATTTATTTATTTTTGGCTGTGGCAGGCAGATTCTCAACCACTGCGCCACCAGGGAAGCCCTAAATTTAAAATTTTGCCATTTTTTAATTTATAGATCAGAAGTGGCAAAAATGCACAGAATGTAGGATTTCGGGTCCAACAGACTCGGGGAATGTGCTCCCACCTGCAAAAAAGCTCTGTGGCCTGAGCCATTTGCTTAGTCTGTCTGGGTCTAAGTTGGCTTGCCTGTGTGATTTTGTTTTCCTTTTTAGCCTTTTTTTTCCTATTCTTTCTTTTCTGTGTGATATTTTTGCATCAAAAAAATAAATGAAACTCATATGCACATGTATATGCTTTATGGATCCTACATGAGTATGTTCAAAGCTTCTCCCAGGACTTGGTATTTATTCTAAGTAACATCAACCTCCCCAGCAATAAGTGCCATAAATAAAGTGACATGAAAGTCTGTATGTATGTATGTATGTATTTATATTAATTGTTATTGGTGTAGAGTTGATTTACAATGTGGTGTTAGTTTCAGGCATACAGCAAAGTGAATCAGGTATACATATACATGTGTCCACTCTTGTTTAGATTCTGTCCCCACGTAGGCCATTACAGAGTCCTGAGCAGATCCCCTGTGCTGTACAGCAGGTCCTTGTTAGTTGGCTATTTTATTCATAGTGGTGTGTATGTGTCCGTCCCCGTCTGCCCGTTTGTCCCCCAACCCCTTCAGTAATGACAGGTTTCTGTCTTGTTTCTGAGGAACACGCGGGAAGCTACACAATGTACTGAAAAGCAGAACGTATTTTCAATTTTTTCTGAACACACAGCTTTTGGAAGGAAAAACAAAGACCTTAGCCCCAGGCCCGCGTTGCGCTGAATGCATGCGAGGTCCTTACAGAGGCAGAGAAAGCCCCGGCTCCCTGACCCCCGGAGCTCCTGGAGGGACAATGAACCGTCCCCCCGCCCTCTGCACAGGTGACCTTTACAGCCTCCACGAAGGGTCAGCGTCCCTGCTGGTGAGCGCGCGGGAAAGTCTTCACTGACACATACCTGCTCGGTGATTTGTTGGCCATTTTTTCCATGCAGCAGGCAGCTGTGGGTAATGTTTAACCAGAAAAAGAGGGGTGAAATTATTCAAGACATGTTTACAATGCAAACGGGGGGCGGGGGAGACTCCCCCATTGGCCACACTGGGGGGTGGCAAGAGTCTGTGTGGGCTTGCTCGCATTTTCCTAGCAAAAGCAGGTGTCAGGCACACACACACCCCCGCCCCCCTGCAGGCTTCACAGAGCTCTTGCCCTCAGTTTGTTGAGACTTTTGGAAGCCCCTTTAAAGGCAGCAACACCTGCTCACAGGAGGCCCGCAGGAGCAGCAGAGGGAGGTTTCTATCTCCCGAGCTCCCTGGGGTGGGAGGGATGTTCTGCAGCCCCTGCCCGGCCATGTCAGCCCAGCAGGACCAGGTGGCTCCAGAAACCCACTTCTTTCCCAGGCTCCTCTCTGACAGCATAATTTCCAATGCTCTTTGTTCTGATAAGACTTGACTCTTAAGCCTGTAGTCTCAAATCTGCCAGTTTTTAAAACTCTGTCGCCTGTATGTGTCAGCCCATCTTTGGTTATCTGTCACAGAAGCCTAATTCAAACTGGTTTAAGAGGGGGAGAAAAGGAGATATTGGCACAACTTACGGAAGAATTCAGGCGGCCAAGCACAGGTCAAGGATGCATGGTTAAGAGCAGGCCAAGGACTCACATGGGAGGAATTTCTGTTACACAAGTTCGGATGCTACGAATCACAGGAGAAGTTTGACCGAGGCTCCCTAATCATCAACAACAATATAATGGTCTTCTCAAATTCGTAATAACAGTTAGAGGCTTCCCTGGTGGCTCAGTGGTTAAGAATCCACCTGCCAATGCAGGAGACATGGGTTCAAGCCCTGGTCTGGGAAGATCCCACATGCCACGGAGCAACTAAGCCTGTGCGCCACAACTACTGAGCCTCTGTTCTAGAGACCGTGAGCCACAACTACTGAGCCCATGCGTCACAACTACCGAAGCCTGTGAGCCTAGAGCCCGTGCTCCGCAACAAGAGAAGCCACTGCAATGAGAAGCCCGCACGCCACAACGAAGAGTAGCCCCCGCTCACTGCAACTAGAGAAAGCCTGCGCGCAGCAACGAAGACCCAACGCGGTCAAAATTTAAAAACACAACCAAAAAAACAAAGAACGGAGATTCAACACTCTTCTTTTGATAGTTGATAGAACAACTGGACAAAATTAGTAACACCAACACTATCAACTAACTCGACCTGGTTGGCACTTAGGGAAAAGTTCTCTTAACAACAGCAGAATGCATATCTTTGTCAAATGTACATGGACTATTTACCCATATAAATCATATTATGAGCCATGAAACAGGTCTAAATAAATTTAGACAGGATTCAAATCAAAGTATGTTATCTTTATACAATGAAATTAATTTAAAAAATCAATAATGAAAAAAATCTGGAAAATTCTCAAATATTTGGAAACTTAATAACATACTTCTAAATAATCCAGGTCAAAGAATAAGGCAGAGGGAAATTAAAAAATCTTTTGAACTGAATGAAAATGAAAAAACAACATATAAAATCCTACAATGCTATGAGCACTGCTTATATGAAAAAAAAATTATGGTCTTCTATGAACATGGGTCTTGTTGCCTCGCACCCTCTAGTGGGGCCCTCTGTCTTAACCTTGTCCCTGAATATCTCAAATATATAATTCTTTTTTTTAAATTAATTAATTTATTTTTGACTGCGTTGGGTCTTCGTTGCTGTGCACAGGCTTTCTCTAGTTGCAGCAAGCGGGGGCTACTCTTTGTTGCAGCGCATGGGCTTCTCATTGCAGTGGCTTCTCTTGCTGCAGAGCACGGGCTCTAGGTGCACGGGCTTCAGTAGTGGTGGCTCGCTGGCTCTAGAGCGCAGGCTCAGTAGTTGTGGTGCGCGGGCTTAGTTGCTCCACAGCATGTGGGATCTTCCTGGACCAGGGCTCGAACCCGTGTCCCCTGCATTGGCAGGTGGATTCTTAACCACTGCGCCACCAGCGAAGTCCCCGGCATTCTGATTAAAGGCAACTTTCCTTCCTACCAACATTTGTCTCTCTCTAGAGCATTGATTTTGAGCGGCGAGTAGCCGGACCTGAGTTCAGAGACATCTCCAGGCGGATGTCTGATAGGCACCTCTGACTTCTGCCTGACATGTAGCTCCTGGTCTCAGCCCTTCCTTGAAGCATCTTCTTCCCACAGGCTTCCTCATCTCAGTGCAGCTCTGTTCTTCCAGATGCTCTGCTCAAAATCCTTGGTGTTGTACTTGACCCCTCCTTCTCACTCACACCTGTGTCATCAGCACATCTCACTGCCACCTTCACAACATCTTCGAAAGGTGAGCGCTCGATGCCTCCTCCGTTGTATCACCCTGGTCCAGCCCACCATGGACGCCCACCGGACGATGGCTAGGGCGTCAGCTTCCTCCTTGGTGGCTTTTCAGTCTATTCTCAGTATAGCAGGGATCCTTTAAAAATGTAAACCCACCGGGAATTCCCTGGCAGTGCAGTGGTTAGGACTTGGTGCTTTCACAGCCTAGACCAGGGTTCAATCCCTGGTCGGGGAACTTAAGATCCTGCAAGCCGCAAAGTGCAGCCAAAAAAAAAAAAAGGAAATCCACCAATGCTCATCATGTCACGCAGGGTCAAAGTCAAGAGTTAACAATGTCCTCCAAGGACCAGCCCCGTCTGGCATCTCTCTCCTCTCCCTCTTCACTGAAGACCTCATCTTCTCACACCACTCTCCTTGCCAACCCTGCTCCAGCTGCACTGGTCTCCTTGCTGTTGCTGGAATAACCAGGGCTGCTCCCACCTCTGGGCCTTTGCACTTACGGTTCCCTCCATGTGGAAAGCTTTTCGGGCAAGATCTCTGCATGGCTCCCTGCCTTCCCACGTTAAGGGGTCTCTGCTCAAATGTCAACTTCAAAGTGAGGCCTTCCTGACCACCCCCTTAAAAGGGCAGCCCCACTTCCACCCCTAGAAGTCCCTGTACCCTTGTCTTATTTTTCTCCACAGCAGTGACCACTTTCTGCACACTATATATTTCTCTTACTTCTTTGATAATTGCTCGTCTCACAGTACTAGCATGTAAGCTGCACGAGGACAGGAGTTTTGGCTGTTTTTTTTTTAGATAGTAGTTGCTTTACAATGTTGTGTTAGTTTCTACTGTACAGCAAAGTGAATCAGCTATACGTATACATATATCCACTTTTTCGTGTTTCCTTCCCATTTAGGTCACCACAGGGCACTGAGTAGAGTTCCCTGTGCTATACAGCAGGTTCTCATTAGTTATCTTTTTATACATAGCATGTCAATCCCCATCTCCCAAGTCATCCCACCCCACTCCTTCCCCCTTGGTATCCATACGTTTTTTCTCTACGTCTGTGTCTCTATTTCTGCTTTGAAAATAAGATCATCTATTAGATTCCACATATATGCATTAGTATACAATATTTGTTCTTCTCTTTCTGGCTTACTTCACTCTGTATGACAGTCTTTGAGGTCCATCCATGTCTCTACAAATGACCCAATTTCATTCCTTTTAAATGGCTGAGTAATATTCCACTGAATATATGTACCACATCTTCCTTATCCACTCCTCTGTCGATGGGCATTTAGGTTGTTTCCATGTCCTGGCTATTGTAAACAGTTTTTGCTGGTTTTTGTTCACTTTGAATCCCTAGTGCCTGACACATGGCCGGGACTCAGATATATTTTGAGTGGGTTAGTTCGTGTACCAGCATTGTCTCAATCACTGGGAATGCAACCAGAGTAAGACAGAGCTCCCGCCCTTAGTAATGTGGGTACCTGGGGTGGGCTGGGGAGATATACAATTAGAATAACAGTAAACAGACAATGAAGGGGAAGGAAACAGGGCCTCTTTCTTCAAGGGACTGGGGAGCTTCCTGGGGAGGCTGGTGGGCTGGAGCACAGTGAGCAGATTAACAGGACGGGACAGACTGACTTTTCCCTCGGTACCTTTTGCATGTATTACCTACACAAGCAATGACTTAAATTGAAAAAAAAGGAAAAAGTCACCAGAAAACCATAAACAGTGAGCTGTTTGACTAACCTATGTCTTTATACGACTGGTTCTACATTAACATCAGTCAGGTAACGGGCTACGTTACATATTTGCAAGGTAGGAAACACTTATTCAATTTGCATTTACTAAACGACTTGTTTGCATTTTTAATTTTATTTATTTATTTATTTATTTATTTTTGGCCACACCGCGTGGTATTTGGGATCTTAATTCCCAGACCAGGAATCGCATCTGTGCCCCCTGAAGTGGAAGTGGGCAGTCTTAACCACTGGACCATAAGGTAAGTCCCTGCAATTTTTATTATACCAGGTAAATGCATCGGCAGTGATTTTTTTTTAAGCCAATTAGAAGAAAGCCACAATATTTATCATCTAGCTAAGTGTTAAAGCAGAAATAGAAGAAAAAATGACACTACCCTCCTTCAGAAGAAAAAAAAATCATCAGTGACGATCCTGTATCCCTGCCAAAAACCATGTGAATAGTTTCTCTTGGATGGGAAATTAGGATTGTTTCCTTAGTTCCTCTTGCAAAAGTTGTGCTCCTCCCCCCATGCCAAGGCTACAGCTCTTCCTTTTGGAGCTCAAATCACAGGAGAACCTGTGAATGGAGCTGCCAGAGACCAGCAGCATTGCTCAGGGCACATTTGCTACGGAAACTATGTTTGGAAAGTATCAAATGTCTGAGCTTCTTTTCCTGGGCACCGTAGGGTTGACAGCACTTATTTATAACAGGGGAGATTCTAAACTTGGCCACTTATCAGCACAGAAATGTAACTTCCATATCATGGCTACAGATTCATCTCCTTCTTTCTGTTAGCACACAGAAGCAGATCAGGCCGCCCAGTTACTTGGTGAGCAATTTAATTCTAAACAGATTGGTTCCTGGGACAGGAGAAGTTTGTAGATAAGCATGTGAAATATTCCCTAATTGGATCAATGGGACAGTAGCTCTCCACCCAGCTGAAAACCTAACTTCCCAAACAACTATGTTTTGTTTGTTTTTGTTCCGAGAGGAAAATGGCCAGAAATATAACACCTAGCTATAACTTGAAACTAATTCCAAATGTGAGATTTACTAATTGAAATAGAAAAATGCACCAAATCCTAAGTCCAGTGTTTACTTCGTGCTTATAATTCAGGCCTCATGAATAAAAAAATAAAACTAAATGAGCACAGAGTGCAGAATAGGAAATACTCTGAACACCATGGGCTAAAGATGTTTACAGTGATGATGACAGTAAAGCCAAGTTCTTGTATGAAATCTTCTTTAAAATACAGCCACCAGGGCTCCCCTGGTGGCCCAGTGGTTGGGAATCTGCCTGCCAATGCAGAGGACACAGGTTAGAGCCCTGGTCCGGGAGGATCCCACATGTTGTGGAGTAGCTGGGCCCGTGCGCCACAACTACTGAGCCTGTGCTCTAGAGCCCGTGAGCCACAACTACTGAGCCGCGAGCCACAGCTACTGAAGCCCATGCGCCTAGAGCCCACGTTCTGCAATAAGAGAAACTGCCGCAATGAGAAGCCTGCACACCACAACAAAGAGTAGCCCCCGCTCACCACAACTACAGAAAGCCTGCGCACAGCAACGAAGACCCAACGCAGCCAAAAATAAATAAATTAAATAAATAAAATTTAAAAATCCTTAAAAAAAATACAGCCACCAAATTCTAATACACACTGGGGAACACCGAATTATAAAACCATTTACCCATAATTATTGCCCAATGACCCTAAGCTGTGCTTGTTCATAACTACATGCAAATTTATAAGCTAAAAACTTTCATGGTTCATGTCATCAGTATGTTGTATTACTGGCGATCTGAAATCCTTTGGCAAATTCATTTTTAACAATAACCAATTACCCAAAGGATGTTATTTAGCATCCAGTTGCTTAAGAGTCATTTCATAGTGGCAGTTTGTGTCTCTAGTTGTCTAGAAATTAGTGCTCTGTGTTTGTGTGTGTGTGTGTGTGTGTGTGTGTGTAAAATGATGCTTCCCAGGGAGGTTTTTTCTTTTAATATTTATTTTATTTATTTATTTGGTTGTGCCGCCTCCTTAGTTGTGGCATGTGGACTCTTAGTTGCGGCATGCATGTGGGATCTAGTTCCCGGACCAGGGATGGAACCTGGGTCCCCTGCATTGGGAGCATGGAGTTTTAACCCCTGCGCCACCAGGGAAGTCCTGAGATTTTTTTTTTAAATTGAAGTATAGTTGATTTACAATGTTGTGTTAATTTCTGCTGTACAGCAAAGTCAGTTATACATATATTCTTTTTTTTATATTCTTTCCCATTATGTTTTATTACAGGATATTGGGTATAGTTCCCTGTGCTATACAGTAGGACCTTGTTTTTTTTTTAATTTTTATTGTAGTATAGTTGATCTACAATATTGTGCTAGTTTCTGCTGTACAGCAAAGTGAATCAGTTATATGTATACGTATATCCACTCTTTTTTAGATTCCTTCCCCATATAGGCCATTACAGAGTATTGTGTAGAGTTCCCTGTGCTATTCAGTAGGTCCGGACCTTCTTGTTAACCCATTCTGTATATAACAGTTTACACAGGGAGGTCTTTGTTTAAAAAAAGTTACCATTAGGGTTAATCCCTTTAATAATTTTGCATTTTGCCAGGCTCCTTTTTTTAAAAAAATTAATTTATTTTTGTTTGCGTTGGGTCTTCGTTGCTATGCGTGGGCTTTCGCTAGTTGCGGCGAGCGGGGGCTACTCTTGGTTGCTGCACGCGGGCTTCTCATTGTGGTGGCTTCTCTTGTTGCGGAGCACGAGCTCTAGGCGCGCGGGCTTCAGTAGTTGTGGCGCTCAGGCTCAGTAGTTGTGGCTCGTGGGCTCTAGAGCACAGGTTCAGTAGTTGTGGCACACGGGCTTAGTTGCTCCGCGGCATGTGGGATCTTCCCAGACCAGGGCTCGAACCGTGTCCCCTAAATTGGCAGGCGAATTCTTGTCTTAAGCGCTGCGCGACCAGGGAAGCCCCCAGGCTCCTCAAGTGAATGGCGTGGATTGTAGATTTGAAGTGCCTGGGTTCTACTGCCACCTAGCGTTCTGTTGCTGTCAGTTATTTCGAAGCCAAGCTCCTAAGAATGCATGCATCCCATTGGCCTCCTGCCCCCATGCCTGCCCCATTTCTGCCTCCATTTCAATAAGTCACCAGGTCTTGTCAGCGCAAGGCTTTTGCGTCACCTCTTTTTCCGAATGTCACTAACAATCTAGCTTTCATGCCCGTCCCTTTGGAGGGCATGAGTAATGGCCTGAGTAAGCTGAACTGGCTCACCATCTTTAAGCTCCCTGGGCTCCAGTCTCCTCAGGATTCAGATGTATCTATTTCACAGGTTGTCCTGATTAAATTAGCTAATATGCTGAAAATGCTTACAGCAGTACTTGACACATGCGAGTATTTAATAAATGTTCCTTATTATCTCATATATCATGCCTGAGTCCTTAATGAGAATACAAGTATTGAAAATAGTCTGGGGGCCTGGTGGTCCAGTGGGTATGACTCTGTGCTCCCAATGCAGGGGGCCCAGGTTCGATCCCTGGTTGGGGAAGTAGATCCTGCATGCCGCAACTAAGAAGTCTGCATGCCGCAAGGAAGATCCCGTGTGCCAAAACAAAGACCCAGCACAGCCAAAATAAATAATAAAAATTTTTTAAAAATTAAAAAAAAGAAGAAGAAAATAGTCTGAGGAATTCCCTGGTGGTCCAGTGGTTAGGACTCGGCTCTTCCACTGAAGTGACCCAGGTTCAATTTCTGGTGGGGGAACTAAGATCTCGAAAGCCGCATGGTAAGGCAAAAAAAAACAGTCTGTATTACTTTCCATTTTATGGTCAGAAGGCAGAAATTGGGTTCCATAAGACAATTTGGGCTGCTTGTTTTGTTTCTATTCTGGGAAAAAGTCCTTCGCAAATATTTTCCCCCAGGCCATAGCTTATCTTTTTTTAAAAATTGGAGTATAGTTGATTTACAATGTTTTGTTAGTTTCAGGTGTACAGCAAAGTGATTCTGTTTTCTAGTTTATGTTTTACACTTAGGTCTTTGATACATTTTTTAAAAAAAATTAAAAGTCCGCGGGCTTTTCACTGCAGTGGCTTCTCTTGTTGCAGAGCACGGGCTCTAGGCGCACGGGCTCAGTAGTTGTGGTGCACGGGCTTAGCTGCTCCGTGGCATGTGGGATCTTCCCGGACCAGGGCTCAAACCCACGTCCCCTGCATTGGCAGGCGGATTCTTAACCGCTGAGCCACCAGGGAAGTCCTTTGATACATTTTGAATGAATTTTCACAGAAGGTGTCAAGTTACTGTTTCCTATGATGAAAGTCATTTGCAATGTTCGTTTTTTAATGTTGATCTGTAATCATATTTTATGTATTTCATCTTCTGAAATGATTTTTCACACAGATAGGTACTGCCAAGTACTGAGATCAATCCCCAAACATTTGAGGATATTCCTCACTTTGAAGGCATTTGTACAATTCTCTCCGCTTCGTGTTGACATGTGCCCTTTAGCACGTCATTCATTACATTGCAGGTAATCACCTTCAGCTGAAAGGTAGCTGGAGGCCATCCATCCCACAGAATTTAATCCAGTTAGGATTCTGGAATAGATTTCCTTTGCACTTGTACTGAGGTCTGAAAAACACTGCTGGAACTGTAATTTGAGGTTGGAAACTATATCTGCTGCAAATTTGTGTGGGTATGGGGATCTCACTTCATTTTAACTTTTGACAGCACAGCAAGTATATAAAGCAGCAGGACATTTCTTGTGTTTAAGTGTTAGTTGTGATCAAAGTGACTTTAGCACCAATAAGTTTTGAATATACATGATGCTTTGACTATTCTTAGTTGAACTCACTGACTTAAATTCATTAAGAAACATCAAGTCTTCAGCAAAAGTTAATTTCCAAAGCCATTCAACGTTCCATGACGGTCGAGATTGGTTCTTCTCAGTCAGGAATTTGCAATCTTGGTGAAGTCAGAGAGTCTCAGTAAAACTTTACCACAGCTAAGCCATCAAACTGCTGTGTAAAGTCAGGACTTTAGCCTCTATTTCTATCAAAAAACTCATGGAACCAAGTGATGATGGCTAAGGCCACAATAAATGAAGTACACCAGTGACACTATTGGTTCAGCAACAGGATAGATTCACATATATTCACATGTGTTTTTCTTTAATTTTAGAAATTTAGTTTTAAAAATTAACATACAGTAAAATTAGCATCTTATGTTCACATACATATTTTTGAAGTACTTGCTGGTGAATAGCACAATAATACAACAGTAAACACTTTGCTTTCACAAACTGTATGTTTGTCTAAGCCTTTTTCTGTTTCACACATATTTTTATACCACCATTGGTTGTGGCACATGGTGGAAGATTCCACTCCAGGTTGTACTGAATTTTTTCTCAACTATGGAAGTATTTTTGCTTATAGTTAGTTGTTCCACACAGACTACCCAGAGAGGCTAATGCTTCAGTCATTTCTAGGGTGGTAAACTCTCCATGTGAGCCCTGGACCGAGGGGGTTCCCACAACGTGGGACGTCCAGAGTTACACCCAGAAAGATTCTGGGCAACCAGGCTGAGCTGGTCATGCTTGCCCGTCAAACTTGGCGAGGACTCTTTGAATAATATTCAGTTGAGCAGTATTGGGAACACCTTTTAACTCATCAAGAGCCAAGGAGAAACATTTGAAATCATTTGCCTTGTTTTTAAACGGACTCCTGTTGCTTCCTTTATTCAAGCAACTGTTCTTGCTAAAAGGCCGAGTCTTTAAACGTTTATCTTATCTGGACCCATTTCTTCAGCTGCTGCAATCTGACACAACTACCTTGTCACTGGTAAAAGGCTTTCCTTGCTTGCCTGTCAAATAAGCCACTTGGAAACTTTAATTACAGTCTCATTCTCACTTTTGGGGGGGATCGAGAAATCGTGTGCTGAGATAACTCCATTTAAAAATTCTATTTCTTCTAGCTGTTGCTTTCCTGAGTTGGGAATACTGTGATGGGTACTTGGCTGGGTAGTGTCAACATATATTGTATTTTTTAAGCACAGCTGGAGGGTCACTGCAAAACAGACACGATGCTTTGCCAATCTAATTTAATAAAATAACCCACACTCCACCGCAAGCTTAAGTATGATACTCGAAGTCCACCTTCTCTGCTTGTTTTGACATGATGGGTATGCACTCGTTAAAAATACACAAAATTCATGGTACCACGATACACGTGGCAAAGTGTGTCAAGCTAAAACCACGGCACTGCAACTTGTAGTGCAGCCAGGAGTACTAAACACTGAAGGACCACTCACGGCCTCTATCACAACGAAACTATTCTAGCAAAAACGCAGCCATACACAGGCAGCAGGTACATAAACGTGGCTGTGACCCAATCAATCTTTATCCATGAACACTGAAATTCACATTTCATAGAATTCTCACGTGCCATGAAATTTACTTTTTTACCTGGGGCTTGCGGGATCTCCGTTCTCCGACCAAAGATTGAACCTGGTGTCACAGCAGTGAAAGCCCGGAATCCTAACCACTAGGTCACCAGGGAACGCCGTGAAATTTACTTCTAGATTTTTTTCAACCATTTAAAAATGTAAAACAAAACTGCAGCAGGTTGGGCTTCGACCCAGTATAGTCAATCGCCTTGTGGTCCACAGGATGACCTATGGCATAGTTAGGTTTAAGCCACGATTATTTCCGCCTACAGAAAGTGCAAAATTATGTATATACATGTATCACACTTGTGGGCTAAGGAGAGCAGCCATCGGCATCACAGCCACTGCATGGGCACAGCTGCCCTATCTCGCCTACCTTGTGTTAGTCTTTGAGCCACAGCCTTTGCTGTACCACACTGAGACTGGGGTTCATATTAGCATACGGTCAGTCAGGGCGACAATTTCCAGTCACAGCAATCAGTTGCCTTGGATATGGCCACACTGTATTCCAAATAATGCTAGCAAAAGGAGAAAACCTCTTTTCACACCATGTCAAGCATTTATTCACTTGCTGCCCCGTCTCAGGGCAAATATGACGCAGCATGTGAAATGTCTGGCTCCAACTGAATCTTGTCTGTGGAATAATGCCTTTTTCCTCTACAGCTTTTTGTAATGATTATATATAAAAGCAACAGATGCTTGTTTCCAAATTAGAATTTTCATGTTTAACTTCCTATTTAAAGAAGAATGCCATTTTACATACTTGTGCTCATTCTGAATGTAGTTTTGAATTGTATCCTCTTCACCTTATTTACCCCGCATACCGCAAAGTTTCGTGTTTTATTGGCCCATGGGGTTTCCGCTTGATTCATGATTTTCTCCCCACAAAATTTGAAAATCAAACCCACGCTACTTCTTCTGAAGATCCTTACCTAGTCCCCAGGAAAACATTCTTTTAACTTCAACTCTGTTTCTTGTAGGAAATATCCACTGCCGCGATATATGCTCAAGATGGAATCACTCTATCCCAGCTCCAGGGCACAGCACGCATCAAGTGATGATATGCCACACTGGGGTGGCCGGGTTGTAGGTCGGGAACTGGGAACTATTCAAAACCCGACAGGCTGCACTGATGAGCTTACCTGGTGCTTTCCCAGAAGGGGACACCAGATGGACTTCCGGATCGACAAGTTCAGACACTGTTCAAAGAGGGAGGCAGTTCTGATACTCACGCAGCTCAGTGAACACAGGGCGAGCATACTCTGCGTCAGGGACTATCCCAGAGGTAGAACACGCTCTTTGTATATACTTAAACCCAACTCACCCAGCCCAGTATCTTGTAAGAGTAAGTATTTAACAAGTATTAGATGAAAAAAATGTTTGGTGGTAATGAATGTTTTTAATGAACCTGAATTAGCTGATACAAAAGCATATTTCAAGAGCATCAGAAACTTAAAGATAGTTGAAAAGGCAAAAACCAGCAATTTTACTTCAAGACACCCAAGTCCCCCTTGCATACAAAAAAATATAGAAAAAGTTTACCTGGCGGTCACTGCTTGAATGTTGAAGTCTAATTCCAGATTGATGATACTGATACAGGATGTAGTTACTAATTAATCCATGCTAGCCCGCCCCAAACTAACTTAACGTTGGTAAAAATGATCACATATACATAAACGAATCCCAATTACTAGTGACGCTGCCTTCTCACCCTTCATACAATTTAAGGTCCAGTTTCAGCCATCTGATGGGTCTAACAGAGAACCATTTACATGGTCACTTAATGAAGATTTGATTTTCTTTATTTGATGGTAACGACAAAGGCTACAGCCTAGTACTTAAGCTACCCAGGCAGAGCCACTAAAGGCAGCTATGAAAGCTGAAGAGAGCCGCAGAGGCAGGACACAGGCAGCGTGAGCCGGGCTGCTGAGCTGGTGCTCAGCCCTGCATCTCTGCGAGGGCGGGGAAGCCAAAATCACTGACTGCTCTCCCTGCTGACTTGGATTGACAGTTTTTTCCTCCGACCATCTCGTTACTGATTGCATTCCGCCGTATCTAGTTAAATACAAAGAATCAGCCTCCGTAATAAAATCACCTTTTCCAGAACACCAACCATACACAATACATTCAGAATTATTGGGTGCTTTTTCTTCGTCTTTTTTTCCTTGAACTTGTAGGCGTCTGAGTGTCTTTTGTTTCTTCTTTTACACCAGATGTGGGCTGTTTGAAAACTATCTCATTATCTTTATCATCATCATTCATTTTAGCCACTTCAGATCTTCGTTTCTCCAAAAATGTTGGTGTACAAACCGGTGTGGGGCCCTGGGTTCAAGTTAAAGATTGTAATACATGAATGTGGGAAGATGTTAGGAATGACCGCCCCCCCTTAACCTCCCCTCTCTTATTAAAAGTTACGCATATTATTTTAGGCCTGTTTCCATCTTCTGGTGATACAGCTGCACATAATCAAGAGCTTAGGTGCTTATCACACTTACTATGAAAATTCACAATTAATGGATATGATATGTTCCATGACAGAGTATTAGATAGAAGACTCTACTATGCCTGCTAAATCATCAGTAAGGATTTACCAAAAAGTCCCAAGATTAAATGAAATTTTAGCAAAGTGACAGTCGCAGCAACTGCTTTTCCTCTCTTAAATTGTAGTTCCTGATTCCCAAAATTCTGAAGACGATCTTACCTGGCTATCCACAGTCTTCTCAGGAGTGTTAGGAGTGACCAAAGCTGCTTTTTTCTTCTTCTTACGTAAAGCCTTAAATAAATTTAAGAGACTTCATCAATCTGCATATTTATCAGCTATAGTAGTCTTGAATGTATTTCCCCATTTATCTTTCTCTAATATCTGGTAGGTAATACGATA
Organism: Mesoplodon bidens; assembly: GCF_964165515.1. Lineage (NCBI taxonomy): Eukaryota > Metazoa > Chordata > Mammalia > Artiodactyla > Ziphiidae > Mesoplodon > Mesoplodon bidens. The sequence goes on along the minus strand of NC_138165.1, from coordinate 6,376,524 downwards.
AATTAAAGTTTTACCTGGTGCTTTCTGGAATTTTGAGGACCAGTGTTTGAAGCATTTTCCTCATTTTTATGTAACACCTTAACATAAGCAAACATAAAGAAGTTGTAAACCGGCAGTGTCACATATGTACACTTTAAAACTTACCACTAGGTCCTTATACATATTATGAATAAATTCTATATGACAGAGCATTTCAATTTATTTATTTGTTTGTTTGTTTATATGGGGGGTACCAATTTATATGGGGATCAGGGAAGACTTTATTTTTTTTATTTAAAAAAATATTTTATTTATTTATTTATTTATTTATTTAATTTTTGGTTGCATTGGGTCTTAGCTGCGGCACGCAGGATCTTCATCGCAGCATGCGGGATCTTTCACCGCGGCGTGCAGGCTTCTCTCTAGTTGTGGCGTGCAGGCTCCAGAGCGCATGGGCTCTCTAGTTGAGGCATGCAGGATTAGCTGCCCTGCAGCATGTGGGATCTTAGCTCATCGACCAGGGATCAAACCGGAGTCCTCTGCATTGAAAGCAGATTCTTTCCCACTGGACCATCATGGACGTCCCCGGAGCATTTCAATTTAAAAAGCAAAATCCACAAATACAGTGAATGATCTTAAGTAAAGGGCAACACTACAAAAGGGGCCTAGCTGAGGAGCGGGCAGAAGTTGCAGAGGCTGAAGTGAAGGCCCAGAAGCCGGAGCTGGCCAGAGAATCCTGTGTCAGGAAGCGGGGAGCCAGGACGAACGTGGAAAGGCAGGCCCTGGAGGAGGTCTGTCCTGCTTAAGTCCAGGACTGAATGCAGCAGCCTGCTTCCTACAAGGTAACAGACGGGGCACAGGAAAAGCAGTTCTCCAGCTCCTGAATGGATCACAAGAGTACCAGGGCGCAAACTGTGATATAATGTTGTTTTAACATGTATCATTACAGGCTGTGTTTGGGATTTGGGCAAAGAATTAACCACCAGGCACAGTGAGGTATCTATCACCTCACACCGGTCAGAATGGCCATCATAAAAAAGACCACAAACAGGGACTTCCCTGGCTGTCCAGTGGTTAAGACTCTGCGCTCCCAATGCAGGGGTCATGGGTCCAATCCCTGGTTGGGGAACTCAGATCCCATATGCCACACAGCATGAACAGGATTAAAAAAAAAAAAAAAAAAGACCACAAATAACAAATGCTGGAGAGGGTGTGGAGAAAGGGGAATCCTTGTACACTGTCGGTGGGAATGTAAATTAGTGCAGCCACTATGGAGAACAGTATGGAGGTTCCTTAAAAAACTAAAAATAGAATTACCGTATGATCCAAAAACCCTACTCTTGGGCATACATTCAAAGAAGATGAAAACACTAATTCGAAAAGATACATGCACCCCAATGTTCACTGCAGCACTATTTATTACAGCCAAAATATGGAAGCAACCTAAGTGTCAATCAACAGATGAATGGATAAAGAAGATGTGGTACATATATACAATGGAATACTACTCAGCCATAAAAAAGAACAAAATTTTGCCATTTGATGGAATGGAGGGCATTGTGCTAAGTGAAACAGGACAGAGAAAGACAAATACTGTATGTTTTCACTTATATGCTGAATCTAAAAAATAAAACATAAATAGATATAACAAAACAGAAACAGACTGATATAGAGAACAAACTAGTGGTTACCAGTGGGGAGAGGGAAGGTGGGAGGGGCAAGATAGGGGTAGGGGATTAAGAGATACAAACTACTATGTATAAAATGGGACTTCCCTGGTGGCGCAGTGGTTAAGAATCCACCTGCCAATGCAAGGGAAACAGATTTGAGCCCTGGTCCGGGAAGATCCCACATGCCGTGGAGCAACTAATCCCATGTGCTATAACTACTGAGCCTGCACTCTAGAGCCATGAGTGACAACTACTGAAGCCTGTGCACCTGGAGCCCGTGCTCCGCAACAAGAGAAGCCACCGCAATGAGAAGCCCGCTCACCGCAACTAGACAAAGCCCGCATGCAGCCACAAAGACCCAACGCAGCCAAAAATAGAAACAAATACATAAATTTATTAATAAAATAAAACAAAACTAAAAAAAAGCCACAAGGATATATTACAGCACAGGAAAATACAGTCAATGTTTTATACTTTAAATGGAATATAACCGATAAAAATATTAAATCGCTGTTTTACACCTGAAACTAATATAATATTGTAAATCAACTATACTTCAATGAAAAAGAAAAGAAAAAAAGGAAAAAAAAAAAAGCAACAACAACAGAAAGGGAAAATAAACCAACCAGGAACTGGGCCCAAGGATAGCAGCTTGGTCTTCCAGTTTCTGGATAAGGTTAAAAGACCTAATAAACTTGGTAATAGATACCATCTCTTACCAACTAATTAACTGTTTGGAAATAAGCCGACAGGGCCTATGGAAGACCCAAAACAATCTCAAGATATAGTCAAGAAAAAAAATAAGATCTTTACCTATGCTATCCACACCCTAATGACCTGCATTCTTGTTTTTTAATTATAGACGTAGAGTTCTCCTTACTATGAAAGAGGGAGGAAAGATTCAGCAAGGTCTCCTTGTTCAGCAAGCAATGAAGTAAGAACTGGATGAAAATCTGTTAACCCATGCATGTAAGGAGCCTTCCTGTATTTCAACTCCCACTCATTTAATCCACAGAATTCATGCTTACTGGTTAATTCTGACATACACTTTGGGAGTATTTCCAACTTAGAAGACCATGAAACAAAAAATTTAACTAGAGGGCTTCCCTGGTGGCACAGTGCTTGAGAGTCCACCTGCCAATGCAGGGGACACGGGTTCATGCCCCGGTCTGGGAAGATCCCACATGCCGTGGAGCGGCTAGGCCCGTGAGCCATGGCCGCTGAGCCTGTGCGTCCGGAGCCTGTGCTCCGCAACGGGAGAGGCCACAACAGTGAGAGGCCCGCGTACCGCAAAGAAAAAAAAAAAAGAAGCAAAAAAAAAAAAAAATTAACTAGAATGGCATAAAAAGGATGGTCAATTTACAGTCTTGATATTTACTGATAACATATAATAAACCAAACATTTAATTCTGGCAATGACACCTTTACTAGTAATCTACAAGCATTATGGTGTTGGGTCAAATAGGGTTTAACTTCAATAATCTAAAATTACTAAATCAGGTAAATGTTGCAGATCAGCTAATCCCTTTCAGGAGTTTCCTTTTCTGTATAATGGAGATAATACGATTGCTATGACAAACTTACAGAAACAAACCTTTAATGCAAGGTTTCAAAAATTTAGTCAAAACCTAGCATGGGATCAAAGTACTGGGTTAGATACTTTATACAAAGCAATACCTACCAGTGAAGGGAAGTTATAATCAATTCCCTTCATAGCCAATCTCTTCCTGAGTGATTTTTCCTTCTTTTTAAATCGCTCTTCCATCCGTAGCTTTTGAAGAAGTGTCCGATGCTGATTATACCGTTTCACTGCTGGATATGATGGCCTTTTAAATGGCATATGCCACTCTCTAAAAAGTTTTTCATGTACTTTTTCCGGTGGTATAAAATGACCTATAATAATAATAAAAAAGGTTTTCAACCACATGAGAGGAAAAGGGTTTTCACATTAACTGTAGAATTTCCCGTGTCATTCCTCACTGCACAATCAAAATGACACGTCCCCCATTTAGTGGAGAAGCCTGAAAGAATAAAGCAGGCGCCCAAGGGAAAGTCATACAGCCCACAACTATTTATCAAACACTCACTGTGTGTGTGCGCCAAGAGCAATTCCAGGACTAGAGGTTCCTGAGTGAACAACAAGTAGCACAGAGGAGAGTGTGGATGGTATCAAGTCTCAGGGTTCCTGAAACTAAAAGGATCACTACTTTTAGACTGTGTGACCCACGGTAGCAGAAGTGCTGATCCTCTGGGCACCTGCCCAGGACTAAGGCAGCTCACTGCTTATCTGCATCTCTCTGCTCACGGACGCACACTGGGCCTACATGCAAGGGAAGCCAAAACCCCTGGAATCCACCCTCCACCAGTGATGGATGGGGAGTTGGTACACCAATACCCCAGTTCCCTTGCTTGTCAGGTGGGATAATTCTGTCTCCCAGTGTTACCAGCAGGACGGAGCCCAGCTGCCTAAGTGGTAACCTGCTTGCTAACACACCCTTTTTACTGACTTATTATCGACTTCCTCCCCCTGCCCCATGTCGCCACTCCTTACAGGTATTTTCCTGGGATCACCTCCAAGATAAACTGCTTCCATTAAAAGAAAAAAAAAGGGGGGGGGTGTTTGGGAATTCCCTGGCAGTCCAGCGGTTAAGACTCCACGCTTCCACTGCACGGGGTGCAGGTTCGACCCCTGGTCGGGGAACTAAGATCCACATGCTAAGCAGTGCAGCCAAAACATTAAAAAAGAAACAAACAACCGGTGATGACGTGGCTAATCTCACTCGTATCCGGGTTCAGAGCCCTTTGTGCCATCTTTCAAAAGTCAGATACAGCACAGCACTGATCTGATACACGTGGTTACCCACTCAGCCCATTTCGTCCCGGCAAGAGCCGCGTTTTTAATGTGTGAACGAACGCAGGACCTCAGGAGTTACTGGGACTCTCTTAGCAACAGGAACCGAGGTAGAGGGGTGCTACTTGGGCACTGGGATGGGCGCCCTCCAGCCTGAGCACAGGGCGGCCGGAAGCTCGGCCCCGCCTCCGGAGGGTGCTGCTCTGGGAGGCTAGTCGCTGGTGGCCCTACCCCTGCAGGGTGAACTTCTAATCCGCGGCCATCCCGCCACTCCCGATGGCTTCTCTGTGGAGGTGCTGCAGCCACTGCCATGCAGGCCGACTGAAACGTGACTCCTCACACTGAAGGTCGTCCGGTCTAGAACCCATCAGTGGGTCCCGCTGTCCTCGGGGTCCACTCCGGACTCCCCCCTCCCTTCCTCTAATTCTCCTCCTGCACCTCTTGTGATTCTCCTCGCGGGCGAATACGGTCGGTCAGCCTGGTTCTGCATCTGCCGTCCCCTCAGCAAATCCTCACTCCCACCCCTTCACCTGGCTCGCTGTTACGTAATTCTCAGGTTTCAACTTCAGTGACTCCTTCTCAGGGAGCCCTTCCACATCCCGCTAGGAAGCTCTTCCTATTTACTCAAGGAACCTAACCAACCCCATCTCAGCCTAAAGCAGCTCTCACTCTGGAAGATTTAGAAGTTCCCATTAGACCCCATCTGGAAAATGCACTTAAACCCTTGCACCACTGCTTAAGAGAATCACCCCAGGGGTGGGGGTGGGGATCCAAGCAGCTAAGCAACCCGTCCTTCCCTCCCGTCAGCGGGAGGCGTCCCCGCAGCCCCACAGGTAAGACGGGTACTCACACTTCAAGAGTCTTTCGCCAAAAAGGTAGTTGTTCATCGTTTCAGCAGCTATTTTGGCAACATCTTCAGATTCAAACTCCACAAAGCCATAGCCTTTGCTATTTCCGGTCTGCAATGGAAAACCCACCACAGAAAGCAGAACAATTAAATTCTGATGTGCCATCAAACTCCTAAAACGTCATTAGTTTAAATAATGTACATTAGCCCCCTCACTGAATAACATTAAGGCACCTTTGATTCCAACTTCAAATCACATAGTCTGGGGACTGTTATGGGGAAAGAAAAGTTCAGAATAGTCTGAACTTGCCACTGATTTTGAGGCATTCCTGGGACTTTGATTACGTATGATGAATACGTTACTGTGGTTGGAATTCATCCAATAGCAACAGCCCACCATAAAGGAAACGTGGGAGGCCACCCAGCCCTTTACTTGTTATTGATCTCACGGGTGGTCACGTCATCCATGTATTTAATACTACCCAGGAGATGGTATAATACTTCACAAAGAATGCAGGTGATATAATTCCCATTTTATATGGAAAAACTGAAAAGAAATGAACTCAGTGTCTCTAAAGTTAATCAATAAAATACTGATTCACTGTCATGTTTACTAGTGACTGGGCTTCTCCACGGCTGGGGCGAAGGACATCCTCTGACATGGACATCCGGAGTTCTTGGCTTCCGCACTGCAACATACAGTGGATTTTTCTCACCGAGCTCGGTAACAAGAGTTCTAGAGTCCAAATGCCCAGGTTTGGACCCTGGCTCTGACACTTCATCGGGTAAGGAATGTTCAAGCCTCAGTTTTTCCTTCTATAACCACCCTCACAGCATTGCTAGGAAAATACGAAATAATCCGTAAGCGCTCCACAAGATGTCTGTCGAGTACTCAAAACATGTTACTGCAGGGTGGCAGGGTATGCCTGCCCAACATCCGCTCCTTTGGCATAGGATTATTTTGAGATGAAGGAATTGAGAAATAGATACAAGAAAAACTCTGTCCTCTCCTTATTTACCTAAAAACAGGACATGAATTTACAAAGGTGTCTTCCTCCCTCTACCAGAAAGACAGAAGTTAGAGGACTCTACACAATAAACTTTACGAAGTAGATCTTATCCATCATTAGTCTCCCATATATTTGCCTTCCCACAATTTGCAGCTCTAAAAACTCAAAGCACTTTTCCTTCATCTTGTCGCTCCTCCAAAAATGTTTTGCTCCTTTGCCAAGATGCTGTATAGGCCCAAGTTCTAACCAACCCTTTGAGTTATTCCTCTCTGAGCAGTGCCACGTGTAAGCATACATTTTAGGTGTTTGTTTTGGTCTTGTTAATCCCTTTTTGCAGTCCAATTTATAGGGTGCCAGCCAGGGACCTTAGGAGGGCAGTAGAAAAAGAACTTTTCCCCACTACAGATCCAGTTCTTAGCGACAGCGACTAGAAATAGTTTACAATCTTGCATTAAACAACATATTCTCAGATACGGCTCAAAACTGGTCATGTGATCCTGGAAATGAGAAACCATTTAAAGGGTGTGTGGCTCAACAGAGCTGGAGGCCAGGAGGCTCACTCCTAGCACCAGCTGCGCCACCGACTAACAACTCGGACACGGCCACAACCCAGAGTCTCAGTTCAGTTATCTGCAACAGGACAATTCTGGTAAAACTTTAAAAATCTGACAGTCCTTTTACAATCCCAACTCAGGTGGGGAAGGATGGTGGAGTGTAAAACACTGTGAAATCTAGCTCAAGGTACCACACTGTGAACTAATAACTCTTTTGAAACCTGATGTGGAAATACATGTCAGGTATCCAAAAAACCAAAAACTTAAAAGCCAACACCTCGACCTAGTAATCCCAGAATGCTGGCAATACCAAGCAAATAGTCAAAACGGGGGTGCGTGGGGAGGCGGTAGCTTTACTACTATGCAACAAAGCTGGAAATGATGCATTTCAGTGCATCTCAGCAAGGAGCAGGCTTTCCAAGACAACTGGCCTAAACTCTCCAAAAAAGCCTATGTCAAGAAAAATCAAAGCAAAACAGGAGTAAAGAGATGGTTCGAGATAGGATGAAGACCTAAACAAGCACGTGCAATGCACGAACCCTAACTGGATCCCAGGGTGGGCAGGGACCACGGGGGTATGTGATGATGGACAGTAAATGAGATTTTCACACTGGGATTACATAGCAGAATGTCCTCATTCTTAAACTGATGATTATACCTTTAGTATTAAAGCATTACAACTGCCACTTGCTTCAAAAGGTTCAACAAAACAAAGAGGTGTGTACGTTTTTATAGATACGGGAAGAGATGAAGCTTATGTGTCAGGATATTAATAACGGGTGAATCCAGGGGAGGGATGTTCATCACACCATTCTTTCTACTTCCCTGTAGACCCGAACATTTTCAGAATACAAAGCTGGGGAACAACTATACTCAATATGGAGAAACTCATTCTGCACTCAGTCATCCTGAGGATAGGCTGTAAAGCTCTATTTTTCAAACTCAGAGTCTGACCTTTTAGAGGGCAACAAAATGAACTTAGTAGGTCAGAAAAATATTGTTACAAAACTGAATAGAAAGGTTAAGTATCATCTCCTGGGACTTGTATTTCATTTATGTTTATGTACACGTACATGTGTGTTGCCTTGTGGATTTCTTACTGTGGACTGAAGGTCTGAAAAATACTGTTCTAGAGAAAGTTGCCTACACCTGCACCAAGAATGTCCCTAGCAGCTTCACCTACAAGACTGGAAAAAACCTAGGCTTCAACAGGAGGGTGGATAAATAAACTGTAGTTTATTCAAGCAACGGAACAGAGCAGTGACAACAGATAGCTAATTCTGATTTGCTGTAACTCAACCGGGAAAATGTGGAAAAACCGTACTGAGAAAAAAAAGAAATTCCAATAACAAGAACTCTGCGGTTACAACCAATAAAGTGTATGTGTGGGAAGAAAATAAAGTGGGCCACTCCTCTATTAATGAAATATTTTATTAGGACGTAGGTATGAGACAACAATAACGTTCATATGGTACTTCGTGTGTCAGGTGTTCTAAGAATCTTACACTTATTACCATATTTATCTTCGATTAGATACTCCGAGGAGGTCCTATCTTACAAATATGAAAATCAGAAGACAGAAGCATGGAGAGGTTACAGAATTTGTCCCTAGTCACACAACCAATAACATGTAGAGACAGGCCTCATACCTACTAGGTAGTCTGGCTCCAGTGTCCTTATCCAACTACCCACCATACAAACCTTTGCTGTCACAGGGATGCTACCTATCAGAGGCTGATACAAGAAGATGTATGAACCTGTCCCTCAAACTGAAGTTCACGTACCCGTAGCTTAGCAGTCACATGACAAACAGGACTCATTTATCGGGACTGCCGATTTAGTTTGAGGACTTGAAGCAATTACCTTTTTTTCTTAAAAAGCAAAGCAAACATTTACAGGAATACTGATTTTGCTCTCATGGCTGCTTCAGGTTCTAGACCTTATCCAACCCCTTTCTGGAATGAAGAGTGATAAGTGATAACATGCGAACATGCTCCATAAACTGTCAAGGATGATACACTTTTGGAAAATAAAACCATCTAATTCAATACAAAAATCCTACCTTGGTACTCCTGGACAGTCTGAATCTTGTAACAGTGCCAAACTGGGAGAAGTATGCTCGGATCTGGGTTTCATAAAGCGACGGAGGTAAGTGGCCCACATAGATCACTCCAGGAGTAAGTTTTTGTTTCTCCTGTTGCTGAAGACACAAAGACCAGGCAAATATTTTCTTTGTAATAAGAAGTCACAATGCAACAAAACTTGTGAAACTCCTTGCTCTCAGTCTAAGACAAGAGGTCAAGAACCTACTCTGTATCTCCACTTACCATAACACACTAAAGAATTAGCTGTTTAGACACAGAGAACAGACTAATGGTTGCCAAGGGTGGGGGAGGGATGGAATGGGAGGGTGGGGTTAGCAGATGCAAACTATTATATAGAGAATGGATAAACAACAAGGTCCTCCTGTATAGCACAGGGAACTGCATTCAATATCCTGTGATAAACCATAGTGGAAAAAACATGGAAAAGAATATATATATGTATATACACACATACACATATAAATATAACTGAATCACTTCGCTGTACAGCAGAAATTAACACAACATTGTAAATCAACTGTACCTCAATAAAAATAAAGGTTAAAAAAAAATTGGCTGTGTAATGTCTATCTCCCCAAGAGGACAACCATCAAGCAGTAGGCGGTCTTCTCAGCCTCCCACTCCCAGCCCGAAGTAAGTGCTCAGTAACTACACGCTGGATCAACAGATAAAGTAAATCTTTGAACACGTTATTTTAAAATCTTCTGGTCTAAGAACTCCACCTAAACGTACCCTTCAATTCTGTTTGCAGACCATCGTTAAGTGTCCCACGTAAAGGAACACTTTTAAGATGTCAGTTAAGGGGAAAGTGGCGGGGGTGGAAGTGGGATGAACTGGGAGACGGGAATTGACATAAATACACTAATGCGTATAAAATAGATAACTAATAAGAACCTGCTGGATATAAAAAAAAGACGTCAGTTAACCTTCACGATGCCCAGTAACCTTTCAGTATCTCAGCCACCGTACCCCTGCCTCCCATAATAAGGACTTTTAAGTTTTCCACACGTGCCTTTTATGCTAAACCCCTGGGCAAACAGAACTTGATGTCAGGGTCCCTAGCAAATACTGTCTTTCAAGAATTCCAAAACCACTAACCGGGCAAACCAACCTCCCCAGTTCGGGGGGAAAGCGGAAGCAGGACGGCTCCGGGGTGAGGCTGATCCGCGCACGGGACGAGGGCCGACCCAGCAGCTGGCTCTCCTCTCCTCTCCTCGTGCACCCCTCCCCTATACCCACCCCTTACCCCCCGGAGGACCCTAAGGCCCACGGCCCAACCGCGTCTTTTCTCGGTCCTCCCGGGGAAACCTCGGCCTCCTACCTTGTGAGGTCGGAGCCCGCCCGGGGTGACCCCGGACGAAGCACAGGCGTGGGGAGGCCAAGGCGCGCCGGGCAGGACCCCCAGACCCCGTCCCCCGCCTCCCCTCGCGGCCCGGGCCGCGCCGGCCTCTCACCTTGCTTGCGCGCCGGCGAACCTGCGCCACCTCCTTCTTAAACTTGGTATCCTCCTGCGGGTTCAGGGACAGGAGCGGCTTGGCCGGTCCAGTCAGGGCCGCCATGTCGCCAGCTCGCAAGCGAAAGAGGCCCACGCAGCGCTCCCGGAAGTGACGAGCCTCTGCTTCCCCAAAGCGGAAGTGACGGCAGGGGCTTGGGGCGGGGCTTGGGCACGGCGCGGGGGCGGGGCCTGGGGCGCCACGCAGCGCAGCGCGGCCGGAGGGCAGAATGGGCTACTTGTTTGGCAGGTGCCGCGGGGCATGTGCAGGGTTGCTACTCTTTGGAGGTGTTCCCTCGGCCTGCTGCTCCGTATTTTGGCAGCCTGCCTGCCCGTGGTTCCACCCGTCCGCTGAGGTCAGCTCTGTGGCCAGGTGCTCGCCTTGGAAGGGCCTTTGTACGCTGATCTCATCCTTTAGTAAGGACCTCATCTTCTCTTGTCTCTGTTGTAGGAGATGCTTTTTCCTCTTTGCATTGTTGCAGGGCAGGCATCTTGGCTGTTCTCAAAGTTAGATATTTGATGTATGAGTCAGATACTGACCTCTGTGTCCCCCAGAGGGGGACTGACCAAGAGGATACGGACCAAGTTCTATGGTTCCCTGAAGGCCCCTCCCTTGGGTGTGTGTGTGAACAACCCTCTCTTTCCCAGGCTTGAATCCCTGACTTATCTTAGTTCTTATGGGGAGCGGAGGGCAGGAGCAGAGACGGGAAGAAGGCAAACTGGCAATTCTTTTCTGGATGATTCCCCTCTCGAATCTTCTCAGTCCCCTCCAGGAATTCCTGGCCCCCAAAGAATCAGGTGGTGACCCAAGGCTTCTCAAAATTGAAAGAGCATAGGGACTGCCGATTCTGATTCCTAGGTCGGGGGCAGGGCCCTAGGTTTTGTGTCTCTCACAAGCTCCCAGGTGAGGCTGATGCTCCGAGGATTACACTTTGAGTATCAGGAGTAGAGATATGGGGAACTGATCTCTGAACCGGGTTGAAATGCGTCCCCCCAAAAGATATGTTCAAGTCTTTACCCCAGTACCTGTGATGCGAGCAGGGTCTTTGCAGATGTAATCAAGTTCAGATGAGGTCGTGCTGGAGAAAGTTGGGCCCTAATCCAATGACTAATGTCCTTATAGTAAGAAGGACGTTTGGGGACAGACACACACACAGGGAGAATGCCGCGTGAGGACAGAGGCAGAGGTTGGAGTGATGCTGTTGGAAGCCAAGGAACGCCAAGTATTGCTGGCAACCACAGGAATCTGGGAAGAGGTAAAGGAGGATTCTTCCCTAGAGCCTTCAAGAGCATGGCCCTACACCAACATCTGGAACTTGGATTTCTAGCCTCCAGAACTGTGAGAGAAGACATTAGTGTTTTTTTTTTTTTTTTTGCGGTACACGGGCCTCACTGTCACGGCCTCTCCCGTTGTGGAGCACAGGCTCGGGACGTGCAGGCTCAGCGGCCATGGCTCATGGGCCCAGCTGCTCTCCGGCATGTGGGATCTTCCCGGACCGGGGCACGAACCCATGTCCCCTGCATCGCCAGGCGGACCCTCAACCACTGCGCCACTAGGGAAGCCCGACATTACTGTTTTAAGCCATTCAGTTTGTGATCATTTGTAATGGCAGCCCTAGGAAACGAATACAGTTACCATATTTGGTGCAGCCTGAAATGGTTTTCTGAGGAAAATACTTTGATTGGTCCTGGGCCTGTCTTGGCCTCTTAGGGCCAGGTGCTGCAGGAGCTCCTGGATGTTCACAGAAGGCTACCAGGCCACCCTCTCCATGGCCTTCACCAGACCACAGAAGTCAGCCCTTAACTGGGGACAGGGTCTCAGCCCCTGGGTCGCACCGCAGCCCAGAGAGGACCTGTTTCATTTCCCCGCTTCTGAGTCTGGGTCATTCACAGCACCTTCCAGTGACATACGCTTTGGCCCTGCTGGGGACCATCTTATTCTGCTGTTCCTCGGCTGCCCAGGGCCCAAGGGTCACTCTGGGACCTGGGCAGGTGGTCACGGGAGCTGATGTGGCATCCTGGTCAGAGAGTCCAGAAACCCCCGCCATGTGCCTGGGGAGATCCTCCTCCTCTCAGGTGGGGCCTCAGTCTTCTCAGCCGTGAAGAAGACTTTGGGTGAGATGATTGTTAAGTCTCCTGGGGTAGGGGCGGGGGAGTCCGCACTCTTTAGTGGCAGCCGCAACACTACTAACGATCAGACTGGCCGCTGGCCTTCTGCGTGCCCCAGGTGACAGGCTGGGGTCGCCTGTGTTTGTCCTTCCACCCTCCCTCCCTCCCTCCGTTCCTTTCTTCCTTGTTTCTGATTTTGTATGTAGGCTGGGAGGCTGCTTGAATGGGGCAGCTCTCACTGAGCTGGACTGTCCCGTACACACTGCCTTTGCATCCTGTCCCCAGCACGCGTTGCCAGGGCCACCCCAGCCCTCCCCGCCTGGGCACTTAACAACCCACATGCCTCCAGGCACGTCCGCAGACCCCTGATTGGGCGGTTGAGTGTGCTCACTGCAGGCCTCTCCCTTCCTTTTCCCCCACTGCCCTCCCATATCTGCTGGGACGGAATAGTGGCATGTCTTTCCCACGGTGCCACCATCACCACCTATGGGCTGGGGGCCCAGCATGGCGAGGGCTGCTGGCTGGGATTTGAGGTGGGGCTGGCGGCAGAGCGGGACCAGCTGCAGGGCGAGGAGGGATGTGCTGAGTGTCCGGGCAGCTGGGCCTTGGGAGGAGAGGGCTCTGCGGGGTGGTCCTGAGAGGGGAGACGGGGGGCACCGGCAGGGGCCGAGGTGCCTGCCCAGCCCTGCCCACCTTCCTCCTCCCCTGCTCTCCCCCCTTTCCATCGCTCTTCCTGGTCCCTGCAGGGCCGTCCAACATGCCACCCCTGGGACATGGGCCCAGCTACCAGAGCCAGCCCGCTTGGCCCTGCCCCTCTGCTGCTTGCTCGGGCACAGGGCTTCTGGGCATGGAACCGAAAGGGACAATTTTAGGGGAAGAAGTGGGGAGCAGTTCTCATCTGTGTCACCCGGCTCAACAGTGGAGCCTCAATGCATGTCACCTGACAAACTAAAAATTCAGTCTGCAGACCGTTTAGGGCCACATGACCTGAGGCTGGGAGGGACATTTTTTTCCTCTGTCCTGTAGATTACTGTCACCTGGGCCACATCCTGCCCTGTGCTGGGTTTAACGTCATGCACAGCCCCAAATCCTGACCCCGAGTGTGGCAGTGACCCTGGCAAAGCTGGGTGGACCGCCGGGGGGATGGGGGTGGGGAGAGTGGAGAGTGAGGCCTGCCTAGAGGGTCCAGGTTCCCTCTGAAAACCCATGGACTGACTCACCAATGCCCTCCTTCATCCCAGGATCCTTTCCTGCCTTCAGTGGGGCTGTGGGTCATGGTGTCCTGGGTCCTGCAGTCTGAATCCTGGTGCCCTCTTCCCAGCCTGTGTTAATCATGTTTGTATTTTCTGATGTTTTGACACCTTAAAAAGCTTGCTGGCGGTTTGGGGTTAGCAGGTGCAAACTATTATATCTAGAATGGATAAACAAGGTCCTACTGTAGAGCACAGGGAACTCTATTCAATATCCTGCAATAAACCATAATGGAAAAGAATATATATATATTTATATATGTAACTGAATCACTTTGCTATACATCAAAAACTAACACAACATTGTAAATCAACTACACTTCAGTAAAGAAAAAAAAATCTTGCTGGCTGCAGAGAGACTGTCCCTCCCAGTGCTAGCCAATTGTTAGAGACAGCAAAGGGCTCAGCCTGGAGCATCTCCTTACCTAACTCTCACACCCCAAGCCAATATGTCCCCTCCCCTAAATCATGCCAAGGCGAGGTACCAGGCAACTTGAGACCACCCCTATAGCCTGAAGTCCACCAGAAGTATTCACATTGGCCAGTCCTGAGCTCATCGCCCTGCCCCGCCCTGCCCATGGCCACAGGGACACAGGGACACAGGCTCTAGCTTGGCTCTCCCTCACTCCTGCTCCTCCTTCCTGACCAAACCTGGTGCTTCCCCGTGTGGCCCTGCCTGGCACAGTGCGCCCTGTCCTCTCAGGAGACGCAAGGAATAAATTCTTCTGTCGATGGCACTGGCCTCTCTAGTTGTCATTATGTCAGCTCTATAAATTAAAATCTCCTGCTTACACAGCCCAAGGCCCATCTCTTTTTTCTCTCTCTGCACTGACTCCCTAACCCCTTCTCCTGTTCTCAGACTGCAGGCCACAGCTCCCACCCAGACTTCCGTTTCTCCCCTCTTGCCCTTCAAGGAACCTTGCAGACGTGCACCACCAATGACCTTGTCTGCAGTACTATTAAATAAGGTATAATTTCACCCTTAAATTAGCCCAGAATGTGTACAGTGTTAATATTCACACTGGGGAGAGGGCAGCCAAGCTGGCTCCTTCAGGCCCCGGTGGGCAGGGGAATGCAAACGAAATCAAGCTCTTTGCAGAGGGACTTGGCAAAATATGTCAAGAACTTTAAAAACAGGACTTATCAAGAGAATGATCTTATTATCATTTTTAAATGTCTAATTTTTTTGATTGAAGTATAGTTGACTTACAACACTGTATTAATTTCAGGTGTACAATTTGGTATTTTGACATTTTAATAGGTTATACTCCGTAGAGTTATTATAAAATATTGGCGTTTTCGCTGTGCTGTACATTACATCCCTGGTAACTTATCTATTTATTTAGTTTTAACTTACCGATTTCGTATCTTGTAGTTTGTACCTCTTAATCCCCTTATCTATTTTGCCTCTCCCCTCACCTCTCTCTTCCCTGGCAACCACCAGTTGGTTCTCTGTATCTGTGAGTCTGTTTGTCTGTTTCTGCCTTGCTATGTTTGATTATTTGTTTTATTTTTTAGATTACACATACATTACACATATCATATAGTATTTGTCTTTCTTTGCCTGACTTAGTTCACTAAGTATAATACCCTCCAGGTCAACCAATGTTGTCACATTTGGTAAAATTTATTCTTTTTTTATGGCTGAGTAGTATGCCATTGCATCTATATACCACATCTTCTTTATCTATTCATCTGTTGATGGACACTTAGGTTGCTTCCATATTTTGGCTATTGTAACTAGTGCTGCTATGAACATTGGGGTGCATGTATCTTTTCACATCTGTGTTTTTGTTTTCTTTGGATAAATACCCAGGACTGGAATTGCTGGATTGTATGCTAGTTCTATTTTTAATTTTTGATAAATCTCCATAGTGTTCTCCATAGTGACTCCACCAATTTACATTCCCACCACCAGCGTAGGAGGTTCACTTTTCTCCACAGCCTCACCAACACCTGTTATCTCTTTTTTTAAAAAATAAATAAATTTATTTATTTATTTATGACCGCGTTGGGTCTTTGTCGCTGTGCGGGCTTTCTCTAGTTGCGGTGAGCGGGGGCTACTCCTCACTGCGGTGTGCCGCCTTCTTATTGTGGTGGCTTCTCTTGTTGCAGAGCAAGGGCTCTAGGCACGTGGGCTCAGTAGTTGTGGCTGGTGGGCTCAGTAGTTGTGGCTGGTGGGCTCTAGAGCACAGGCTCAGTAGTTGTGGCGCACGGGCTTAGTTGCTCCGTGGCATGTGGGATCTTCCCGGACCAGGGCTTGACCCTGTGTCCCCTGCATTGGCAGGTGGATTCTTAACCACTGCGCCACCAGGGAAGTCCCTTTTGTCTTTTTCGTATAGCCATTCTGACAGGTGTGAGGTGATATCTTATTGTGGTTTTGATTTGCCTTTCCCTGATGATATCTTTTCATGTGGCTGTTGCCCATCTGTATATCAAAAGGAAATGATCTTACATACTGATAAGGGCTTACAAAGACGTTCATCACAATGCTATTTATAATAGAAAGAACCGAAATAGCCCATAAGGGACTGACTGTGTTAATAAACAGGACATGTCCATTCCACCAAAAAAAAAAATTCACATTAACAATGTCTGCATTTCAAAAATTATTTTTAAAAATGGTAAAAAAATGAGAAAATGTTAATTTTTAAGTGATAAGGATTACTAGAATTGAATGAGAAAGATGAAAACTTTATAGTAAGATGTGCAAAAAGCATAGCGAATTCCCCAAAGAAATTTCAATATATACATGATGATAATAGCATGGTGATGAAGACAACTCATTTAGATTACAGCTTCATCTTGTAATAGCTGCATATGACCTTAGGCAAGTCAATTAATCTGTTAACATAGTAACATCATTTATAAGATAAAAATAGTATCAAATTCGCAGAAGTATAATGGAGATAAAATATGATCTTTCATGTAAAGTTTTAGAATAACGTCTGGCGCAAAGCAAACAATAAACTATCATTTAGTTGATATAAGTAATCATTTAAATTCGTATGGAGTGTATCCTACACACACATACACATTTGTATTTGTAGGGTAGATGTATGGAATAACTGCAAGGTTAAACAAGAAATCATTACAGCCCTTGCCTCAAGGAAGGGGAATGAGGGAAGGTGGTAGTTGAGAAGGAGAGAAACTTCCCACCCGGCACGCTTAAAAATTCATGTAATCTTAAAAAAAAGCAACACAATCCTACAGAGAAGTTAAAATTTTAAAAAAGTACACAGAGAAAAATTTCACTTTCAATCCATCCCCTTATTTACAGTCCTGCATACACTTTTATTTTTACCGAGTATTTTTTTGCAGAGACGAATGTACTGTTTCCCTTTTTACGAAGATTGCAGTCTACATTCTTTTTATGCGTACGCTTCAGTATCGAAGCATCTTCCCGCCAACTGCTGTTGGATAAAACACCATGTACAGTAGTCAGCCCTCCGTATCTGCGGTTCCGCACCGCAAATTCGACCAACCCCAGGTAGAAATATTCAAAAAAAATTCCAAAGCTCCGAAAAGCAAAGCTTGAATTTCCGTGCACCAGCAACTATGTACATATTATTCGCAGTGTATTTACAACTGTTTACTTAATGCATTTTATTAGGTATAACAACTAATACCTAATTACAAGTAAGTAAAGTATTACAGGAGGATGTGCGTTGGTTATGCTCAAATGCTACGCCATTTCATATAATGGACTTAAGGATCCTCAGATTTTGGCATCGTGCAGGGCTCCTGGCACCAAACACCCAACAGAACACCTGGGTGGATGGACTTCACGAGCTAATAGCGGGCTGCCCCACACCTGTAAACCCAAGCCCCAGTCCTCAGGCCCACGTGGTCCGAGGACCCCTTCCCGGGCTGTCTCCGGTGATGCCTGTCGGAAGAGCCCCGCCCACCTTGCTATGTCTTCCGGGCAGCGCCTCAGGCAGAGCGGCGGACAGCCCAGCCTCCTGCGCGCCGTGGGCCTGGGAGGGCCCCAGCGACAGCCCCAGAGCAGGGCCCGGTGGACGCGGCCGCGGCGGTGGCGGGCGTTGTGATTGACTGCGGCGGTTGTTTCCCGAACGCACTCGGCTGGCTACCCTCGCCGCCCTGGCTGACCCTCGTGCGGCCGGCGCCATGTCTGTGAGCGAGATCTTCGTGGAGCTGCAGGGCTTTTTGGCTGCCGAGCAGGACATCCGAGAGGCGAGCCCCCTCTCTCCCCATCCCCTTTCCCTCTCCTTGCCTAGCTGGGCCGCGACGCCCGGCCCTCCTCCGTCGCTCAGATTCGAGCGGTGGGGAAGTCTCCGGGGGTGGGTTGCTCCCCGTCTTGTTTCGGCTCAGGGCACTTCCCTCCCCCGGCCCCCGATTCTACTGCCAGGTCCTGGTTCCCTGTGTTCGGGGCTCGGTTCCTTAGCATCACCTACCTCATTTGGGTGTTAGTTTTCCTCCTTTTTAGCGTATGTTTATGTCGAAGCCTCAGTTAGCGCTTGGGACTCAGACGACACGTGTTTGTTGTGTTTATTGGTGTCTTAAAAGCACGTGTGCTCTCCTCTTTAAAACTCTCCTATGGCTTCACATTCCACGTAGGATAAAAATCCAGACTACTGTGGCCCACAAATCTCTCTCTCTCCAGTCTCACTTTACGCCTTCTTCCGTTGTGTGTTATGCTCAGTTTACCTCCCTTTTATTCCTCTAGTTCCCCAAATAGCTTCCTGCCTCAGGACTTTTGCATGTACTGCTTGCTTTTCCCGGAATGCGCTACTTTCCCACTCTTTTCCTGGTTATCTCGTGTTCACCTCCTTGCTGTCAAAATGTAAATAATTTTTTACCCTGTTATGTTTATTTCTAGTAGTGCATCACCATTAAAAAATTGTGTGATGGTTATTTTTTAAACGCCTCCCCCGTTATACTCTAAAGGAAGGAAGGGACTGTCCGCTTGGTTCCTCAGTAGTTACACAGTGCCTAAAAATGTGCTCAGTGAATATTTGCAAAATGAATGAATGAAAAATACCCGATCCTTGTATTGCGTTTCATTCTTCTCTTGTTGGTTTACGTGTGGGTGCCTCATCTCCTTTAGTGTTGGAGTGGGATATTTTGGGTGAGTGGGTGGCAATTAGCCTTTGAAGTCTATATGAGGAATCTAAGGCTTTTTAGTGACTTCCTGAAAGTCTCACAGTGGAAGTAAGTGGAAAAGTCAGAATTCAAATGTGGATATTTTGTGCACCATTCATGTCCTTGTAAAGGTTGCTAGTGTTTTGAATCTATATGAAGGTGTCATAGATCAAATATGCTATTTAGTATATTTGGTTTGAGGCTATGATAATATAATGATTATGTTGGATTTATTTCATATTTTCATCTTTAATTCTTTCTAGGAAATCCGAAAAGTTGTACAGAGTTTAGAACAAACAGCTCGAGAGATTTTAACTCTACTGCAAGGGGTCCATCAGGGTGCTGGGTTTCAGGACAGTAAGTTCTTTGTTTTGATTTTGAAGGTTTTTATCCAATTTATTGATCTCTCATTTAAAGAGTTAATTTACATCCAGAAGACATACCAAATCTGTATTATTTACTCTGCAAAATGTCTCTCATGCTTTATGGTGAGTAAAAATTGGTGAAGTGGGTGAGTTGATCATTTTACAGGTTTCCAGAATTCTGTGTATTTTGATTTTCTACTTTCACGTAGGTGGAAATAGGAATGTTTTCTCCTGTGATAGAGTTATACTGATGATAATTGTGGTAGTTTCATAGCTGTCTTGTGTATCTAGCAACTTTTATTTGGCTCTTTTTCTTAAACCCAGTCTTGCAGTCATTGAAAGTAATTTAATATGCATTTGTAGATAATGAAATGGCCAGTGTAAAATGTTGTCAATGTGTTTACAGTCAGCTCTTGTTTGGGTATGAAGTATGAGAAGTTTAGACACGGAACCTCCATTGTAAGATGTCGTCAGCACAACTGAGAGAGCTGAAATATAGGTTCAGATAGATAATGATAGAGTGATGTAATTAACAGGTGTCAGGGGCAAGTCATTTTTGTAGGTGATGCAGAGCTGGTCAGCCTGATTGAGAATAATTATAAAGCTGCCTTTTGACCAAATATGGGAACTAGAAGCAGTCCAATTTTAGGCATCCTTTGGGGACTGACTAGGAAAGGCAGCTTAAAGTTGAGGTTATTTATGACAGTTTACCAGTATGTTACCCAACATATTCCCTTTTAGCAATTTTTTGTTTGTTTATTTTTTAGTAGGGAAGCTAGATATGAAATTTTGAGAGCCAGATTGAAAGCAGAGATGCATACCCTACATTTGGTCATGAGATTTTTAAAAAATTTCCAGGTAGACTACATAGACTGTTAAGCAAGAACTGTATTTGAAATTTGCTCAGTCTGTCATTATGTTCGATTATCTTTTTGTGATCAGTTCCAAAGAGGTGTTTGAAAGCTCGAGAACATTTTGGTACAGTAAAAACACATCTGACGTCTTTGAAGACCAAGTTTCCTGCTGAACAGTATTACAGGTTTGTAAGACAACTAGCATCTTTTATAACGTTAAGTAAAAAAAGGCAAGAGAAAAATTATATGTACTAAATGATTGCTTCGGTAAAAATCCCTCTACTTAGAAGAAGCAACAGAAAGGAAAAGGAATTGTTAATAGTGGTGGTATTTTAATGGTGACAAAGTTGTTGATTTTACTTTTTTCTCCCTTTTACTTTCAAAATTTTCTTAACATGTATAATTTTTGCAATGAAAAGATAATTAAAAAGAAAATATGTATTGTGTGAAGGTCAAAATAGAGAATATCTTTTTAGTATATCCAAGTTACTTGTGAAGTTGGATGAACCCTATCTTTGCTGTTAACGTTATGGGATTAAGTGGCAGTGTATGTGTGTGTGTGTATAAATATACTGAATATCGAATTTCACTGCCAAGTGACATATGTGGGTAATATATTATGCCATATCTCGTTGAATGTACAACACTATTAATTTTATGATACAATGTTATTTTTCATACCACTAGGGAAAAAATTTGTTAATCATAATTGTGAAACGTAGATTGTACAATACATCCTGATTTCACAGATGTTAAACTGGGAAAAACTGAGTGTTGATGAAATATAGTAAATAGGAACCTAAACTTTCTACTTACGCTTGCTTTCTCACTAGAGAAGATGTTCTTTTAAGACACGTTATAGGCAAGAAATAGTTAGGACATGTATATGGGGAGTGAATAGTATAAGCTCACAAGATTCTTTAAAGGTAGGGGCTGGCAAACTCCCGGGGCCTTTTATATTTTATATAAATATATTTATATTTTAAAGAGTTGTTAAGAAAGAAGAACCAAATAAGAGTATGTGACAGAGACTGAAAGTGACCCACAAAGCCTCAGTCACAGAAAAGGTTTGCTGACCCCTGCTGTAAGGTAATAACTGAAGCTTAGAGAAGTAGGACAGTAGAACTGGCAGGGTCTTTAGAGACCATGGTGTTTGGAGTTCACACACAGGCTGCCCTCTGGCTGATCTGGACCTCAGAATGTTTTGTTTGGCCTGGGTTTTGTTGAAAGATGGTTTGGAATTTGTTGCCACATTTGAAAATCAGGAGGCATAGCATAAATATCTAGGGGTTGTAAAATTTTTATTTCTTTTTCAGGCTCCTAGCTTGGTTTAACTGCAATATCCCAAGGTTTTAACTTCACCTGTTTAGTGACTGCAAATGGTAGTTATTTCCTATGTGTGTGAATCAGGAGTTTCTTGATACCCTGCACTCAGTTCAGAGAATAACACAGTCAGGTTCTGAGGCTGATGTACAGTTGCGGTTCTCATCAATCTTCATTCGCCCACATTTATTTTTCTCAGAGCAGTGTTATTGTATTTACTGATTAAACTTCTAAAGCACAGTTGCTCTTGTCCATAGCCTTTGGTTGTAAAGTTTTGCATTCATCAAAATTGGATCATGCTTCTCATTCATTAAAATTATAGTAAGTAATTGTTATAAATTTGGACTGGCAAATCCAGTCCAATGTACTTACGCTGAATCCATCTCATATACTTAAATGTCACGTTGCTCTTACACATTTTATAAGTTTTATTTGAAAAAGGGCCCCACTCCTCACGTGTCTGGCCATGGCTGCCCCCGTCCTGTCTTTCTGACGCTGGTGCCTCACGCTCGCCGCAGGTTTCACGAGCACTGGAGGTTTGTGCTACAGCGCCTGGTCTTCTTGGCAGCCTTCGTCGTGTACTTGGAGTCGGAGACCCTGGTGACTCGAGAGGCAGTCACGGAGATCCTTGGCAGTGAGTGTCCACAGGCGTGTCTACCTGCAGGGCCAGCTGAGGTTTTGGCGGGGGGGCTTTCTATTTATGGAAACAAATGAGAGCTAAATGGAAAACTGGTTACTTGGAAACAGAAAAACTAAAAATCTGTAGTGGCTTGCTCTTTGTACTTGGGCGTTCCTTTGAGTTTTTAAAAACGTCAAGCCTACAGAAGAGTTGAAAGAACAGTGCAGTGAACCCCTGTGTACCCCTCACTTAGATCCTCTGCTTGTTCACGTTTTGGCCCATCTGCTTAGTCTCTTACTGTGTGTGCCTTGGGGGCATGTGTGAACCGTTTGAAAGCCAGGTGTATCTCTACATGACTTCTTATTTCAGTGCTTCAGCGTGCACTTCTACAAACAAAGGTATTCTCAGACATAACACATATTCTTGGTGATATTATTATTATTTTTTTAGTTGAAAATTTATGTATTTATTATTTTTGGCTGCATTGGGTCTTCATTGCTGCGTGTGGGCTTTCTCTAGTTGCGGCGAGTGGGGGCTACTCTTCATTGCGGTGCGTGGGCTTCTCATTGCGGTGGCTTCTCTTGTTGCGGAGCACGGGCTCTAGGCGTGGGGGCTCAGTAGTTGTGGCGCACGGGCTTAGTTGCTTCGCAGCATGGGGGATCTTCCTGGACCAGGGCTCGAACCCATGTCCCCTGCATTGGCAGGCAGATTCTTAGCCGCTGTGACACCAGGGAAGCCCTTTGGTGGTATTATATTTTGAAAGAAGAATGGAAGGAAAAATTGGATTCTGCTTGAGAGCATGAAAAATCCACAGTGCCAAGGATATGTCCACATTCAAAAGATAGTTTTGAAGCACTTGTTCCTTTTTCACTTTGAGAGAAATTACATGTGTGTGTATGTGTGTGTGTGTGTGTGTCTGTATTTTAAAAAATTTTTAGGTGTAAGTTGTATTTCCATCACGACCTTGTCTTTACTTTGTTATATTTTTTAGTTGAGCCAGATCGGGAGAAGGGATTTCACCTGGATGTAGAAGATTATCTCTCAGGAGTTCTCATTCTTGCTAGTGAACTGGTAAGAAGCTTAGTGATTTGTCATTTGCTCTTGATTTTTCCACTTCATTGTCAGTTTTTTTAAATGGGTACAAAAATTCAGAAGCCTCGTTCTTTTCTCAGCCGCCTGTCAGTCACAGGGTAGTCATTGACTGTGTACTGTGTGTGTTAGGTTTTGCTGGGATAGCGGTTCAGATGATGAGGTGGCTGTGTACACTTAACTATTGTTCGCATTTTTAGAAGGTGAGAATACCTCCTGCTTTCAAAGTAGTGGTAAGGCATATATTCCTGGTGACTGCGTTAATTCATATAATTGTCTGGGGGAACAATTTAACTATATAACTGTATAAATTATTCTTGCCTTTATCTCCTTCATCTCTCTCCTGAGAAATTATCCTATAAAAGTAATTCAGAAGAAGAGAATAAGCTGTTATAAAGGTGTTCGCTATAACCTATTCATATTTAGGAAAAGTTGGAGGCCACAGAAACTCCAACAAAAGGCCAATGATTTCTTAAGTTATTAAGTAAGTTAGTCAGATCAAGCAGTTGTCAAAACTGGAATTATGAGGGGCAGTATGGAGACGTGTTGCGGCCCGCGGGCCTGGTGGCCGCGACCAGGAGGAGGAGCCCTGCTGTGACGTCCTCGCTTCTCTGTCCCGCAGTCGAGACTGTCGGTCAACAGCGTGACCGCCGGAGACTACTCCCGGCCCCTGCACATCTCCACCTTCATCAACGAGCTGGATTCCGGCTTCCGCCTCCTCAACCTCAAAAACGACTCCCTGCGGAAGCGCTACGACGGCCTGAAGTACGACGTGAAGAAAGTGGAGGAGGTGGTCTACGACCTCTCCATCCGCGGCTTCAACAAGGAGACGGCGGCGGCCTGTGCGGAGAAGTAGGGGCTCTCCGCGCGCCCCGCTGGCCCCAGCCCGGCGCCTCTCACGGTCGTTAGGATGCCCATCGCTAAACACCGCGCTTCATTTTCTTAACCGGTTGTGTGGTGTATCAG
The DNA here is from genome assembly GCF_964165515.1 of Mesoplodon bidens. Taxonomy (NCBI): domain Eukaryota; kingdom Metazoa; phylum Chordata; class Mammalia; order Artiodactyla; family Ziphiidae; genus Mesoplodon; species Mesoplodon bidens. Next base: position 6,352,338 of record NC_138165.1, on the reverse strand, counting down.
AGTTGAAACACTTTTTTGGGGGGTGAAAGAATAGCCTTTACAAGGACAGAGTTTTCTTTGTCGTTTCAGTGAATTTGCTCTGTAACTCAGTGTATTTCAGTTCTGTCAAAAAGTGTAAATGCCGACCTCTTGGTAAAGTTCTTTTCTTGCTTACCCTGATGCTGTCGATGTACTGATGGAGAGCTTTACTGTCTTGTTTGTGATTCTTCCAGGAGTGACCCTTGATGTTTTGTATATCCAAATTAGCCATCCATACCCAGGTATGCCCTGGATACCGTATAAAAATAGTTAACTCAAAAGGATGGTTGCCAAGCGAAGGACAAGTTATTTTATATTTTCCTTCCTCATTTTAAACCTTCTGAGTGAATCAGATGGTGAATTTTTTTGCAAGGGAAGTATAGCCCCAGGGTTCTCTCTCACTGCCATCAAAATATCAAAGATTAAACTGCAAAGTCAAGTTCAGCAGATTATTTGGGGACATTTTTCTATTAAGGATTGAGTAACATCATCTGGCTCTGCTTACCAGGTGGGGAGTAGGGGTAGCGTTTTAAAACACCTCTGTGTTCTGATGTTGCCTTAACATTCTGCTGTTGCAGCAGGTAAACATTGTGTCCACACACATCTTGAACTAACATTTCATATGATGTATTTCTGAGCTATGAAACTTTTTACCTAATAGCCAGGTAGACTGCTAGGTCTGGGAGTGTAAAGCCACTCAGCGGAGTTAATTCTCAACACCCTGACTGGTGATGTTCTGACTGAAGAATGCTGTGCTTTGTCTGGAAGTAAGAGAAAACCTTGAATTAAAAAACAAACAAACAAACAAATTAGCTGATTTGGTCATGTTTTTTCGAGTAAGCAATTCTCTCAGGTTGTTGATTATTCCAACGGTCAGGTTTTACAGTTTTGGGCAAGTCCCGTGTATCTCATTGGCACCGCCCCCCTCCCAATTTTCAGGCAGTACTTGCCATGTAATTTTCCTGTTGAAGAGATATTATTAAAATGGTGACTTAATCCACAGCATCTTGGAGCTCACTGAAGGGAAGGTGCCAGTGTGTCCAGAATAATAGGAGGTATTTAGAAGTGTCACCCTCTCATGCCTAGCACGGGTTTGGGCTTCCTGTTTGTACAGTAGGATATTTGGCATGGCCATCAGAGCTGTTATCAGGCTAAGGACTGATCAAATTTTCCATCATGAGGAAAGAAGTAGAAATGAGACATAAATTGCTATGCATAGTTGCATTTTAGAACAATTTTCTTGACAGCTCTTTCTGCAGAAGAATTTGGAAAGAAAAAAGGTAGAGTCTTAAAGTGCCTAGGATGGTCACCTCAAATGTGCAGTAATAGCACTGCCTGGACTGAGCATAAAAGGCTTTGAATCCCATGATCAGACATACGCAGTAAGTTTGATCATAGCGTTCTTTGCCTCTTTAAGTATCAATTCTGCTTGAGAACAGTCAAGTTCTTGGCAGAAGTTGTGGATTTCACTTTTCACAAATACGTTTTAAGTGGAGGAGCACATTCTGGTTTTATACTCCGTTTGGGGACGTACAAGTGTCATGTGTATGATTATTCTGTTGTGTGTGTTGCCGGCTTGTTGTAAAGCAATAAAAACAGTTTCTTTTCTTTTTTTTTTTTTGGTCTTTTTGTCACTTAGTGTGCTGCCGTGAGAACTCTTCTACGTGGGCAGTAAGTTCTGAATGGTTTTTGAGGCTGAAGAAGACTGGGGTGATGAGCCCACACTGCTGTGTGGTAGAGTAGTCAAGACAGCAGCCACTGAGCTGTGTACTGTAAAGTGTAGGTAATGTTGGTGTGCTCTCCCCTGGTTGGGAAATTACTGGTGTTTTTTTTTTTTTTTTTTTTGCGGTACGCGGGCCTCTCACCGCCGTGGCCTCTCCCGTTGTGGAGCACAGGCTCCGGACGCGCAGGCTCAGCAGCCATGGCTCACGGGCCCAGCCACTCGGCGGCAGGTGGGATCTTCCCGGACCAGGGCACGAACCCGCGTCCCCTGCATCGGCAGGCGGACTCCCAACCACTGCGCCACCAGGGAAGCCCCTGAAATAGACATTCTTTGTAATGCTGAAGAAGTATCTTCCCAGTCCTGAAATATTTACTGCAGTCTTCTTTGCTGATGGGATTGGGTTTGGGTGAGGGCAAGTGATTAAATAAAATTATTTTTTAGTCTCATATTAACAAACTTTGTAATAAACATGTATTAGCTTCGTAATTAAACAAAACCCCATAAAATGCAAATACGTGCTCAGTGTGGGTTTGATCAGAATTGCTCTCCCGGTGAGGAAGGCAGGTGCCATAGGAGAGTCCCGTGTTTTGGGGGAATCCCCGGGCAGGGGCCCGAGACAGGTCTCCGGATGTAGGTGATGTCATCCGCTTGACTGGCTGCCAGCTAGATGCCATCAGGGACCTGAGCTTTTGTCTGCGCATTTCAATTGTAGTCAGATTCACCTTCAACAACTTGAGTGAAAATCTTCCAGGCCAGTTGCTGCCATTATTGCAGGAGAAAGTCAGAAATATTCTAATCATTTTTTCTGACATTTAAACAAACTCAGTTTTCATGTAAAATTATCTCCTAACTCTCCAGAAAGCTGTTTATTTTACTCCTAAGGAGGCACAATTTCAATGCTCCTTTTCACATCGATATAATTTCTTGAAAGCCATAAATTACAGCTTTTGATGGTGTTTTTCTTTCCTTGTGATTAAATCCCTCTGATGTTGGATATTTGAATTTTCTTCCTCCCTCTGCTTCCTACCCTCCCTGGCTTCCTCCTTTTCTTCCTTCTTGCTTTCTTTCCTTTCTTCCTGGAAGAGGGGCACCAGGACAGGAGACTTTGTCGTCTGAAATGACTTTTTCAAAATGCCTTTATTAAAGTCACCAAAAGGTGGGATTTAGGAGATCCGCCAAAGAAAAGGATAATAATATTGTATATAGTGACACTAATAATAACGGTTAATGTCAGTTTTTATTAAGCACTTGCTACATGGGAGCCACTATTCTAAGTTCTTTGTGTGTATTTTATTTAAGCCTCACAACATTCCTATGAGGAGGAATGATCTGTGTTTTAGGGCTGGGGAAACAGGTTAAGTAATTTGCTCAAAATCACACAGCTGGTAAATGACAGAGCAAAACCCAAATCTGTGATTCTTCTACTGTCATCTGTTCAAACCAGCTAGACTTGTGCAAATTAGAAATAATGAGTGTTTTCAAAGTAAAGAGCCTCCTTTGGGGGAAGGGAAAAAAAAATGAAAGTTTTGGTGAGAGAGGGAGGGAGTAGGGGAAAGAGGAAGGCATTGCAGAAGAATTGAATCAATGAATGATCTAATATCAGAACCTGGGGGGACCTCAGCCCCCTCACCTTACTGTTGAGGAAACTGAGGCCCTGCCAGGGGAGGGGTCCACCCTTGGTTACAGAAGATGTTGGTTCAAAGCACGGATGGGAGTCCAGGCCTGGTGGCTCCAAACCCAGTTCTCCCTTTCTTCTGTTTCACTGGGCTGTCTTCCAAATAGTAGGCTTTTTCTTTTTTTTTTTTTTAGCAGCCACTCTTTTTTTTTTTAGACTGCCAAAACCATCAGAAATACTAAATGATGGAATGAAATTAATGTGAGCCTATTTGCCCTTTCAAAACATTGGAGAAACTCCCCAACTTGCTATTAAAGCTTGAGGGCATGACTTGTGATTCTGTTTATGTTTACAGCTCAACTTCCCTTGTGCCTGGGGAAACATCTAGACCCTGATAAAAGCTGAGAAGCCCAGTCCCTTCCATAATTCAGAGATCATGTCTGGCATTTTGTGTTATCTTATTGGTTGAGGTGAAACCACTGACTTGTAAATCCAAGGCACTTCCTAATCAAGGAATCCAGACAGACGCTCCTGGGTCTGTTGCAGAATCAGGCAAAACTTTTTCCCCATCTGGGATTTTTCACTCTACTCTGGGATTTTATGGTTCCTATGACATCTGGGCTTTTCTTTGGCATGGGCTCGAATCTTAGCTACACCATGTCATCTGTGTGTGTGTGTGTGTGACTTTTATTAACAGCAACTAAAACTTACATAGCATCATGCCAGATGGTGTTCTGTAGCCCTCCCTTTATATTATCTCATTTATGCTTATAATAGCCTTCCTAGGCTGAATAATGCCTCCCCCCAAAGACATTCACATACTAATTTCTGGAACCTGTGAATATGTTCCCTTACATGGTAAAAGACTTTGCAGATGTGATTAAGGATCTTGAGGTGGGGGGATGATCCTGGATGATCAAAGTAGGCTTGATGTAATCAGGAGGATCCTTTACAACAGGGGTCCCCCACCCCCGGGCCGCGGACCGGGACCGTTAGGAACCAGGCCACAGAGCAGGAGGTGAGTGGCGGGCGAGCGAGTGAGCGAAGCTTCACCTGCCACTTCCCGTTGCTCGCATTACCGCCGGAACCCCCCTCCTACCGTGGAAAAATTGTCTTCCACGAAACTGGGCCCTGGTGCCAAAAATGTTGGGGATCCCTGCTTTACCAGAGGGAGGCAGGAGGTCAGGAAAAAGAGAAGATGCTGTAGCGCTGGCTTTGAAGTTGGAGGGAGGGGCAGGAAGCAGCATTTAGTAGGTCAAAGGGGTGAGGCATGGATTCTCTGCTGGAGTCTCCAGCAGGAAACAGCCCTCTAGATGCCTTGAGCTCAGCTCCATAGGAGTCATTTTGGACTTCTGACCTTCAGAACTAAAAAAGAAAAAAACGTGTGTTGATTTAAGCCAGTAAATTTGTGGCAATTTGTGACAACTGCAATAGGAAACGAATACAGGTAGGTACTATTAATGTCTCTTTTTTACATATGAAGAGACTGAGGCACAGTGAGATTAAGTACCTCGTCCAAGGTCACACAACCAGAAGTGCCAGAGCTGGGAATCAAACACCTGCTTCTCTGGCTCCAGAGACTGTGCACTTGACTACTATGTTATTTGACCTAAGGCAAGGCACTTCAATGATCCTCAGTTTTCTCATCTTTAAAATGGAGCTAATAATCCCTATACAGCAGGTTGTTAGTGGGATTAAATGTGATAATGCTTAACATTCTAGGTGGGGAGGTGTTGGTAGTGGTGATGATAATGGTGGTGGTGGTGATGGTGATGATGGTGATGGTGATGATGGTAGTGGTGGTGAATGATGGTGAAGATGGTGGTTATTTTGATAGTGGTGATGATGGTGATGGTGATGATGGTGATGATGATGATGGTGGTGATGATGGTGATGATGGTGATTATGGTGATGAGGTAATGATGGTGATTATGGTGATGATTGTGATGACAATCGTGATGATGGTGTTGATGGTGGTGATGGTGGTGATGATGGTGATGGTGATGATGGTGGTGATGATGGTGATGATGGTAAATGATGGTGATGATGGTGATGGTGATGATGGTGATGGTGATGGTGATGGTGATGGTAATGGTGGTGGTGGTGATGATTGTGATTATGGTGATGATGATGGTGATGGTGATGATGATGGTAATGATGATGGTGGTGGTGGTGATGATATTGATGATAATAATGATGACAATAAAAGATGCCCGTTGTGAGGTGCAGGAGGTCAGTGCACCTTTGAGAGGGAGAGTGTGGAGTGAGTGGATAGACTGGGAGGGTTTCCTACAGAATGTTTCTGCTGTTGCTTGCTCTTCTTCTGCCTTTGTTCTTAGTAGTCGAATGTCTTTTGTTCAAGCTACTGCCTGAACAGCCCTCCTCACCATGGCAACCTCTCGTTCCAGATGCCCTCCAGCCCCCCGACATGATCACAAGTAGCTCAACATTTTAACGAGCTCCTTTGTACCTATGTCAAGGACCAGAGTGGAATCCAAACAGGAGACTGCTGTCAGCCTAGGGAGGCCTTAACTTGCTGTCCCCTGGTTAAGCTATCAAACTGGAGTCAACAGGGAAATTCTCTGTGGGAAATGGGAAAGCGGATTTTGAGGAGACCAAAGTAGATACATATGCATATATGGAACTTTTTTCTGACTATAAAAGGTCTCTATGCTTATTGTACAAAATACAGGAATAGATAAAGAATAAAAATCTATAATCTTACCACTAGAGAGAATCACTATAATATTTTCAGTGTCTTTTCCACTCATCTTTTTTTCCTCTGTGTTGGTAAATACTGTGGATAGTTTTGTATCTTTTCTTTTTTTAATTTTAATTGGGGGTATAGTTGATTTACAATGTTGTGTTACTGTATCTTTTCTTTTTTCAGTTAATAACCTATTTTGATGACCTCACATCACTAAATCTTGTTCAAAAGATGCTATTTTTATTAGTTTTGTAAGATATCCTATTTGTGTTCTATTCTCTTTACATCATACGTATCTGAATGAAGATGAAGGACGAATCTCATCAGCATTTTAAAGATTTCATATAACTTCCTTGCTGATTATTTGGGTCCATTTTTGGATAAAGCAAGCCCAGTAGGGATGGTGGTCTTGTTTCAGGAGATGGGGATAGGGAGGAAGTTGAGAAAGCCTTTCCTTTTTCAGAGGATGTGTGTGAATCTGTGCTTTGTGGAGAGAAGACGGGGCGGTCTTGAGGACCCAGAGGTCCTCCCACATGCCATAGCAGGGCTTCTTTGATTCTGTCTTGACATTCCAGAAGCTCCTCAGTTTTCAGCTAAATAAAGTTTGTTCCGGGATGTGTGGTTTTTTGTTTTTGTTTTTGACCAAGTATCTCTCGAATGCAGTAAATGAGAAGCAAGGTTTGCAATCTTTCTAATTGGTTTCCTCATTTTTCCAGGTTTGAAATTTGCATAATAACTCTCCAACAGGCCTTTTATTCAAAAGCATGAAAGTGTTTCTCTGAGGATTAAGCTCTGGGATAGACATTCAATCAAGGTCAAGATCTGGGCTCCTATGGCACCCTGGACTTGTCCTTATCTTAGCCTATGGGGACCATTCTCCAAAGATGACCCCCCGATGAACCACTCCTGCCAGTGTTCATGACTTTAGTCTTCTCCCCTTGACGCTGGGCTGGCCTGGTGACTCGCTTTTGACCAATGCAGCAGAAGAGAAGCTGCCTGACTCCTGAGGTTACGTCATAAGAAGCCCCATGGCCTCTGGGAGAAGCCATTTACCATCGTGATGGCCATGCTGTGAGGAAGTCAAACTAGCCCCATGGCCGGGCTTCCACGGCCTTGGGCCAGCATTCAACATCCAGACCAGTCGAGCCTTCAGATGACTCCAACTCCATTACTGCAAGTCCAGACTGCAACTCCATGAAAGAGCCCAAATAAAAATCTCCCAGCGGTTCCAGTTAACCTATGAAACATAAGGGAATAGTGATAAATTATCAGGGTTTTTTTTTCCGGCCACGTTATGCAGGATCTTGGTTCCCCCAACCGGGATTGAGCCTGGGCCCCGGCAGTGAAAGCTCTGAGTCCTAACCACTGGACCACCAGGGAATTCCCATAAATTATTGTTTTAAGCCACTAAATTTGTGGTAGTTTGTTGCATAGCAATAGATAATCCAAATGTATTCATTGCAAGGTATTATAAGTGTTTCTTCACCTCAAGAAACTGGGAACTCTTTGAAGGCAGAATCTATATCTTAGCAGTTTGGGTGTTGCTAGCTAAATCCTGCAGCATAACTGAAACAAGCCTGGAGTGTCCAAACAGTGCTTTACGGAAAGCCCTGGAATAACAAAAGAAGCAAATACAGAGAATGGCATAAAATTTACAATCTACCTACAAAATGTATCATTCATTTTCTGCTTATGGTCCACCATGGAATGCTTCCCTTCCAGCTCCTGGTCAGCCTCCATGTGACAGGGACCATTTTTTTTTTCTTTATATACTTTTGAAAAAGTAAATATACTTATTTAAAATAAATTGTTTTAAAGTAAAAAGGTCTTCCTCTCATACCTGTCTATAACCACTCAGTCTCCCTCCCTAAAGGCTCCAATATTATTGGTTCCTTGTATACTCTTCTAGAAATATTAGATTGCATATTCTACCTATTCATCCATCGATCCGTCCATCCATCCGTCCATCCATCCGTCCACACATATTCGTGTGTATGCTAGCATATACTATGTGCTCTGTTTTCATATAACAATATACCTTGGAGCTCTTTCCATATTCTTCTCTTTTTTATGGTTACCTAGCTTTCTATTATATTGGAATCCACAATTTATTTTATATTCTCTTGGTGAGAGGAATGCAGATTATTGCCAGTATTTTGCTATTCCAAACAACACCATTAGGAAAACTTTATACAAATACCATTCCATGCTTGTGTATTTCTTGGGAGGATGTTATTCTAGAAGTGGTATTGCTGGGTCTGGCCTTCTGAGTTCGTGATCCCCGTGGGAGGGGGGCGTTTGCAGGAGAAACCCCATCTGGTCACTAAATGGAGAGAGGCAACACTGACACCTAGAGGTGCCTGCAGCCACAGCAGGATTAAACCCCCAAGGAATGCAAGGCCTTGGGGAGATGCGATTTTTTCCAACAGCCCAAGGCAGGAAGTGCTGTATGGTGAGGGGCCTTGGAGGGGGCTGGCCTGGAGAGGTGGACCACTGAGCTTTCTTACGGGCGAAACACAGAGAGTTATTTTCACATGTAAAACGGATTGTATGCAGGTATTGACTAAAATGAGGATGAGCTACTTGCTAATCCTTTAAGAACTGTTCCAGAGTTTCCTAGAAGAATGGCTCAGGCCCTGGCTCTGCCTTCCGGCCCAGCAATGGTTCCTATAAGCGTCTGAAAGTTTTAAAACATCAGTTCACTCGGAAATGATCTCAGGCTCAGACTTTGCCAAGTGAGACTGGCTTTTTCCCTGAACTAAAAGTCGAGGAGGCTTTTCAGCATTGCAGGCAGGTGGGCCCTTTAGCTCCGTCTCAGACTGTAGTTCTCAGAAATGACCAGAAGATGGCACTAGACACAAATGATTCCACCTGCACGAAAGCCCCGGCATTTCCCGAGATGCCTCAAAGCCTAGATCCTGCCTGAGCTTCCGGGCCTTTCCCTAAGCTTCTGAAGCACCTAATCCTTAGTAGGACATGATGTTAATGAGGAAGCCAAAGCTGGGAAAAGAAACAGAATGAAAGCAAGCCAGCAAGCAAACACTGAGCAAAGCAACAAAATGAGTGTCAGAGGGCTGGCTGGGTCCCATGGGTACCAAACTGGCACTGGGGAAGCTGGGTTTCCCTGCCTCCAGCCCAGACCAAGAGGCTCTTATCCAGACTTTGCAGAGTCTCAGCCCCGGAGGCGTCTTTGCTGGGTTCTGCCCAGGACCACGGCTTCATCTTCTGCCCCTGTGTCCCCGTTGGCCCTCCTGCTTGCTGCCCTTGATCTTGGGTGGACTTAACCTGCAGCGGCTTTAAGAGGATTTCCGTTTCTGGCCAGAGACTGAAGTTGGGCCGAGGCAGTGAGAGTGCTGAATCCTAGCCTCTAGACCATGATGGCCAGTGGCCAGTGACAAGGCCCTGGCCCGTATGGCTTTGCAGAAAATGAATTTCCACAAAGAAACAAAGTAGTGAAACAAGTCAAGTGTTTATCAGCAGGAAAAAGAGTACGTATGGATGGACATAAGGGTGGGCTCAGAAAGAGAGCTGTGTCCTTGTGGTAGTTTGACTCACTTATATGGAGCATTTCTTCTGGGTTTCCTTTGCCCCGTCATCTTGCTTTGCCTGGTTCTGAGTCCGTATTTGGTTTATCTCGGGGTCCTCCCATGTGTGCATGCGCATCTATTAGCCAAGATGGATTCTAGCAAAGAGGCCTATGGGTAGGTTGACACTGCTCCCTTTTTGACCTCCAAGGAGCTTTTCCGCGCGTGTAGAGTCGGGAAGGTCTCCTTGGCCTCAAGAACGAGAAATATGAGAAATATGTCTCCTTGGCCTCAAGAATGAGAAATATGTGGCCTCTTATCTGGGCAGGGCTCAGCTTCCCCTCCTCTTCATCTTGGAGTATCTGTCCACAGGGGACAGACTCCAGCTGCACAGCCTGCGGCCCATCAGCCTCCTGCCTCACCCTTACACTCAGGCCCAGGGCTCCCCTCCCATCTTCTGGAGGGCCAGCCAGCTCTGTTCCCGCCTCTGAGGCTGGTGGGGATTGCACGAGCTTCCTGTGGACTTTTTATACTTGCTGCCTGGCCCTTCTCCCTCAGACTCCCTCCCTCTCTCCTGAGTGAGGTCTCCACGGCCTTGCAGAGGCTGGAAAGACCGTGACTGCTAGGCACGGACCAGAGCTGCCTTCTCCTGAGTGCATGTGTTGCGTGGGGCTGTGTCTGGACGGGTCTCCTTGTGGCCTGTGTCCTGTGTCCTGAGGGCTGCCTTTACTGAGACAGACTGGTGGGATGGGATGGGGAGGGCCTCCTGGCTAAATAGAAGTGACTGGGGTACAGACAATAGCAGCACTGTCCTCCTCTCTCAGGGGGTGTGTATTTGCCCTGAAGAGAGGGAAACTCCTTCCCCCAAGGAAGGGGATGCTCCTGGAGAGATCTGGGTCTAGACAAAGATCAGGGGGTGGTGGAGCAGGTTGGCTCCTGGAGTGGCAGCTGCCCCCTCCACCTCGGCAGGCACAGCTGGTCCTGAAACCAAGCAGGACCCTGTGGGGCTCCTGGGCACAAAAGTCTTTCCGTGCTCCCCCATTTCTTGATTACAAGAAATAGGCTTCATTCAGCCTCTATGACCTTCCCTGAGTTCCAAAGGGAATGTTCAAACAGTTGCTAATCAGGGAAGGGAAGGGATGCAGAGACAAAGGAGGAGCAGCCAAGAAACAATAGTGCAGCCTTGGGGCAGGGTCCTGGTTCTGCCTCATGGGATACACACAACAATATCTCTGAGCTGTTTTGCAGATACTGAAACCTCCACCAGTTGGGAGAAGGTAACTGTCTGCTGCCCACAAGACCTGTTGGAACCAGAAGGTTGATGATGCCGACTCCCAATGATCTCACCACCAACCAATCAGAAGAATGTCCACGAGCTGACCACACCCTCTTTGAACCATAACAAAACTCCTCACTACCAGCTCCAGGTCAGGACACATAGTTTTTTTTTCAATTTTTATTTATTTATTTTTATAAATTTATTTTATTTATTTATCTTGGCTGTGTTGGGTATTAATTGCTGCATGCGGGCTTTCTCTAGTTGTAGCAAGCGAGGGCTACTCTTTGTTGCGGTGTGCAGGCTTCTCATTGTGGTGGCTCCTCTTTGTTGCGGAGCCCGGGCTCTAGTCGTGCGGGTTTCAGTAGTTGTGGCTCGTGAGGTCTAGAGCACAGGCTCAGTAGTTGTGGTGCACGGACTTAATGTGGGATCTTCCCAGACCAGGGCTCGAACCCGAGTTCCCTGCATTGGCAGGTGGATTCTTAACCACTGTGCCACCAAGGAAGTCCCAGGACACATAGTTTTGAGGGCATGAGCCCACTGCGTCCCCCTTCGCCTGGCAAAACAATAGGGCTATTCTTTTCTACTTCATCCAAAACTCTGTCTCTGAGATTCAAATTCGGTGTCAGGGTGCAGAGGCTGGATTCAGCTTCAGTTCTCACCTTGCCTCCCACCGCCTGTGCACTCTCCTGATTACTGCTCAGCTCCTGCTGCTTTTGACTCTGCTCTGAGCTTATCTGAATGATGCCTGATGCAGGGGGAAGGTTTGAGTGACACCCAGGTTTTGATGTTCTGACATCCAAGTGCTCTGTGGAGGAGGTGAAGGGCCAGCAACGTTAATAAGACTCAAGTCTTTAGCTAGACACAAAAAGAGGAGCAGGATATGGAAAACAGAGAAGGAAGAGGCAAAGCAATAAAAAAAATGGAAATCTTGAGCTCTTTGGGGAGCCTGCTCTCCAGAACTGGACGAAACACTAAGGAAATAAATTGGAGAATGGCACAAAACCTGGCTTTCAAAGATCAGAAATTTCCTTGGGGCAAAGGAAGGGGCCAAAAAGGGCAGAGCTGTCCTGTAAAGCAAACCTTTTCTTTTTTTTTTCTTTTTGCAGATGCCTGGACTATGAACCAAAGGGATCAGAAAAGAGTCCAGCTTCACACACAGCTTCTCCAGTTGCCAGTCCTGGTCCGCAGCACTGCTGGGTGGTTGGTGCAGGCACTGGGCAGACTGGTCAAAGATGGGGAGACTGATGGAGCTCTTTGTCTCTCTCCTATCAAGTGGATAACGGCCGTCACTTATTGACTACTTAGTAAATGCCAGTTTCTGGGCTAAGTTTTGTGAGTACACCTCTTCATTTAGAGCATGCATCAACTCTACATGCTAAGTCCTACTGTCTGCCCCATTTTACAGATGAGGACACTGAGGCATCATCAGTGTGTCACCTGCTGGAGCATACCTCCCACTGGTACGTGGGCCTAATGAGAAGCCCAGCTTCAGCTGCAGAAGCCCCACAGGATAATGCTCTCATCCTGAGTGATGTGGCATCTCGTTGCTCATGTTCCAACCCATGGGCGCAAGGGGCCAGAGCACAGCACGCTCTCAAGTTTGGGGAAAGCAAGTCAGAAAAGTTGGACCGCCATCACTCCCAGCCCTCACCACATTCCTTCTGGGCCTCTGTTCTTTCTGCTCTGTCATGGAACCCTCTCCCTGGGTCACCTGGCCACCACGGGGGAGAAAGTGTAGACATCTAGGATTGCGCAGAAGCATCACCAAGTGTGAGAGAGGTTTGGGGGAGAGATGGGATGTGTACAATGGGAATAATCAGACCCCTCCCTGCAGGCTGGGGGGCTTGGCTTTCAGTGGTCAGGGCCGGGCAAGTCATGGACTGGCAGTGTCAGGCAGCTGACATCTTTCTGTTGGTCTCTTTTCTTCTCTCAAAGCCTTCACCCGGGCGGAGTCAAGATGGTGTACTAGGACGTGGAATTCGCGTCTCCTCACAACTGGGGCACCTACCAGGCACTGGTGTGGGACCATGGACACCTAAGGAGACGGGAGGAACCCCCAGCAACCGCGTAGGACATGGGGCATGGTGGGGAGTGAGGAGGAGGAGAAGTGGAGGCCGGACAGGATTGGCGCCCCTGAGGGGCGGCTGAGGGAGGGGAAGGGATCTTACGCCCGAAGGGGGAATCGGGGGACCACTGGGAGGGCAGAGGATCAAAAGGGAGCACGGCCAGGGCTCCCCTGACCACTTGGGCCCCCGGGAGCCTGCTGAGACCCCAGGCCTGACCCTCTGCCCGCCGAGGCCACTGAGGCCTCCTCCAGCCACGTGGGCCCTGAGGGAGTGGGAGGGAGGGAAAGTAAAGGCCAGACCTCTGGGACCCGCACCCCTGAGGGGCGGCTAGGGGAGGGGAGGAGTTCCTACACACAGCAGGACCCACCCACGGTTAGCAGTCCAGCGGTGCTGGGGGAGAACCTGGGGGAGACGGTGGGCGAGGGGCGTGGAGGAACGGAAGGGGACGGGGCCAGCTTAGGCACCGGGACACCTGTTGGGCTCCCGGGCCTGACCCTCTGCCCTCGGAGCCTCCCTCCTGCCGAGCAAAGCCCAAGCCCCGCCCCTGCACCCCCAGCCAGAGCCCCACCTCTACACGTGGAAACCCCCTCCAACGCGCTGGGCTTAAGCCCCACCCACACACCCTCACTCAGGGCCCTACCGCCAAACTCCAGAGCTCCACACTCCACAGGCCCTCCTTTACGCGAGCTGCATCTCCGCTTTCTTGCTGGTCCGAAGAAGAGGCCCTACCCCAAGTTTGAACGTTGCCCCGCCTAGGCCCCACACCCATGCTCAAACATCACCCGCCCACCTGCCTAGGCCACGCCCCATCCTAAACCCCAGCCCTGCCTAAGTTCCACCCCCACCTAAACTCCACCCCCTGTAGCCAAGGCTTTTTTTTTTTTTTTCTATTTTCCTCTTTTAGATTGGGGTTCTGTTTTACCTTGTTGATTCATTGATGTTGATTCATTTATATTTTTATTTTTCCTAATAAATGTTTTATTTTTCTAATTTTATTCTATTCTTTATACCTTGTTATTGTTCTCCCCTTTTGCTTCTCCTCCCCACCCCATTTTTTTTCTTTTTTCTGTTTTGGTTTTCTTTTACCTTGCTGCAGTTGCTTCAATTATAGTTTTATTTTTCCTAATATATTTTTTATCTTTCTAATTTTATTTTGTTTTTTATTCTTTGATATTGTACTGCTCTTTTTTTTTTCTTTTTTCTTTTTTTTTTTTTACTATGCTACGCAGCTTGCGGGATCTTTGTTCCCAGGCCAGAGCTCCTGTGGTGGGAGCTCTGAGTCCAAACTACTGGACTGACAGAGAACCTCAGACCCCAGGGAATATTAATTGGAGTGAGGCCTACCAGAGGTCCTCATCTCAGCACCAAGACCCGGCTCTATCCAACTGCCTGCAGACTCCAGTGCTGGCTGTCTCAGGCCAAACAACTAGTAAGACAAGAATACGTCACCACCCATCAAAAAAAAAAAAAAGCAACCAAAAAATATGTTACAGACAAAGGAGCAAGGTAAAAACTGACAAGACCAAATAAATGAAAATGAAATAGGCAACATACCTGAAAAAGAATTCAGAGTAATGATAGTAAAGATGATCCAAAAATCTCAGAAACAGAATGGAGAAAATACAAGAAACATTTAACAAGGATCTAGAAGAACTAAAGAGCAAACAAACAGTGATGAACAACACAATTACTGAACTTAAAACTACCCTAGAAGGAATCAATAGCAGATAACTGAGGCAGAAGAATGGATAAATGAGCTGGAAGATAAAATGGTGGAAATAACTGCCAGGGAGCAGAATAAAGAAAAAAGAATGAAAAGAATTGAGGACAATCTCAGAGACCTCTGGGACAACATTAAACACACCAACATTCAAATTATAGGGGTCCCAGAAGAAGAAGAGAAAAAGAAAGGATCTGAGAAAATATTTGAAGAGATTATAGTAGAAAACTTCCCTAACATGGGAAAGGAAATAGTCAGTAAAGTCCAGGAAGCACAGAGAGTACCACACAGGATAAACCCAAAGAGAAACATGCTGAGACACATATTAATCAAGCTATCAAAAATTAAATACAAAGAAAAAATATTAAAAGCAGCAAGGGAAAAGCCACAAATAACATACAAGGGAATCCCCATAAGGTTAACAGCTGATCTTTCAGCAGAAACTCTGCAAGCCAGAAGGGAGTGGCAGGATATATTTAAAGTGATGAAAAGGAAAAACCTACAGCCAAGATTACTTTACCCAGAAAGGATCTCATTCAGATTCTATGGAGAACTGAAAATATTTACAGGCAAGCAAAAGTTAAGAGAATTCAGCACCACCAAACCAGCTTTACAACAAATGCTAAAGGAACTTCTCTAGGCAAGAAACACAAGAGAAGGAAAAGACCTACAATAACAAACCCAAAACAATTAAGAAAATAGTAACAGGAACATACATGTCAATAATTACCTTAAATGTAAATGGATTAAATGCTCCAACCAAAAGACATAGACTAGGGGCTTCCCTGTTGGTGCAGTGGTTGAGAGTCCGCCTGCCAATGCAGGGGACACGGTTTCGTGACCTGGTCCGGGAAGATCCCACATGCCACGGAGCAGCTGGGCCCGTGAGCCATGGCCACTGAGCCTGCGCATCCGGAGCCTGTGCTCTGCAACGGGAGAGGCCACAACAGTGAGAGACCTGCGTACTGAAAGAAAAAAAAAAAAAGACATAGAGTGGCTGAATGGATACAAAAACAAGACCTGTATATATGCTGTCTACAAGAGCCCCTCTTCAGACCGAGGGACACATACAGACTGAAAGTGAGGGGATGGAAAAAGATATTCCATGCAAATGGAAATCAAAAGAAAGCGGGAGTAGCAATTCTCATATAAGGCAAAATAGACTTTAAAGACTGTTACAGGAGGCAAAGAAGGACACTACATAATGATCAAGGGATCAATCCAAGAAGAGGATATAACAATTGTAAATATTTATGCACCCAACATAGGAGCACCTCAATACATGAGGCAAATTCTAATGACCATAAAAGGGGAAATCGACAGTAACACAGTAATAGTAGGGGACATTAAAACCCCACTTACACCAATGGACAGATCATCCAAAATGAAAATAAATAAGGAGACACAAGCTTTAAATGACACATTAGACAAGATGGACTTAATTGATATTTATAGGATATTCCATCCAAAAACAACAGAATACACTTTCTTCTCAAGTGCTCATGGAACATTCTCCAGGATAGATCATATCTTGGGTCACAAATCCAGCCTTGGTAAATTTAAGAAAATTGAAATTGTATCAAGTATGTTTTCCGACCACAACACTATGAGACTAGATATCAATTACAGGAAGAAAACTGTAAAAAATACAAACACATGGAGGCTAAACATTACACTAGTAAATAACCAAGAGATCATTGAAGAAATCAAAGAGGAAATCAAAAAATCCCTAGAAACAAATGACAATGAAAACACGACGACTCAAAACCTATGGGATGCAGCAAAAGCAGTTTTAAGAGGGAAATTTATAACAATACAGTCCTACCTCAAGAAACAAGAAAAATCTCAAATAAACAACGTAACCTTACACCTAAAGCAATTAGAGAAAGAAGAAGAAGAACAACAAAAAAAGCCAGTTAGCAGAAGGAAAGAAATCATAAAGATCAGACCAGAAAAAAATGAAAAAGAAATGAAGGAAACAATAGCAATGATCAATAAAACTAAAAGCTGGTTCTTTGAGAAGATAAACAAAATTGATAAACCATTAGCCAGACTCATCAAGAAAAAAAGGGAAAAGACCCAAATCAACAGAATTAGAAATGAAAAAGGAGAAGTAACAACCAACCCTGCAGAAATACAAAGGATCATGAGAGATTACTACAAGCAAGTATATGCCAATAAAATGGACAACCTGGAAGAAATGGACAAATTCTTAGAAAAGCACAACCTTCTGAGACTGAACCAGGACGAAACAGAAAATATAAACAGACCAATCACAAGCACTGAAAGTGAAACTGTGATTAAAAAATCTTCCAATGAACAAAAGCCCAGGACCAGATGGCTTCACAGGTGAATTCTATCAAACATTTAGAGAAGAGCTAACACCTATCCTTCTCAAAGTCTTCCAAAATACAGCAAAGGGAGGAACACTCCCAAACTCATTTTATGAGGCCACCATCACCCTCACACCAAAACCAGACAAAGATGTCACAAAAAAAGAAAACTTCAGGCCAATATATCTGATGAACATAGATCCAAAAATCCTCAACAAAATACTAGCAAACAGAATCCAACAGCACATTAAAAGGATCATACACCATGATCAAGTGGGGTTTATCCCAGGAATGCAAGGATTCTTCAATATACACATATCAATTGATACACCATATTAACAAATTGAAGGAGAAAAACCATATGATCATCTCAATAGATGCAGAAAAAGCTTTCGACAAAATTCAACACCTATTTATGGTAAAAACTCTCCAGAAAGTAGGCACAGAGGGAAACTACCTCAACATAATAAAGGTCATATATGACAAACCCACAGCTAACATCGTTCTCAATGGTGAAAAACTGCAACCATTTCCTCTAAGATCAGGAACAAGACAAGGTTGCACAGTCTCACCACTATTATTCAACATAGTTTTGGAAGTTTTAGCCACAGCAATCAGAGAAAGAAAGAAATAAAAGGAATCCAAATCAGAAAAGAAGAAGTAAAACTGTCACTGTTTGCAGATGACATGATACTACACATAGAGAATCCTAAAGACGCTACCAGAGAGCTACTAGAGCTAATCAGTGAATTTGGTAGAGTAACAGGATACAAAATTAATGCACAGAAATCTCTTGCATTCCTATACACTAATGATGAAAAATATGAAAGAGAAATTAAGGAAACACTTCCATTTACCATTGCAACAAAAAGAATAAAATACCTAGGAATAAACCTACCTAAGGAGACAAAAGACCTGTATGCAGAAAACTATAAGACCCTGATGAAAGAAATTAAAGACGATACAAACAGATGGAGAGGTATACCATGTTCTTGGATTGGAAGAATCAACATTGTGAAAATGACTATACTACCCAAAGCAATCTACAGATTCAGTGCAATCCCTATCAAACTACCAATGGCATTTTTCACAGAACTAGGACAAAAAATTTTACAATTTGTATGGAAACACAAAAGACACTGAATAGCCAAAGCAATCTTGAGAAAGAAAAATGGAGCTGGAGGAATCAGGCTCCCTGACTTCAGACTATACTACAAAGCTAGAGTCATCAAGAGAGTATGGTACTGGCACAAAAGCAGAAATATAGATCAATGGAACAGGATAGAAAGCCCAGAGATAAACCCATGAACATATGGTCACCTTATCTTTGATAAAGGAGGCAAGAGTACACAATGGAGAAAACACAGCCTCTTCAATAAGTGGTGCTGGGAAAACTGGACAGCTACATGTAAAAGAATGAAATTAGAACACTCCTTATCACTATACAAGAAAATAAACTCAAAATGGATTAAAGACCTAAATGTAAGGCCAGACACTATAAAATTCTTAGAGGAAAACATAGGCAGAACACTCTATGACATAAATTACAGCAAGATCCTTTTTGACCCACCTCCTAGAGAAATAGAAATAAAAACAAAAATAAACAATGGGATTTAATGAAACGTGAAAGCTTTTGCACAGCAAAGGAAACCATAAACAAGACAAAAAGACAACCCTCAGAATGGGAGAAAATATTTGTAAATGAGGCAACTGACAAAGGATTAATCTCCAAAATATACAAGCAGCTCATGCAGCTCAATATTAAAAAAACAAACAACCCAATACAAAGATGGGCAGAAGACCTAAAATAGACATTTCTCCAAAGAAGATATACAGATTGCCAACAAACACATGAAGGTATGCTCAACATCACTAATCATTAGAGAAATGCAAATCAATACTACAATGTGGTATCACCTCACACCGGTCAGAATGGCCATCATAAAAAAATCTACAAACAATAAATGCCGGAGAGAGTGTGGAGGAAAGGGAACCCTCTTGCCCTGTTGGTGGGAATGTAAACTGATACAGCCACTATGGAGAACAGTCTGGAGGTTCCTTAAAAAATTATAAATAGAACTACCATATGACCCAGCAATCCCACTACTGGGCATATACCTGAGAAAACCATAATTCAGAAAGAGACATGTAGCACAATGTTCATTGCAGCTCTATTTACAATAGCCAGGACATGGAAGCAAGCTAAGTGTCCATCGACAGATGAATGGGTAAAGAAGATGTGGCACATATATACAGTGGAATATTACTCAGCCATATAAAGAAATGAAATTGAGTTATTTGTAGTGAGGTGGATGGATGTAGAGTTTGTCATACAGATTGAAGTGAGTCAGAAACAGAAAAACAAGTACCGTATGCTAACACATATATATATGGAATCTAAAAAAAAAAAAGGTTCTGAAGAACCTAGGGGTAGGACAGGAATAAAGATGCAGATGTAGGGGCTTCCCTGGTGGCGCAATGGTTGAGCGTCCGCCTGCCGATGCAGGGGACGTGGGTTCGTGCCCCGGTCCGGGAAGATCCCACATGCCGCGGAGCGGCTGGGCCCGTGAGCCATGGCCGCTAAGCCTGTGCGTCCGGAGCCTGTGGTCCGCAACGGGAGAGGCCACGACAGTGAGAGGCCCGCCTACCATAAAAAAAAAAAAAAAAAAAAAAAGATGCAGATGTAGAGAATGGACTTGAGGACGTGGGGAGGCGGAAGGGTAAGCTGGGACGACGTGAGAGAGTGGCATGGACATATGTACACTACCAAATGTAAAATAGGTAGCTAGTGGGAAGCAGCCACGTAGCACAGGGAGATAAGTCAGTGCTTTGTGACCACCTAGAGGTATGGGATAGGGAGGGTGGGATGGAGATGCAAGAGAGAGGAGATATGGGGACATATGTATATGTATAGCTGATTCACTTTGTTATATAGCAGAAACTAACACAACACTGTAAAGCAATTATACTCCAATAATGATGTTAAAAAAAAAAAGCCTTCACCCATCATTCTGAGAGAAGCAGGAGGTGGTTTCTGCATCGCTGAGTGGAGACTGCTCAATACACACCCACTTTATTTGTCCCATCAGGGATCCCTGAAAATCTGGGTAGTGTGTATGTGCCCCATGAGCTGGAATTGGAGAGCCTGCCTATTGTGAGGCCAGGGCTGGGGCCTGGGTGGGAAAGGGGTGCAGAGGCCGCCCTTTCCCACCCAGAGGGAGTCACCAAGATGGAGAGAAGGGGGTGGCTAGCAGTTATCAAAGATATTCTTCTCAGGCTTAGAATATTTTAAGGTCTTGATACCAACCAGGGTTCTTGGCCTTCCCCAATCAGTAGAAATTGACTAGAGACCAGACAAGAAATTCAGGCAAGGCTTTATTGGGGCCCCTGCTGTAGCAGGGGGGAGTGAAAACATGTAACAGGTTCCCTTGCTTGCTCCCTGAGAGGGGGTGGTGAGCCAGTTCCTTCTATGGGGTGAGGGTAGGGGTGTGTCCAGGGGTGGGGCTGGAAGGGGTGCTTAGGTGTTTTACCCATCCCTTTGGTGGTGCTGTGTGCAGGGGGCATGCTCAGTACCCCGCTTTTGCTCCCAGCACGCTGCTTTTGCTCCTGGCTCTTCAGAAGCCGCAGTTGGGTTTTTGGCCTTTTTGTATCTTTTTGTCCAGAATTTGCCCCAACTGCGCATGCACACAGTTATTTTTAGTCCCTTATAGTTTCTTTGTATTTTGTTGCTCCAGGTGCAAGCACTGCAGCAAAGGGTCCCAGGTCCCAGCCTGTCTCAGTCTGAATTTCTTCTCGGAGAACAGAGGCGAATCAGGCCACAAATACCGTGACCCAGGCCAGCGTGAGCATGTTTGGAGGAATGCTGGTCTCCAGAGTTGGCCAGCAAGAGCGGTGAGGACAGGGATCCTGCTGTCCCCTGGTCTGGTCAGCCCCGCACAGTTGGGACGCTGATTCTGGCGATTGGGAGATCCAGGCTGGGTCCCACTGCTTCTAAGCAGAAACACCCACCCTCCTTCTGCCTTCTTGCCTTCTGATACAAGACCCTCTGGGCCTGCCCTCCTGGCCAGGGTCCCCGGTGGGGTTGGGTGGTGGTGTTGGAGACCAGTGAGCAGAAACGAAGGTCGCGGGGAATGAACCTCCAGCGTGAGAATGTGCTGGGGCTGTATTCAGTAGCTTCTTTTCTGTGTCTCCATATTTACAGCCCCGAGCTGTGGCCTCCCTCCTAAGGTTTCCTCCTCGGGGAAGAGACCAGGCCTTTTCCATTGAGCGCAGTTGCTGCTGAGGCTGCCCTAACGAGGGCGGAGCACGTGCCAGGAGAGCTTAGTCTGGGCAGGCAGCCACCGACAGCCTTTTCCTTCCGCCTGGGAGAAGCGGGGGGCAGATGGGGCAGTCAGAGGCAGGCGGGCCAGCAGGCAGACGCTTTCTCCCCTCTGAGCGGAGTCCTGGACTACTGGGAATGCTGGGGTTGAGGTCAGCAAGGGTGTGGGCGTTCGGGGAGCCCTTGTCCTCAGTGTGGACCTGCTTGGGGGGCACCCCTTCCTCGTATCAACATGGGCACCTGCAGCAGGGGACAAGGTGTTAGGGCTGAGCGCGGGCCTGATTGACCCTCCTGGGTCACAGCACAGAGGCCACCTCGTGTCCCTGCATCCCTGTGGGGGGTGGGGGGGGTGGCCGACCCGGGATCCGGGGAGCCACCGGGCTGAGGCCAGGGTACCAATCACATGTGCAGGAAAACAGGCATCTGCGCTGCCCCTCCCACGTCTGTGTCCTCTGGCCACGACAAGTGAGGCTGGCTTGGTGATACTTGGGGGACAGCCTCTCCTCCCCGATTCGGGTCACAGTTTATCAAGACAATCCCCTTCCCTTGTCTGGCAGGGCTCCGAGGCACCTGAGAGGAGGGTGTGGCTGTTTTTCCAGAACATCCACCTCCAAGAGTCAGGGATGTTCCTTAACAACCTGCTCTGGACGGACGGGGAATTTATTTAAGCCCTCCCTGAACCTGTTATGTTTCATTAAACTCTTTTATTGATCCTCTTAATTTTCTCTGTGCTGATTTGCTCTGGGACCTGAACTCCACACGCCTTTCCCTGGCTCTCAGCCTGAAGGGTTTCCCAAGTGTGTCTGTGCCGCAGGCCTCGGCCACGGGCCAAAGCCTGTAGAACTGGCCTCGGTGACCCCTGTTGTCTCTCACGGGCCCCACCCCACCCCGTCCCCCGCTCCTCTAGATCCAGGGGATGCTCAGACCTCCCCCTCCCCGGCCCCCATTTTCCATTTGCCTTGTTTTTTTTTAAGTTTTATTTATTTATTAATTTTTAATTTTTGGCTGTGCTGGGTCTTTGTTGCTGTGCGCGGGTTTTCTCTAGCTGTGGCGAGCGGGGGCTACTCTTGATTGTGGTGCACGGGTTTCTCATTGTGGTGGCTTCTCTTGTTGTGGAGCACTAGCTCTAGGTGTATGGGCTTCATTAGTTGTGGCACATGGGCTCAGTAGTTGTGGCTCGCGGGCTCTAGAGCATAGGCTCAGTAGTTGTGGCGCATGGGCTTAGTTGCTCCGCGGCACGTGGGATCTTCCCGGACCAGGGATTGAACCCGTGTCCCCTGCATTGGCAGGTGGATTCTTAACCATTGCACAACCAGGGAAGTCCCTACATTTGCCTTTTGAGTGCTTAATTCCAAACAAGGAATCTCTGTTGTTGCAATTTTAGGCTGCCACTGGCTAGTGGTAGAGGCATTTTGGGGCAGGGAGGCTTTTAAGTCCACTTCATATGTGGCTATCCATTTTGCTTTTGGGAACACATAATAGAAATCATGCTCATTAAAGCTGCATTTGGTGGCAGGGAGAGATGGGCAGTTTGCAGAATGACTGCCGGACCATCCTGGGAAATTTACAGATGGTCTGTTTCAATCCACTCTCCCTTGCTCACCCAAACTGAGTTCTGTTTACACATGGCCACTAAAAAAGAAGAGCCTTCCTTACGTGAGTGTAGTGGCCAGAAAGGAAATGGGCGCCAACCTCCCACCTCCACTCACTGGTAGATGTTTTTTTTTTTTTTTTTTTTTTTTTTTTGCTGTACGCGGGCCTCTCACTGTTGTGGCCTCTCCCGTTGTGGAGCACAGGCTCCAGACGTGCAGGCTCAGCGGCCATGGCTCACGGGCCCAGCCGCTCTGCGGCATGTGGGATCTTTCCGGACCGTGGCACGAACCCATGTCCTCTGCATCGGCAGGTGGACTCTCAACCACTGTGCCACCAGGGAAGCTCTGGTAGATGTTTTTGTCTGTGTTAGATCAGGGCCTAGCTCTCCTGGGGTGGCTACTTATCCCTCACTGGTTATCCTTTATATACTCTCAAGCGTTGTTTGGGAGTGGCGTGTGTAATGACTGTTTTATCTGACTTATGGGAAAAAGTAAAAAATAGTTTATTGAATTAGGGGACTGGGATTAACACATACACATATAAAACAGACAACCAACAACGACCTACTGCATAGCACAGGGAACTCTAGTCAATATTCTGTAATAACCTATAAGGGAAAAGAATCTGAAAAAGAACGGATATATGTATTTGTATAACTGATTCACTGTGCTGTACCCCTGAAACTAACACGGCATTGTAAATCAACCATACTTCAATAAAAATTTTAAAAATGAATTCTTATGTATCACACAGGTGCATGATAAACTGTGTGTGTGTGTGTGTGTGTGTGTGTGTGTTGGGGGGGTAATATGGATACTCTTTGTACCTTCTGCTCAAGTTTTCTGTTAATCTAAAACTGCTCTAAAAATAGTCTCTTAAAGAAAAGACATAACTAAATTAATTTCTAAAAAAATGCATTTTTACATTTTTATTTAATGGATCATCTAGAATCTCTGTGTATTGTGATGGAAAGGTTTTGTGTTAGCTTATTTCACCATTTTTCCAGAACCAGAAATTCTCTGCTTCTGTTTCCCAAGGAGAGACATCTATAAAATATTTGGTGAGAATATCCTGGGCACACAGGCTGACATCTGCGTTTCCTTATATTCTTACTCTCATAGTTACATAATCCAAATAGAACAATGCAAAACCTTCTACAGAGAGGTGGCCTGACCCCTAATCAAGGCTAAGAGGCTGTCTTGACCGCTCTCTCTCTGTGGTCCCAGTTCAGTGGATGTGGTCCTGTGGGCTTATAGGCTGCAGGCAGCACGGCTGGAGGTCGGCTCCCCGGGGCCCTGACTTTGGCTTCCTGACCATGAACGTCCCCCCCGGCGCCCGCCGGCGCCCGCCGGCGCCCGCCTACAGTATGCGGACTGTGCTTCACTGAGCACACCTCCAAGTGCTCTGGAAATGCAAGCATTGCAGGGCTGGGGAGTCACCATAACCATCTTTTAGCAGATGGCCACAAAGCATCTCATGCGAAACGTTTTCTAATTTGCACCGAATCCACATTTGGAATAGTGTTCAAATATTTCCTTTTATTAACTCTTTTTTAAAAAATTAATTTTATTGAAGTATAGCTGATTTACAAGATTGGGTTAATTTCTGCTGTACAGCAAAGTGACTCAGCTATACATAGATACACATTCTTTTTCATATTCTTTTCCATGATGGTAAGTCACAGGATATGGAATAGATTTCCCTGTGCTCTACAGTAGGACCTTGTTGTTTATATCATTGTCTGATTTTCCATAGGCTTCTAGAAGGAGCTTTCAACCTTCACCACTTGACATCTGCTAACCTAGTCCTCAGACACTCCGAGTGCCTGGAAACAACACCTGCACTTTTCGTCCCAAGGCTGTTAGCATATGTCCAGGCCCTGACTGCAGGAGGTGGCCTGCGTGTGCCCATTAGCAGGTGGGAAGCAGGAGATGGTGGCCAGCGACCCCTCGGTGCTAATCTGGAGAACCTCACATCTCACATCCACTCCCGCATCTCTCTGGGCGGGGGTGCTCGAGGGCCCCCGAGGATGCCTCTGTTATCGGGGGAAGGAACTTGTTCCCTGTTAGCCATTCACACCCTAGGTAGAAAGAGTCCCCTACACCAGCCCACAAGGAAGGGCATCCCTAGGGAGCAGGAAATCTGGACGTAGCAGAAGTTGAGAGAGGTCTCTCTCTCTCTCTCTCTCTCACAAACACACACACACACACGCACACACACAGGCCTAGCTGCAGGTGAGGCAAGGCCAGGCCCTTCCCGTTTTCCTGTGGAGTCAGAGAGGCATGGTGAGCGTGGCGTGATCGCATCCACTCAGCAAACATGTGGGTGCCTGTTCTATGCCCGGCACCGAGCTTGGTGCTGGGATCAGAAACCGGAGGAGGACCTGGTCTTGGCCTTCCGGGGCTCACGCTCTACACAGAAGGACGACAAACCAGGGGAGGCGTGGAGGGCTGAGGGACACCTTGCAGGGGGTGCAGGGAGGGGACAGTTTTCCCGGAGGGGAGGGATGAGGGGGGCTGGGCATCTGGATGGTGTCTTGAAGCTCTGCAGTGTTTGCCAGGCAGGTGGAGGTGCCAGCGGGAAGGGTATCTGGGTGGAGGGAGCCGTGTGAGTGAAGCTGTGGGGCGTGGGGCACTCTGGGAATGTTCGTAGTGTTTGCAGTGGGGGAGAGCTTGGGGTGTGAAGGGTTGAGATGAGAGACAAGTCCTGGGAGACTCAGCCAAGCAACTGGCTGGATCCCTCGGGAAACGTGGGCCCAGGATCCCAAGGCTCATGGATCTTGATTCTGTCCCAAGGGCATGAGTTGGCTCATCTTTCTTTCTTTCTTTTTTTTGGGGGGTCGTGCCTTGGGGCACACGGGATCGTAGTTCTCCTGCCAGGGATCGGACCTATGCCCCCTGCAGTGCAAGCGCAGAGTCTTAACCACTGGACCACCGGGGAGTTCCACAAGTTGGTTCATCTTGAGACTTCTGTCCCCAATCCTGGCAGCCAGCACAGGGCCACTCCCTTCTTTTCCAGAGCCACCCTTGTTTCCCTATGGTTGGCTGAGAGCTGTGCCCTGATGGGGAAGGGAAAGGACCCTTAGTTACCCTGCAAGAGATGGAAGCAGGCCGTTGAAATGATGCAGTGGTCTCTCCTTCCTGTGCTCTCTCTGAAGGCTGTGCCACTGCCCAGAGTGGTGACCAGTGTCACTCAGATAGCAAAAACCTTCTGGGGACACTTGAACTGCACCTCTAACCTCAGGCCTGGCTCTGAGACAGGTTGGGACCTGGGACCTGGGACCCTCTGCTGCAGGACTGGCACCTGGACAAACGTCTTCTAGGGCAATAAAATACAAAAAAACTATAAGGGACTAAAAATAACTGCGTGCATACCCAGTGGGGGCAAATTCTGGACAAAAATCTACAAAAAGACCAAAAAAAAACCCCCAACTGCCACTTCTGAAGTGCCAGGAGCAAAAACAGGTAGGGTGCCAGGAGCAAAAACAGCACGGTACTGTGCATGCCCCCTGCACTCAGCACCACCAAAGGGGCGGGCAAAACACCTAAGCCGCCTCCAGCCCAACCCCTGGACACACCCCTACCCTCACCCCATATAAGGAACAAGCTCGCCGCCCCCCTCAAGGAGCAAGCAAGGGGACCTGTTACTTGTTTTCTCTCCCCCCTGCTATAGCAGGGGCCCCAGTAAAGCCTTGCCTGAATTTCTTGCCTGGCCTCTGATCAATTTTTATTGATTGGGAAAGGCCAAGATCCGTGGTTGGTAACAGCTCCACATGAGAATTTCCTGGCAGCTCCTCGAATCACTGTCTTCCTGAAATGGTGCCGTTTGCACTTCCTCGAGTGAAAGATGTCCATGTCCGGGGCAGAGAGGAAGCTGTGGTCCTGGTACCTTGGTCTGTCTGGGCCTTTGTGCCTGCCCTTAATATTTATGACTCAGTCAATTTCCTTGCCCCATGAAAAACACCCAGAGTAGTCAGCACGGAACGTCACCCGGGCTGTGAGCCACTTGGGAAGCCACGGATGTAATAGCCACAGGAGAAGGGGACATTCGTGCTGCTTTCCCACAGCAGCTCCTTTGCCCAAGTTTCTATCCCTGTGTCATAGCAGGATTAATGACTGGAGACATTTGTGATTGTTACAACCTGGGGACCAGTTCTATTGGCATCCAGTGGGTAGAGGCCAGGGATGCTGCTAAATATTTCTGCAATGCATAAGACAGCTCCTCAGGCACAGAACTATCTAGTCCAAAGTGTGAATAGTGCTGAGGTTGAGAAACCCTGCTCTAGAGCACCTGGGGATACCTCCTTTGAGGAGGCTTGTATACAGTTCTCCTTTCAGTGGCTTCTGAGTCATCTCTTTAGTGCTTGCTATTCCCTTTCCTTGTAGTGACCTGCCAATCACATTTCAACTGGAAAACTCCTATGCATCCTTCAAAACCCATCTAGAGTATAACCTTCTCTAGGAATGCATCCCTGGCCTCCCAGAACCCTGACCCTGACTATGAAAGTTAATTATGGGACTTCCCTCGTGGTCCAGCGGTTAAGACTCTGAGCTCCCAATGCAGGGAGCATGCGTTCAGTCCCTGGTTGGGGAACTAAGATCCTGCATGATGCACAGCATGGCCAAAAAAAAAAAAAAAGTTAATTACTCCCTCTGTGTCCTCCTTTTTAATCTGCAGTTTTTTTTTTTGTTTGTTTGTTTTTTGGCCATGCTGCATGGCTTGTGGGATCTTAGTTCCCTGACCAGGGGTTGAACCCCTGCCCTCGGCAGTGAAAGTGCAGAGTCCTAACCACTGGGTTGCCAGGGAATTTCCAACCTGCGTATATTCTGAATGTTGCTACTTTTAAGCTGCACAGTAATTCATTAATTTTTTTCCCTCTTTTTTCTTTTTTATTGAAGTATAGTTGACATACAATATTATATTGGTTTCAGGTGTACAACATAGGGATTTGACATTTACATACATTATGAAATGATCACCATGATGTCTATTAACCATCTGTCACCATACAAAATTATCACTATATAATTGACTATATTCCTTATGATGTACATTACATCCCTGTGACTTAATTAGCTTATAACTGGAAGTTGGAACCTCTTATTAAAAAATTTCTCAGTGGGTGACCACTTTTTTCCTTTCTTTCTTTTCTTTCTTTCTTTCTTTCTTTCTTCCTTCCTTCCTTCCTTTCTTTCTTTCTTTCTTTTTCTTTCTTTCTTTCTTTCCAATTTGCTAATATTTTATTCAATAGTTTTACATTCATATTTATGTATGAGTATTCTGGAATGATTTTTAAATTGAAGTACAGTTGATTTACAATGTTGTGTTAGTTTCAGATGTACAATAAACTGATTCAGTTACATATATATATTCTTTTTCAGATTCTTTTCCATTATAGGTTATTACAAGATATTGAGTGTAGTTCCCATGCTATACAGTAGGTTCTTGTTGGTTATTTATTTTATATATAGTAGTGTGTGTATATTAATCTCAAACTCCTAATTTACCCCTCCCCCCAGTAATTCATTTTTATGTCTGTCTCTGCTATTCTCTTTGAGGGAGAGACAGGTCCCACGGCTTAGGAGAACAGCCCAGGGAGCTTACCACATTCAGGAGCCAAAGCTAAAAAAAAAAAAAGGTTAATGAAAATCTTCCTGAATTGGATTATATAAATCCCAGGCTTTTGAAACAGAATCTCTTTCCTGGGTTTCCAGCTTCTAGCACAGGGCCTGACACAGTAATTATTCAACAAACAAGTGCTCAATTGACTTGATAATGAGGAGAGAGGGTTTTACAAAATGGAAATGGTCAAACAAATGGAAAAAATTCCTTGGAGAGCATAGGGGATTTTTCTTACTTCTTAAGGATTTAAAGTTTGGGTCTTTTTGTTTTGGATTTATGACTTTTCTTGGTCAGATGAAGACCTGGAGCTTTGGAAGGATTGTGTGTGTGTGTGTGTGTGTGTGTGTGTGTGTGTGAAATGGTAAATGGGGACTAGTGGATCCTTTTTGGAAATGAATGACTCATTTCTCTTCCTTGATGCCAAGCAGGTGCAGAGAACGTGTTTACCCTGATGGAATGTGCAACCCTAAATATAGGCTTGCTTAATGAGGGGTGCATCCTCCTAAGTAAAGAAGCTATGTTTTCGATTCCATAATTCCTGAAACCCTGACCCTTGCCTACCTGAGGGCTTGGTAGGAATCCTGGGGCTTTTTAGGGGAAGGAGAATGACTTTCACTCTGATTAACTATTTCTAAGCCATGGAAGAGGCGAGCTCTGCTTCAACACCTGTTTCTGTGATGTGAATTAATTCACATAAGCCTGGTAAATAGGGGAATGGCGTCAGTAATACATGCGGGCTTATACTCACTTTTTCTCAGTAAGGGTTGAAGCCATGCAGAGGTGGGGAGAGGCAAGGTTTCCCACAATGAAAGAGAAAGCCTTGGCAATATAAAAAAATCTTAAGAAAAAAAGCTGAAAATCCTGCATAAGGACTTTTTTTTGGTGCAAGCAATGGCTGGTTTGGGGGCTTCAAGAACCTATACTTATAAAGATGTTAAAGAAAAAAGAAACTATACTTAATATTAGCCATAAAAAAGAATGAAGTAATGCCATTTGCAGCAATATAGATGGACATAGAGATGATCATACTAAGTGAAGTAAGTCAGACAGAGAAAGACAAATACCATATGACATCCCTTATATGTAGAATCTAAAAAATGATTCAAATCAACTTATTTACAAAACAGAAATAGTCTCACAGACACAGAAAACAAACTTATGGTTGCCAAGGGGGAAAGGTGGGGAGGGATAAATTAGGAGCTTGGAATTAACAGATACACTATATATAAAATAGATAACCAATGGGGACCTACTGTATAGCACAGGGAATTCTACTCAATATTCTGTGATAACCTATATGGGTAAAGAATCTGAAAAAGAATGAATATATGTATAACTGAATCACTTTGCTGGACACTTGAAACTAACGCAACATTGTAAATCAGCTATACTTCAACTAAAAGAAAAAAGAACCCACACTGTCCACACCATTAAGCTGTATCGCGAGGCTAGCACAGCTGTGGTGAAGCTGGGAAGACATTTCCCATTGTGTTCAAACAGGATGGACAAGGCAGGATCACATTTTAAATTCTGATGCAAAGACCTGCCCCCAGGGAGGAAGCCAAGCCTGGGAGGTGTGGGCTACCTGGGATGCTGTGTGCACCCACGCAGGAGGCTGAGCTCCGTGGCTGTTTTTAGCAGGCTGTTATTGTTTTATGAGTGCTCTGGCTACAGTGACTCTTAGATTTTGAGAGGCTTTTCTGCCCTGAATCCTATTTTTCTCATAAACTCTGTTTAAAAAGTTTTTAGTGTGCAATTTTGCAGAACCCAAGATTTTTCCGGAGCGCGTTCTAGTGGAAGTGCTGGGATGTGCATAGCTGTTATGTATCACTCCAGCTGCTCCTTCACACAGCCCTGAAAGGGTTCCATCCCTGCTCAGGCAACTAAGCTCCCACAAGCCGAGCAGCGTGGCCAAAAATTAAAATTTAAAAAAATTAAAAAAAAAGAAATATATGCATCTCTCTCCAGTTTTGTGTCCTGAGCCATCAAGTCGGTACCTTGGCTTAATGGGAAAATTTACATCACAGAAAATGGCAAACAGACACATCGGGGCTTTCTCTCTCCTCTTCAGAGGGCTAGTTCTTGAAACTTCACCAGCACACCACTGGGAAGAGCCCCGGGTACTTTGGGGATGGGATAACACAGTGGGAGAGGGAAGCCTGAAGGGTCAGCTAGGGCAGAAGGACCCTTGAGAGTGACCTTTCAGGGTAGTGAGAGTAGCTCACTGTTAAAAAGTTATGAAAGGGCTTCCCCGGTGGCGCAGTGGTTGGGAGTCTGCCTGCCAATGCAGGGGACACGGGGTCGACCCCTGGTCTGGGAGGATCCCGCATGCCGCAGGGCGGCTAGGCCCGTGAGCCACAACTACTGAGCCTGCGCGTCTGGAGCCTGTGCTCCGCAGCGAGAGGCCGCAACAGTGAGAGGCCCGCGCACCGCGATGAAGAGCGGCCCCCGCTCACCGCGGCTAGAGAGGGCCCTCGCGCAGAAACGAAGACCCAACACAGCCAAAAATAAATAAATTTAAAAAAAAAACACAAAAAAACACCTCACTTAAAAAAGTTATGAAAAAGTTAAAAAAAGAAATGAAAAATATTTTCATGGCAATCTTTCTGGAGTGAGTGATACAAGGATATCTGAGCATAAGGAAACCCTTTCTGGATGATATGGGGACCTTATCACAAACATCCATGCTTATGGAAAGTGGAGACTGTTTCTGGGGATTGGGAAATCCAAGAGGGCAGAACTCTGTGTGTGGTCACTGCTGCACCCCAGTGCCTACCCCAGAGCCTGACACGTAGCAGGCATTTCATGAATATTTGCTGAAAGAAGGAATCGTCTTTAGGGCTATTTGTTGTTTTATTTCCCTACAAAATGGCGCTATGGTCTTTGAGGATGGCCTGGGCTGAAACTATGACAGTTGGGATGAAGGAGGGGGAGAAATTTGAGATCAGCTTATAGAGAGCAGAAGAAAATAGACAGGACTTAGATGATGGGTTAGATATAAAAGGTGAAAAAGAGGAGGCTGTATATTAATTTCTGAATTGTTAATTAGGAAAATTTCAAATATCTAGTAATGAGGGTGGTAATGATAATGAAATCCATCACCTAGACTTTACAATCATTCACATTTTACCATATTTTCTTCATCTGTTTTATTGAAGTATTTAAAGTGAATTACACGCATCACGACCTTTCAATCCTGAATAATTCAGCACACATCTCTAACAAAGTTTCTAATATCACCTAACACAAGTTCCTAGTAAAAATTTCCTAATTATTCCCAAAGTATATTTTACAGACTGTTTGTCAAACCAGGATCCGATCAAGGATTACACACTATCCAGGAATGGTCAAACTTTTTCTGTAAAGGGCTACAGAGTAACACTTGTAGGCTTTGCAGGTCAAGAGACAAAATCAAGTCAGGCTAAAGATTTTTACGTTTAAAAATCTGAAAACCAGGGCTTCCCTGGTGGCGCTGTGGTTGAGAGTCCGCCTGCCGATGCAGGGGACACGGGTTCGTGCCCCGGTCCGGGAAGATCCTACATGCTGCGGAGCGGCTGGGCCCGTGAGCCATGGCCGCTGAGCCTGCGTATCCAGAGCCTGTGCTCCGCAACGGGAGAGGCCACAACAGTGAGAGGCCCGCGTACCGCAAAAAAAAAAAAAAAATCTGAAAACCACTCAGCTCATGGACACATAATACAGGTGGTGGGCCTTGACTCCCCCAGCTGTAAACTGCTGGCCCTAGAGCTTCACAAGATGAAACCAGACCCTCTCTTGGCTGTTCCCCATCCCTGCCTGGTCCCCCCACTCCCTAACAGGGCCCCCCAGGAGCATCCCTTCATAATTCATGTGCTCGAAAATCCTCCTTTCAGAGTCTGCTTCTGGGAAAGCTGACCCATGACAGTGTCTGGTGCTGCTGGACCACTGAGATGAGAGCTTGGTGGGGGGCAGCTGGTGGGTGGGGGGCAAAGACCACCCCCTCTGAATGCCAGGGAAACCCGGGAGCCGGAGCCTGCCCCTGCCTGTGGGCCCCACAGAGAGTGGTGGAGCGGGCTTGGCTGACCTCTGTAGCAAAAGCCAGAGGCGTTGTCATCAGCGGAGGGTGGAGGGAGGCCCACGGCTGGGGTTCAGCTGGAAGGTGGGGCACCTTCCCGCAAGGGGCTCCACGCCGCGTCGCTGGGGCGGCGCCGGCTCCAGCAGAGGACCGCAGCCTCCCCAGGCAGCCACGCAGGGGGCGTCTGCCTTCCTTCTTCTTCCCACCCCAACTCTAGAGGGTCAAACTTGGGGAAGGGGGTGGGGGAGGTCAGCACCTCTGTCCTGTCCTGTCCTCCCAGCTCCAAGGTCTGCGATCTTGGCTTCTGCTGGAGGGGTGGGCGGGAGTGCTTTAATCGAAAATGAAACTCAAGTTCTAAGATGAATAGGACTGAGCCTTAAAAGCCAGAATGCGATTGCTTTAATTAACTGAAAATGACCACAAAATTAGGGAATCCAGCTGGGATGTCATTATGGGAGCTGTCCCCCAGCGGGAACCAGTGGGAGGTTGTGAGGGAGCACAGCAGGTCTGGGGAAAATGAAAGATTCCTGTGTCTATCCTAACACGCTGAGATGCCTCCCTAAGCAGGTTTTCCAAAGGGTTGGGAAACCTCTCACCGTACTTCTCAGGAATACTCTCGTTGTGGAGAAGAGGGCAGAGCCTTCAAAATAAGGTTGCCCCTAAAAAGGTCAGATCCATCACATGAGAACCTCGCTAGGGTTGCCAGATAAACATTCAGGATGCCCAGCTGCCTTCGAATTTCACATAAACAATGAATACTTTAAAAAATACACGTATGTCCCATGCAATACTTGGGATGTACTTATACAAAAAATTTATTCACCTTTTATCTGAAATTCAAAGGTAACTGGGTATCCTGTGTTCCATTTGATGGATCTGGCAACCTAAGTTTCACGTACCTTCAGAATATCCATAAAGGTCTGATTTGTCCCTCAAGTCACTGGTCAGAGGGCTAAGGATTGAATTGTGTACATGGGTTGGGCGAGTGGATAGGACGTTGCAGCCTGTGTATTCCGGGAGGAAATGAAGGTGACAACGATAAATGCCACTCACTGAGAATTTACTATGTGCCAGCTGCTAGGGTTGGTGTTTGGCGTGTTCTAGCCTCTTCTTGAGCGTTCTCAAAGATGGGCAGCCCTGACACTGTCCCCATTGTACAAATGAGAAAGCTGAGGCTCCGAGGCTCAGCGACGTGTCTCAGGGTTGAACCAGCTCGGTCTGTCCTCAAAGCCTTGCTGCCCTTTCTGGGGTGCTGCTGCGTCTGCAGTTGGAACCATGTAAGAACCAGCACCCAACTCTGTGCCGCCAGCAGGAAGCCCAGCTGGGATGCAGGAGAAAACATTCCAGGGGCTGAGAACAGGGAAGGCCGAGAGCATGGTGCCCCTGAGACTCAGTTCACATAGTGTCGTTCGGCGCGCCTGTTTGGAGCCGGGAGGTGTGGAGGGCTGGGAATCCCGGGGGAACATCCCAGAACCAGCAGCAGCTGGGGTGAGGGATGGTGGGGGTGAAGGGGGTGTTAGACACGTGAACAGGACGATTAACGCGCAGGACTGCAGAGGCGGGTGCCTGACCTAGTCAATGTGTGTGTGTGGCTGTGTGTGTGTGTGTGTGTGTTTCCATGTGCAGCTGGGTGCCCTGGAGGCCCAGTCCTTGAACAGGGAGATGTCCTTTCTCCTCTCCCCTGGGATGTTGGCCTTGACTACACCTATTGTACTCAGGCTCCCCTAGACCCCCAAATTTAGGAGGTTTGCAAACGCAAGTTGCAACAGGGCTGGGCGTGCTCAATACCTACTCTTTTTCTTAAAATCTGTGCCACAGGGGGAGCTGCTGGTGGGTAGAGGGGGGCTCCCAGACCTGGACGTGAGATCCGGGGAACAGGCCTTGCTGTCGGCAGCTTTGCGACCACGTCGTGTAAGTAGACGGGAGCTTCAGGATGACATTGTTGTGGTCTAAGAGGCTCCTCAGGCCCCTCTTCCCCCACCTTGGGCTTCCAGCCATTGGGTAGGAGCTCACTCTGGGCAAGTGAGTGCCTCGGCCACTCCCTGGCACATCTCCTGGAGGGAACTCCGGCAGCCCTGAGAAGTCCCCCTCTCTGAACACCCCTGCCCGGTATTCTTTGCTTACCTCTCCTGTGCTCTTTTTTTTTTTTTTGCGGTATGCGGGCCTCTCACTGTTGTGGCCTCTCCCGTTGCGGAGCACAGGCTCCGGACGCGCAGGTTCAGCGGCCATGGCTCACGGGCCCAGCCGCTCTGTGGCATGTGGGATCTTCCCGGACCGGGGCACGAACCCGTGTCCCCTGCATCGGCAGGCGGACTCTGAACCACTGCGCCACCAGGGAAGCCCCTCTCCTGTGCTCTTTGAGCTGCACCTTAAAATGTGACAGGTGCGGGGGAGGGATACATTGAGAGATTGGGATCGACATATATGCTACTATATATAAAATAGATAACCAACAAGCACCTGCCATATAGCACAGGGAACTCTACTCAGTACTCTGTTATGGCCTGTGTGGGAAAAGCATCTTAAAAACAAAGAGTGGATACATGTATATGTGTAACTGATTCACTTTGCTCTATACCTGAAACTAACACGACCTTGTAAATCAACCACACTCCAACAAACATTTAAAGAAATAAAAAGCTGTGACAGGTGTAGGGCTCGTGTGCCCCGGCTGCCATTCTTGCTGCCCCACACGCAGTCCTGCGTCACCCCGACCTGTCGGGTCTCGGGAGTGTCTGTCTCTGGTCCATGTAGCCCCAGGCATCTCTCTGAAAGGCTGGGAGACCAATCACTCAGGCAGGGCTCAGGGAGTGTGGGTTCACTGACAGATGGAGGAGGAATGGAATGAGGCATCTGTGCACGTGGCACACGGATTTCTCCAAACCAGCCAGTCAGGGGCTGCAGTTGCATCCTGAGATGCTGGGGAGAAGGGCAGAGGTGCTGCGGGGAAGATGGAGATGAGTGATGAGAGGTCTAGTGGGCACAGGTGCAGGAGGAAACAGGTGCGGTGGGAAGGTGAGCCTCTCCTCCAAGCGGCCTGGAAAATGACGGCTTCCATTGGCTCCGCAGGACTAGGCTGATGCAGTTTGGAGCAGCAGCAAAGGGTGAAGACCGACAGTCATCCGTCACGTGGGGGCAGCCGTGGGACCCCACTCCCCTAAGCCGTTTATTAATGATCCGGGAGAGAGACCAGCAGTGCCTTCCTTAAAGTCACAAACGATTCTGGGCTGGGAAGCCTTGGAAACCACAGTAGGGAGAACTGACAAATGAATACCCAAATTAGAAGCTTGAAAATATATGGGCAGCAAATCAGAGGAACTTGCCCTGGAAAAAAGAAAACCCAGTAGAGATTTAATGACTGAGTCCATTGCTTATTTAGGAGAAAAAAATTCCCCTAGCTGAATTCAGTGCTTTAAAAAGTTTGTGTGTTTTTAAAAATGGTTATGAATATTTTTTAAAAAATGGATTTTTCCCAAAAATCAATCGAGTGCCCATTTTTTTTTCTCTCTCCCTGAATTCAGTGTGTTTAGACACTCAACTCATCAAATACAGTCCTGGGAAGGAGTATTATTAACAATGACCTGGGTTCCAAGGCTTCATAAACTCATAGACTGGAACTAACCCATTTTAGATACAAAGGGGCCTCGGAGATGATGGGTCTCAATTCTTTATCGCAAAGGCGAGACACAGAGGGGTGA
Organism: Mesoplodon bidens; assembly: GCF_964165515.1. Taxonomy (NCBI): domain Eukaryota; kingdom Metazoa; phylum Chordata; class Mammalia; order Artiodactyla; family Ziphiidae; genus Mesoplodon; species Mesoplodon bidens. The sequence continues at coordinate 6,316,071 of NC_138165.1, read as the reverse complement.
TTGTTACCGAGTCCAAGCTCACTCTGCTCGCCGCATGACAGGCCAGTAAATTGGGAGACGAGGTGTTAGGGCAAGGAATGATGACCCTTTTCGGAAAGCTGGCAGACCGAGAAGATGGCGGACGGGGTCCCCCAAAGAACCATCTTACTGGGGTCTGGATGCCAGCCTCTTTTATAGAATCAGAGAGGGAAGTAAAGTAAAAGGCAGAATAGAGAGGGAGAGGTGGGGAGGAAGAAAAGTCAAAAGGGCCATCGGTCTTGCAAAACATCTCCTGGAATGGCCAGCCCTGGCGAGGGGATGTGTTAATTTCTTCTTTCTTGCAGCCATCCACAGGTGGGCAGGGTTCCCTGAGGCAGGCCATGATATAGGATTAAACTAACCAAAGCAGTGGAAAAAGCAACATATATATATGGAATTTAAGAAAAAAAAATGTCATGAAGAACCTAGGGGTAAAACAGGAATAAAGACACAGACCTACTAGAGCATGGACTTGAGGATATGGGGAGGGGGAAGGGTAAGCTGTGACAAAGCGAGAGAGTGGCATGGACATATATACACTACCAAACGTAAGGTAGATAGATAGAGGCAAGCAGCCGCAGAGCACAGGGAGATCAGCTCGTTGCTTTGTGACCACCTGGAGGGGTGGGATGGGGGGGTGGGAGGGAGGGAGACGCAAGAGGGAAGAGATATGGGAACACATGTATATGTATGACTGATTCACTTTGTTATAAAGCAGAAACTAACACACCATTGTAAAGAAATTGTACTCCAATAAAGATGTAAAAAAAAAAATAGCAAAGGCTAAAGTCAAAGACACAGATCCAGCCTGGAGTCAGAATTGGCTCTTGCCTGTTACGGGATGAGCCTGGCTTGGTGTCACAGCACCCACAGTGTCAGGCCAGGCTGTGCCCCGGCCCCTGCCGCACTGCCGTGCCTCTTTCTTTGCTCTGCGTGGGCTGATTCCAGGCAGCACACAAAAGGGAGTGAGACCACTTCTGACACCAGCTGTGTGCTTCTTTCCCATGCGGATTCTGCCGTTCTCCAGCACGACGTGGGTGTCCAGCCACGTGTTTCAAGTCTGACACTACCTTCCAGCGTTAGTGCAGACCCCACAGGTCAGTCCCACAAGACTGTCCCAATTTCAGATGCCACCTGCGAGTCCCAGGGACCACCTGTACCTCTGGCTGATGATGCACTTGGGAGTTCTCATAGCTCCTCGTCAGGTTCAGTCATTTGCTAGAATGACTCACGGAACTCAGGAAAACATTTTACTTACCTTTAATGGTTTATTATAAAGGATACAGCACAGGAACAGCCAAACGGAAGAGATGTGTAGGGTGAGGAGGTATGGGGGGTGGCGCATGCAGGGCTCCCGTGCTCCCTCGGGACACACCATCCTCCCAGCACCTCCATGTGTTCACCAACCCGGAAGCTCTCTGAACCCCATTGTCTAGGTTTTTTTTTTTTTTTTTTTTTTTGCGGTACGCGGGCGTCTCACTGTCGTGGCCTCTCCCATTGCGGAGCACAGGCTCCGGACGCGCAGGCTCAGTGGCCATGGCTCACAGGTCCAGCCGCTCTGCGGCACGTGGGATCTTCCCAGACCGGGGCACGAAACGCGTCCCCTGCATCGGCAGGCAGACTCTCAACCACTGCGCCACCAGGGAAGCCCCAAGAGAAAAAAGGGGAGAATCTCAGGGAATCATTGAGGCAGGAGGTTGGGTTTTGCATCCTTCTCCACTGTGTGCAGACTGGCTGACTCTCTCTTCAGATATTATCTTGCCAATATGATCTGCCTGCAGGACTGCTACGGGAGCTGTTGCAGGGAGAGAGCTGGTCATTCTTTCTAGGAAAAGAATCAACAGGTTAGACTGGCTTGGTGTGCATTCAGGAGAGCCTAACTTAGGAGTTAGGTTCAATTGCCTAGTGATCTCATTCCTATAATTATGTTCTTTCAAGGTTAGAGGGGAACAGAAATGGGCAAACAGGAAAAGGGGCAGAAAAGCTGCTTTCACGAGTGGGGCAGGCCAGCTGGGATGAAGAGTGATGAGTTTCCCCAGGAGAACAAAGCCATCCAAGGACTCAGTTTGCAAACCAAAGACACAAAAGAAAAGCAAAAGAAAGTCTCATATGCGGCTATAGGATTCACAAGCTCCTTGAACTTTTCCTGAGCATTCCACATTTTCCACCTAGAATTTCTTTTAGGAGTGAAATCTTTAAAAAATTTTAGGGAAAAAGGAAAGAGAAAGTCAGCAAAATAGGAAAGAAAGATTTTTCCCTCTGGAGCCAAGAGTAAGAGGAAGCGCTCCTCGGAAGGAAATATCTCCTGGCCTCTCCTTACTCACTGGGAGCCCGGAAGGGAGGCCAGATTCAGGGATTAAGCAGGCAGGTGAGAGTCCTGGGAACGGAGAGGAGGCCGGGATGTACGTCTTTTTCATTGGCGAAGTCTCCAGTGATCTAATTATAGCGGGCAGATATACCGACGGCAGACTAAAGTCAGAGGCTGGCAGCCCAGGCTGAGTGGCGGCGTTGTTGTCTTTGCCACTGGGGTCTGCGGGACCTGGTAAGAATTGGCTTCACCTGGGTTGTCACGCGGGGGCCCTGCTCACCTCTGCCCCCTGCCTGAGCACGCTCGCTGGCCTGCAAATGTGTGTCTCCCCTGCTCTCATCTGAGGCTGCCCTCCTCCTCTTTGACATGACACGTTCTATAAAATTCAGCACAAAAATGAAAATGATGGCGAGGGAGAGAGTCCAAAGCCTGTGATCTGAGCTCAGGCTGTGAGCCTGACGCCACTCTGGTTTCAGGAGATTGTGGCTGGCGGGGAAAATGATGGGGAATTATAAACTCACACATCTGACTTTGTGCACCAAGATCTGGGGGGCTAGACAGAGAGGTTTCCCAAAGCTTGAAACAGTTGGAATTTTAGAATGAAAAACAAGAAGTTCTTTATACAACTGGTAGGAAATAGATGGGTTTGTTACAACTGAAAACAAAGCGGGGATACATTCGTGGTTTGGGAGCTGTGTTCCCTGAACTTGGTGTAAGTGAGCATCAGTTGTTATTGGTACTACTGATGTCAGGGTAGCTCTGGGCTATTTCTCTAGGTCACAAAGCCCATAGGAGAGTGAAACAGAGCCCAGGGAGCTTGTAGCTTGTCTCAGTAAGAGGGAGCCAGGGAGTTGCTCCTGGGAAGGACCCATACTGCTCCCCCTGTTCTAAGTCTTTCATTTATCCTCTGAGCCTCTGCCCATTGGATTAGGTTGTTTTAGGAACGACATCACCCATCGTTTGCTCAGGATCTTGTTTGGACCTCTGTTGAAGAGATTATTACTTGGCAATTCAATACAATCACTCACTAAATATTTATCAAGTGCCTTCTGGGAATAACTGAGTGAACAGAAGAGACCCAGTTCCTTGAGGAGTTGAGAGTCCAGTGGGGAAGATGGATGTTAAAACAATGATAGAAGTCAGGTATATAATGGCAAAGAGGATGTATCTGTCCTTCCCATTAGACTGTGAGCCCTTCAAAGGTGAGGACCACCATGTATTCGTCTGTCTGTCTCAGTCCCTGGTGTAGGAGCAGTTGCTAGAAAATGATGACAAAGAGATCCTTTATTGTGTGGTTGACTGTTTCATGCTGGTTGCAGCCAAAGGAGGCTAAGGTGGGGAGGAAAGTGGAGATGCTCATTAAAAAAAAAAAACTTAATTAATTAGGCTGCACAGGGTCTTAGTTGCAGCATGCTGGATCTTTGATCTTTGTTGCAGCATGAGGGTTCTTTAGTTGTGGCATTTGGGATCTAGTTCCCTGATCAGGGATCGAACCTGGGCCCCCTGCAGTGGGAGTGTGGAGCCTTAGCCATTGGACCACAGTGAAGTCCCATGGAGATGCTCAATTTTTTTAATTCATTCTTTTTTTTGTTTTGGAGATGCTTATTGACTCATGGGCAACAGTCCATGTCCTCGAGGGATGACGAAGAGCTGGGTGGCAGGTATAGAAGGAATCCCCTCTGAGCAGGGGCTGGAGAACCTGCCATACCAGGTGCTGAGTGGAGTTTTGTCTGTGATGGACTTGGACATCCTGCCCCAGCCTCAAGGGCTCCAGTCAGCCCCCTCAGCAGCCCTGCGGTTGCTACTGTGTTAGCAGCCATAGCCTACAAACTGCAGGTCAGGAGTTTGAAGGGGACACTGCAAGGACAGCTTGTTTCTCCATGATGTCTCAGTCATCAGCTGGGAAGATTCGAATGACTAGGGTCTGGAGTCTTCTGGAAAGGCTTCTTCACTTGAGCCTGGGTGGGGGTGACCTGCATGCTGGCTCAGCTGGGGTTGCTGCCTGGAGCACCTACTCTGGACCTCCTCCCAGCTTGGGGCCTCTGGGGAGGGTCCCAGAGAACAAGGCAGAGGTCACACAGTGTCATTGCCAGGTTCCTCTGTCAGTCGACGCTGTCAGAAACCTGCCCAGGTTAAAGGGGAAGGGACATAGACCCCACCTCTCAATGAGAGAAACGTCGAAGAATTTTCCGCTATCTTTTATTTATTTTTATTTTTTCCTTTATCCAATGTATAATTTAAAAAAATTATTTTATTGAAGTATAGTTGATTTCCAATGTTGTGTTAGTTTCAGGTGTACAGCAAGGTGACTCAGTTATATATATACATATAATATATATATTCTTTTTCAGTTTCTTTTCCATTATAGCTTATTACAGAGTATTGAGTAGTTCCCTGTGCTATACAGTAGGTCCTTGTTGGTTATCTATTTTATATACAGTAGTGTGTATATGTTAATCCCAAACCCCTAATTTATCCCTCCACCTCCTTTCCCCCTTGGTAACCATAAATTTGTTTTCCATATCTGTGAGTCTATTTCTGTTCTGTAAATAAGTTCATTTGTGTCATATTTTAGATTCCACATATAAGCGATATCATATGATGTTTGTCTTTCTCTTTCTGACTTACTTCACTTAGTATGATAACCTCTAGGTCCATCTATGTTGCTGCAAATGTTCTGCCATGTTTTAAAACTGCCACCCCTGCCCCCAAATTTATCTTTTCATCTCATGCAAACTTAAAAAAAAATTTCCAATGTCATAAAATTCACTCATTTTTTAGTAAATTTACTGAGTCGTGCAACCATTACCATAATCCTGTTTTCAGTTTTTCATTCCTCCCAATGAGATCCCTTGTGCCTGTGTGCAGTTAATCCTTGTTCTCAGCCCCCGGCAACCACTTAACTACTTCCTGTCTACATGGATTTGCCCTTTCTTCCCCCACAAACTTTTACGGTGAAAGGAGAGCTTGAGCTTTGGGAAAACGTTTCTCTGCCATGCCTCCCCTTCCAGTAACGACCAGCCCTCATCTCTCCCATATGTGGAAAGTTTCCTTTGCTCAGGGACCCATAATCCAGACTCTGGGGACCTGTCTAGAGACGAGTGACAGGGCTGTCCATATAAACTGATTTATTTCTGGTAAAATAAACTCTAACTGAACATTTTGTTAGATGGCATATTGCAGTGAATGTTAAACTGTTGGGTCGCCTTACTTTTCCTGGTGCTGGAATTCCTAGCACAGTGTGTCCACTCATGTATACTGAGTCCCCCATCAAGGGTGGGTTGCTGGGACCCTGAGAGTCAGCAGGAAGGGCTCACACACCCCTCCTTTTAACCATGGCCTTTCTTTTGTGCCTTTGGGGTCAGATGCCCTGAAAAAGGGCCAGCAGCGAACCAAATCCTTCATTGCCCTCCACAGGCCGACCTCCTCTGGGAAAGCTCTTTTCTTTCCAGGGTTAATGAACAAACACTTCTTGGAGGAATGGAAGCTGGCTGTGGAGAAGGGAGAGAGAAAAGAACAGTATTCATATATGATATCACTTATATGTGGAATCTAAAGTAGCACACAAAGGAACCTGCCTATGAAACAGAAACAGACTCACAGACATAGAGAAGAGACTGGTGGCTGCCAAGGGGGAGGGAGGTGGGGGAGGGATGGAGTGGGAGTTTGGGGCTAGCAGATGCAAACTATTATATAGAGAATGGATCAACAACAAGGTCCTACTGTAGAGCACAGGGAACTATATTCAGTATCTTATGATAAACCACAATAATGGAAAAGAATATAAAAAGAGAATGTATATATATGTGTATAATTGAATCACTCTGCTGTATAGCAGAAACTAACACAACCTTGTAAATCAACTCTATTCCAGTTAAAAAAAAAGAGAAAGAAAAGAAGGTATTCAGTTTGTTTTGGGGAGCTGAATTCACACAACTCCACCCCGACTTCCCCACCCCCACTTTGATAACTGGGCTCGTGTATCAGATTTGCCATTGATGGGGTACCTCAGCCTCTGGTACCCTAGCTCCAAATAAGGACTATGAGGGTTAGAGAGAAACACTCCACTGTGTGAGGAACTGCTGTTCCCTCGGCTGCAGGGTCTCCTGCGTGAGCTGTTCCCTTCAGGCCTCTGTTCAAACAGCACCTGGTCCAGGAGATGCCCTGACCACCTGGAGAAGGACGAGGCCACGCCCTCTTTGCCCCTCCCACCTTGGCCTGATTTGTTTCTCTTCACGTTCCTTATCACCATCTCACAGTCGCGTTTTGTCCATGGCTGCCTGCCTCCCCTGCCGCGGTGGAAGCTCCCCTGGCGGCGCTGTGGTCTGCCCGGTTCATCGCTGTGTCCTCGGGGCCCCGTCAGTGCCTGGCACTTACGTGGGGCTTTATTTATATTTGTTGAAGGAACTAATGAATGACAAAACTCTTGGGTTTCATTGTAGCTGAGATCTGAGGAAAACTATCTTGAGTCCAGAGAGTGAGCTGAACCTTATTTTAAAGACCTCTCTCTCCCTCTCCCTTTTTTTTTTTTTAGATGGCTTTATTGAGAAATCACACATCGTACAATTCACTCACTTAAAGCGCACAATTAAATGGTTTTTCGTATATTGGCTAAGTTGTGCAACCAGCCTCAGAGTCAATTTTAGAATACTTTCATCACCCAAAAAGATACTCTTCGGTTGGGGGGAGGGATAAATTAGGAGTTTGGGATTAACATACACAAACTATTATATATAAAATAGATAATCAACAAGGACCTACTGTATAGCACAGGGAACTACACTCAATATTTTGTGATGACCTATAAGGGAAAATAATCTGAAAAAGAATAGATATATAATGGAATCACTTTGCTGTACACCTAAAACTAACATGACATTATAAACCAACTATACTTCAATTAAAAAAAATTAAAAATAAAAGATACTCTTCACCGTTCAGTCATCCACTTCCAACCCTCCCCTCCCTCCTATTCCCTGAAAGCCAGTGTGTTTCCATATCTGTGTAAATTTGCCTCTTCCAGACATTTCATATAAGTGAATCATATGATATGTGGCCTTTTGTGTCTTGCTTCTTCACTTGGCCTTATGTTTTCAAGGTTCATCCACGTTGTAGCATGTGTCAGAACTTCATGCCTTTTTGTGGTTGAATAATATCCTGTTATGTGGATGGACCACATTTTGTTTGTCCGTTCATCATTTATTGGGCATTTGGGCTGTTTCCACTTTTCGGCTCATCAGAATAACACTGCTTTGAGCATTCAGTTACAAATTTTTGTGTGAATTTATGTTTTAATTTCTTTTGGGTATATAACCTAGGAGTGGGATTGCTAGGTCATATGATAACCGTATATTTAACCTTCAGGGGTTCTGTCAGACTGCTTTCCAAAGTGCCATGCTAATGTTCTCTTATGATTGAATGGTCTTTAAATTCTACCTTTTGCTAAATACATGATTTTCTAAGATTAATATAATCTAGAGCAGTCTCAATTGTTCCTCTGAGATATAGGACTTTTTGAAGGGAATTTCATCAAAGAGATTAAGTGGCCTACCCCTCAGTGCTGGAGCTCAGTACCATGGAATTAACTTAGCCGCCAGGTGTATGGAACCCACCTTCATCGGGAAAGCTGAGCGGTACCCTCACCAGGGAAGGTCTTTCAACCTCAGCAGCATTTGCTTATTGACTGTGAAAGTGCCAGGGGGGAGAGGGCAGCGTTCCTGGGGGCAAGTCTCTTCCCAGAGGGAGGAAGGGATTTGGCTTTCTGTAGTCTTCCACGCTGGCTGATTCTGAAAGTGGGCATGGGGTGGGGGGCTGCCGAGAGGGCCCAATTCCAATTGTGGGTGGTGGCGGCTCCTTGGTTCCCGCTTCTTCTTGGCAGGCACCTCCAGCCCTGATGCTGCGTGGTAGAGACGCACGGCACAGCAGTGCCCCAGTTACTACCGTGTCAGATTTCTCCCAGACTCAACTCTGTCCTAAGAAACGCCACTGTGAACTCTGAGACACCTGCACATTTAAGCCTTGCTTGGCTGCAATGGCCGGTACAGACCTACTAGAGAGTGGACTTGAGGATATGGGGAGGGGGAAGGGTAAGCTGGGACAAAGCGAGAGAGTGGCATGGACATAGATACACTACCAAACGTAAACTAGATAGCTAGTGGGAAGCAGCCGCAGAGCACAGGGAGATCAGCTCGGTGCTTTGTGACCACCTGGAGGGGTGGGATAGGGAGGCTGGGTGGGAGGGAGACGCAAGAGGGAAGAGATATGGGAACATATGTATATGTATAACTGATTCACTTTGTTATAAAGCAGAAACGAACACACCATTGTAAAGCAATTATACTCAAATAAAGATGTAAAAAAAAAAAAAAAAAAGAAAAAATGCTCAGCCTCTTAGAAGCCAGAGGACAGCCACGGAAGGACCCTGCAGCTTCCAATTTATTTTTGTATTAATTTTTTTTTATTGAGGTACAGTTGATTTGCAATGGTGTGCTGGTTTCCGCTGTGCAGCAAAGTGATTCATTCACACATATACATACATCCACTTTCTTCTAGCCTCCATTCCCATATCAGTCATTACAGAGCAGTGAATACAGTTCCCTGTGCTCCACAGTAGGTTCTTACTAGTTGTCCTTTATATATAGTAGTGTGTATGTGTCAATCCCAATCTCCCACTTTTATCCCCCCTTCTTTCCTCCTTGTAGCCTCTGATTCATGTTTTTATGGTTTATTTATTTATTTATTTATTTTTTTGCGGTACGCGGGCCTCTCACTGTTGTGGCCTCTCCCGTTGCGGAGCACAGGCTCCGGACGCGCAGGCTCAGCGGCCATGGATCACGGGCCCAGCCGCTCTGCAGCATGTGGGATCTTCCCGGACCGGGGCACGAACCCGTGTCCCCTGCATCGGCAGGCGGACTCCCAACCACTGCGCCACCAGGGAAGCCCGCAGCCTCCGATTTATTGATTCAAATTGACCATGCAGTAAAAGCCACACAAGCAACCCATGCTCACATATTTGCTGTAACTCTTACAGCAATGTAAACATAGGATGAAGAGTGAAAGTTTCCTTCCTGGGCCCATCTCTCCTTCCCAGTCCCAAATCTCCTGCCCCACTGTGACCACTGTTAGTAGAGGACTGTGTGTCCTCTGTGTCTCTCCCTGAACCTTCCCATCTGAAGGTCATTTTCTGTGCCCCGTGCCTGGAGGGTGTGCATGTGGGCTATTGCCTGAAGGACCACAGGGTTGCTGTTAGCGGATTCCTGACATCCAAGTCCAGAGGATGATGCAAAATATTTCCTTGCTGTTCCCATTTGGGGGTCTTTCAGCTCAGCCAGCGAGGAGGAGTGTCCATCCATCCCGTCCCCTGCCCTCCTTCCTTTTCTGCTTCTCGGTCAGGATGCTTCATCTGCTACCAACTGTAAGTCCAAACCTGGGAGACCCACTCCTGCATCCTTACCTGGCAATGGTGGGTGATGTCCTCCTGTCCTTCAGAGAAGAGTACCTGCTGGCCAGGCAAATCTCTCCTGTGCTACTGATCACCTTTCATATGCGACTTTGGCGTGCTGTTGAACTGAAAGACCCCTTTCCCACTTGCAGTGAGGATGGGATTGAGCAAAGGGGGTGCAGGGAGCAGAGAGTTGCTCTATCTCACACACACACACACACACACAGACACACGGGCACACCCACACACGTGTATAGGTAGTTTTCTTAGCACATAAACATAACTATGCTTTAAGTGTTGTTTTGCAACTAGCTTTTCCCCCACATAATAGTACGTCTTGGAGATCTTCCATGTGAGTCCTCGTTCTCTGTAAGCACTGTTTAGTTGTCCATAGCATGGGTGTTAATAATGTTTGTAATCAGCGTGTTGAACAGCATGAATAAAGAAAGGGTTGTAATCAGGATGCAGCTTCATTTTTTTTTAAAACAAAAATTATTTTATTATCTCTCATGTTTTCCTTGGGTCAGAAATTTGGTAAGGGCCCAGCTGGGCAAATTTGGATGGAGGACTGTCCTGCTGTTCCAGTAAAACAGTGGCTGGATCTGGAAGAGTCAGGGGAAGGAGAAGCTAGAGGCTGGCTGGACACCTCTCCCTCTTCATTTGGTCTCTCTGAATACACTAGTTTGAGCTTCCTCACAGCATGGTGGACTTAGCGTAGTAGGATTTCTTACATGGCTGCTGAGGGCTTTAGTATAAGTGTTCCAGCAAGCCAGGAGGGAAGCTTGGGCTTGTCTGTTCCTGAGTCCTGGCTGGATCCAGGGAGAGAGAGGGGCTAGGGTGGCACAATGAAGGTGCAACTTCATTTTATTTTCCACTGCCTCTTACAATGTTCTCAGTGGGGAGATCCTCTCCGTGGCTTAGATAAAAACTCAGGTGGTCCTGGGACTAGTCTAATTATTCCTAGGTCCCTTTAAGCCGCAAAGCACAGTCTTGATTCAGAAATGAGAATGTGTGGTCCAACATATTTACTCTTTCTTTGTTTAAAAATTAATTTTGTTGAAGTATAGCTGGTTTACAGTGTTGTGTTAATTACTGCTGTACAGCAAAGTGACTCAGTTATGCATATATATATATATATACACATATATACATTCTTTTTCACATTCTTTTCCATGATGGTTTATCACAGGATATTGAATAGAGTTCCCTGTGCTCTACAGTAGGATCTTGTTGCTTATCCATTCTCTATAAATAGTTTTCATCTGCTGATTCCAAATTTCCAATCCAACCCTCTCCCACCCCCTTCCCTCTTGGCAACCACAAGTTTGTTCTCTAACAAACTCTCTGCGAGTTTGTTTCTGTTTCGTAGATATGTTCATTTGTGTTCTATTTTAAATTCCACACATAAGCGATGTCATATGGTATTTGTCTTTGTCTTACTGACTTCACTTAGTACGACAGTCTCTAGTTGCATCCATGTAGTTGCAAATGCGATAGTTTGTCTTGATGTTATCTTCCCTTGCATGGTCTTCTAATTTGTTTTTCTCTGATTTGGTGTCTGGCGTTCAAGTTGGATTCTTTCCTCTGATGTCTGGTAATCCTTCATTGTTCACACAAAATCTGTAGTGAGGCTGTAAAACTGATAGGCAGTTTGGACACTGTGAATGGTATTCAACATAGGCTGATCTGGTTGGGCTATTCCACTGGGGAACCTCCAATGTCAGCATCTTTGGGAATTTTCCCGGAGAAGACATTTCCAATCTCTGGCTTCGAGCATTTACATGCAGCTGACAATAATCTGTGAGCCTCAGAGTTCTATTTGCAAATGTGCACTTGAACCACTTCTTTTAAAAATCGTTTCCCCAGCTTGGACTATGCCTGGTATCTCTGGCCCAGAGACTGTATTATCCTCTTCAAAGAACAAGCCTCCAGGTTTCTGCTGGGTGAGGCGGGGAGCCATCCCAGACTGTGTGGAATTTGGGAGGGCATCTGGTTGTTTGCTTTCCTATGGACTTTCTATTAACCCTATTTTTAGTCCCACTTTTACCCCCAGTTCCAGAGGTATTGGACATCTCCAAATCTTTTAGGGGTTGTGCAGGGTAATTTGAGTGCTTCTTGACTCTCCCTACTGCTAGCTAAGGATTCAGTGTTCTTGAACATTCTAAATCAGTTCTCAGTCATCCATCTGCTTTCTAGTTTCTAAAATTTGATCCGGGGACTTCTTTCTGTTCTTTCTGTCTTCATGGGTTGATGTCTTCAAAAATTCATTTATTGTTGTTTTTGGTGGGTTTCAGAGGGACCAAAAAATGAAAGCATAAGTTTACTCTTCCACTTAGGATTTCAATGCATTTTTAAAAAAGTATTCTTATTTATTTATACATTTATTTATTCATTTATTTTATTTTTGACTGCGCTGTATCTTTGTTATTCTGTGTGGGCTTTCTCTAGTTGCAGTGAGCAGGGGCTACTCTTCATTGCAGTGTGCAGGCTTCTTATTCTGGTGGCTTGTCTTTGTTGTGGAGCATGGGCTCTAGGCACACGGGCTTCAATAGTTGTGGCTCGCAGGGGCTCAGTAGTTGTGGCTCGCGGGCTCTAGAGCACAAGCCCAGTAGGTGTGGCGCAGGGGCTTAGCTGCTCCGTGGCATATGGGATCTTCCTGGACCAGGGCTCAAACACGTGTCCCCTGCATTGGCAGGCGGGTTCTTAACCACTGCACCACCAGGGAAGGCCCTGCTATGCCCTTTATTTTCTGGAATTGACTTTACAGCCTGCACCCCCTCCACATACACACAGGTACTCTGTCTCTCTCTTGCTGTATTCTCTTTGGATAGATGCATGGGAAGATTTCTATCAGGAAATCTGGAATAGCTGAGCTTCCCCTGAATATTTGGCTGAATTTTAATCTTATAGGTATTTATGGATTATGTACTCTCTGTTTCCTTCTTTTTTTTTCTTGCGGTACGCGGGCCTCTCACTGTTGTGGCCTCTCCCGTTGCGGAGCACAGGCTCCGGACGCGCAGGCTCAGCGGCCATGGCTCACGGGGCCCAGCCGCTCCGCGTCATGTGGGATCTTCCCGGACCGGGGCACGAACCCATGTCCCCTGCATCGGCAGGCGGACTCCCAACCACTGCACCACCAGGGAAGCCCTCTGTTTCCTTCTTTTATGGGCTGCCTGGAAGCTCAGAAAACATGTTTGGCTTGACCCAAGCAAGCTCGCAGAACCAACAGTCTGCACTTTGTACGACATCATCATCCTTAACTTCGTCTCATTTTTCCCATCTTTATTTTTCTCAATGCTTATTTTCTCACAGATTAATTTTTTAAACTTATTTTCTAGGCATTTCTGGGTTAGGCTGCAGGACATCTTTGTAGAATGGGGTGAGATAGCAATGTACAAATGAAGAAACGAGCAGCATAAAACTTTTTGCCTGCAGGGGCAACACAGCCCAGAAATAAATGCAGGTCCACGAGGCTGGGATAAATCTGCCAAGGAGAGCACTCCATGCTGGAGGGTTGAGAGAAATCAGGAGGTCTCTGGGACATCGCGGAAGCCCGTGATGGAGATCAGTAAGAACATTTATAGCTTCCTGCAGCCCTGGGTGTTCCTTCCAGACACTAGATCCTCATTGGAGTGACCCATGTAGCAATTCTGATGGATTTAGAGCAGTTACCTTTCTGGATTCCACATGGGTCATGAACTTTGGAGAGACACAGACCAGTTTCAAGTCTGAGCTCTGTGGCTTAGCACAATATACTTTTTTTTCTTTTAAATTTTATTTATTTATTTATTTATTTGGCTGTGTTGGGGCTTAGTTGCGGCACGTGGGATCTCTTGTTGCGGGGTTGCGGGCTTCTCTCTCGTTGTGGTGTGCGGGCTCCAGAGTGTGTGGGCTCTGTAGTTGCAGCATGTGGGCTTGCTTAGTTGCTCTGTGGCATGTGGGATCTTAGTTCTCCAGCCAGGGATTGAACCCGCGTCCCCTGCATCGGAAGGCGGATTCTTAACCACTGGACCACCAGGGAACTCCCACCATATTCTTAACCTACTTGAGACTTGTGGCAGTGACATTCAACGCTCACCAAATATCCAAGTGCTCTTACACCCATCCCAGTCTACTTCCTGGCATTTTGGTGGGAGTTAGTTCTTCTAACTAAGCATAGAAGCATAGAACAATAGGTGTGAGTGCACCGTGCTTGACTTTTGCTGCCCGATTATGAGGAAGGCTGTGTTCTAGATGGTGAATCTACAGGACGGCAAAATCTCCATCAACCTGGGTCCTTGAGTGAGTGAGCAGAGTGAAGCCCCGGCTGAGCCCTGCTGGACGTTAGTATAAGTGAGGAGTGATGTGGATTTTGTGAAGCTGGTGAGATTTTGGGTTCAGCCTTGCCTGACCTCGCTGATACAATCCTCCGTCTTCTTGGCAGTAACATGGGAATAGTGATTACTCCTTGACAAGTTTCTTTGTTGAAGTTTGACAGTAATACAAGTGGAGATTCTGGTATAGCATCTGGCCCAGAGCAGAATCACTGGTGTTATAATAATAATAACGATCATTTTTATCGATTTCTTTGGCAGAGTCAGAAGATGAGGTCTGATGGGCTGTGACTCAGTGCAGGGCAGTGTAATAACACGGAAAGAGCAGTGTTTCAGGGATCAGACAGACCTGCAGGCATAACCCAACTCAACACAAATTCACCGGTGAATTACTCTAAGTTGCTTTCTACAACTATAAAATGTGAATAAGTTTATCTAACTTGAAGCCTTATCAAGAAGGTTAAAAAAGCATGTGAAAGGGACTTTCCTAGTGGCTCAGTGGTTAAGAACCCGCCTGCCACCGCAGGGGACACGGGTTCGTGCCCTGGTCTGGGAAGATCCCACATGCCGTGGAGCAACTAAGCCCATGTGCCACAACTACTGAGCCTGTGCTCTAGAGCCCGCGAGCCACAACTACCGAAGCCTGTGAGTCTAGAGCCCGTGCTCTGCAACAAGAGGAGCCACCGCAATGAGAAGCCCGTGTGCCACAACTAGAGAAAGCCCGCGTGCAGCAACAAAGACCCAACACAGCCAAAAAAATAATAAATTAAAAAAAAATCATGTGAACGTCCGAGCAGGTAATTCCTTTCCTTTGCTTCCCTGTGTGTCTCCCCAGTAGGCTGATTCAGACCCAGCCTCAGGCTCCCGGCCATGGGCGTGGCCTTCCTCCAGGGGTGTGAGGCTGGCCATGCAGCTAAGGACTAAGATAGCGGTGCTGCCTTCTCAAGGCCACAGGGCACTTCTCATCGCATTTCCCAGCAGGAATCACGCAATGAGGCTCGGTTTTACCAATCTCATAAAGACCGATGGGAAGTCTGACTCAGGTTGCTAGGAGTTTGGCCAGCGCGGCGGGAAGTCAAAGGGATGCTAGCTTGGCCATCCTGGGGGTGGGGGGGAGATGGACGATGGTGGGGTGGCGGCAGTCAGCTTTGATGGGGGAGTGCTGGAACTCATACAAGCCCTTCTCCCCCTCACCTCTTCCTCTCCCTGTCAAGAGGTGACCAGCTCACAAGTGACCAGAGAATCCAGGCTGCAGAATAGACCCCGGGGTCTACGAGAAGGAACTGAAGGAACTGAAGCTGCAACAGAAAAGACAAGTTCAATTAAAGAGTATCAAGTGGCAAAACGTTTCCAAGCCAGTCTTTTTTTTTTTGTGGTACGCGGGCCTCTCACTGCTGTGGCCTCTCCCGTTGCGGAGCACAGGCTCCGGACGCGCAGGCTCAGCGGCCATGGCTCACGGGCCCAGCCGCTCTGCGGCATGTGGGATCTTCCCGGACCGGGGCATGAAGCCGCGTCCCCTGCATCGGCAGGCGGACTCTCAACCACTGCGCCACCAGGGAAGCCCCATGTTGGATATCTGAGAAGCTGCCACAGCAGCTGCACCATTTTACAACCCACCACACTGTATGAAGGCGCCCACTTCTCCCCATCCTCCCAACACTTATTCTTGGGCTCTCTGCTCAGTCTCCTTGGGTGCAATTGCCTGTGTCTCAAGATTCTCTGGTGTCCTGCTTCCTTCTTGGCTTCTCCCCAAGGTGGAGTGCATGAGTGAGAGGGACCAGGCAGGGCTGGGGTCCTGGGCAAGGTGTCCTCCGGCTCCCGAGGCCTGTGGCTGTTTCAGGGATGCTTATGCTGGGCTCATCTTCAAGGGCTCCACATGGGGAGTCCCGTGGACCGCCTTATGCCCTCAGGGCTGCCCTCGCTGTCTGAGCACCCCAGACTGGAAGGACGGGTGGGGAAGAGCGCCCCTCAGCTTTGCTCTGGTCCTCCCTCCCCACTTGTTAGGCTCTTCCAAGCTGGAAAGGGAGTGCGGTTTACTGCTGTTCCTTCTCTCCTACAGCAGTGACCTCCATGACCTGTGTGTCAGGTGTACAAGGACCATCTTCCCTCATCTGGGGGACTGTAGCGGGGACTCCATGCAACACGCCCCCCCGCCAAGGTTTTGCCCTTGATATCTACTACATCGGAGCTAAAGGAATTGGAAATGCTCGCTTCTCCGACAAACCTGTCTTTCAAGCATGTTGCCTTGCTGAAAATCATATTTTGCATGCCCGGAGCAGAATAATAATTGCCTCATTCATTTCCTTTGCATTTTTTCTGTAACAAATGTGAGTGAGTGAATGAATCTGACTGACTAGGATGAAGACTATGTGTCAGGAAGGCAAAAGAGGAAATAATTTTCAAAAATATTTTCAAATTATTATTGCTGTTACATTGCTATCATTTCAGTGTTTGTCAATTTTTTTAGCCCATGACCCCCTGCCTAAAAAAATTTTGTCAAGCTTTACTATTTTTATTTATTTATTATTAAATTTTTTTAATTAAAATTTTTTTATTGAAGTATAGTAGATTTACAGCGTTCTGTTGGTTTCAAGTATAAGGCAAAGTGATTCAGTTATATATATGTATATATATGTGTGTATATATATATATATATATATATACTCTTTTTCAGGTTCTTTTCCCTTATAGATTATCACAGAATATTGAACAGAGTTCCCTGTGTTGTACAGTAGGTCCTTGTTGATTATATATTTTGTATGTAGTAATGTGTATATGTTAACCCCAATGTCTAGCTCTAATATTGCACTTGTGTTATGATTATAAACACTTTCTCCCAAACATGAGATTATGTAATACTACCCAAAATATCTTGAACTGTGCAAGTATTTCTTGAATGTATTATTATTGTAGACAAAATTCCGACAAAGCTAAAGACCCTTTTAAGTACCACCTCCAATTCTAAGACCTCCAAGAGGTAACCATGCTTATCTCAGATGTGTATCTTTCCAGATCTTTTCCTTATGCGTTTATATACAGACACAACTATCTATAGAAATAAGTCAGTCTGTCTGCTTTCTTTTTGCCCGAATACTATTATTCTTTGTGCATTGTTTTTCAGCTTGCTTGTTTTCACTTCTAAAATGCCTTGAAGGTCATACCATGCCAGTGCAGGTAGCTTTACCTCATTTTCCTTTAAATGTTACATAGTATTCTATAGCACAGAGATACCACATGTGAATGAGCATACAAATTGATTCTTATTTTTTTATTGTTACAGATTATGTTTCAGGGAACACTCTGGTACATAGCGCTTTCTGCACATATACAATAGTTTCTCTAGGGAGAGAGTCAGAAGAGGAATTGTTGGGTCAAAGGGCATTTTCTATTTAACATTTTCTTATGTGCCACCCAACTGCCTGCCTGAAGTTCTGAACCTAGAATAAGCTACGGAAGATGCTTTTAAAGAACTGCACGTGTCCTAAACCCTCTACCCCGGGAGACTGTGATACACTCCTCCGCTCCCTTGAGCATCATTGATTTATACTTCAGTACGAGTGCAATCATTGTGTTTTCTCAACCAGAGAAATCTACGTTTAAAGGCTTACTTCTAATTGCGCAATAAAGCACGTTGTTTTCTGTGGAAGTAATTTCAGGCATCAGTGAGCAGGTAAGGGAGCAATTTTGGGGGATGCCAGCTTTTCCGTGCCCCTGAAATTACTCTTTCTTGGTTGCTGGCTACCCTGTGAGGCACACAGAAGACCCTGCTCTCCTTCTCTGGTCCTGCATTGCTTCAAGGAGCTGGGTCCACGCTCGAGGCTTGGTCCAGAACAGGAACATCCCAGAGACAAGCCCTGAGCTCTTATTTTCTGGTTCGTCTTTGCAGAGGCCATGGTGGACCTGGCAGAACACAGCCCCGCAAGACCCGTGGGGAGGAGGCTGGGGCAGCTGGATCACTTGAGAGTCCAAGCAGAGGAGGAGGCAGGGGGTTCTGTCACACCCAGGAGGGAGGGGCAACATCAGGTGGCAGCCAGGAGACTGGCCAAGGGACAAGGCTCAGCCCTCCTGGAGAGGAGGTGGGAAAGCAGAGCAAGAGGCTGGCCAAGGAGGAAGCGGGCCATGACCGGGACGGCGGCTTCGGGCAGCCCTGTCCTTGTGGAGGCCTGGCCACGTGCGTCAGCTGGGGCAGGCTGGCTCAGAGGGCTCTAGAATTGTGCATCTGGGTGGATGGTGGGGGTGGGTGAGGGCTGTCGGAGAAGCTAGGATGCAGAGAAATCTCAGCAACTCTGAGATGGCTCTTAACAGCTTCCCTCTGAGCAGATGAGAAAACGTGCTCATAGATACTGCAGAGTTCCAGCAGGCGGAGGCATGGTCTGCATCCAGCCCTGTCTGACCTGGAGACACATGCTCAGCCCCAGGGAGATGCCCCTGCCCACATCTGCCCCCCTGGACTGTGCGGGGGTCTCCGGGGGCACACGGTGGGCACTCAGCATGTGTTTGGTGAGTGGGTGACCCAATGAATGAATGAAGAACTGAAGGTTTTCCCAGCCACGAGGAAGGGCCGCCTGAAAGGGTGACAGTTAAGGGATCGCCCTCATCCCTAAAAAGCTCATCTTCGAATTCTTCTTGCAGGGAGAGTGCTACTCCTGGGAAGGACCCTCAGGAAGCCCTCCCGTCTCCTGCCGAGAGGGAGGAGAGGAGGGCACCAGCACCCGCTGCCCCGGGGGCTGCAGAGCTGCAGGGAAGGGGAGACCGTGCAGGGAAGTTCTGAGAACACATGATTACGTGTCTTGTGTTCGGAGAGGAAAGGGAGCCCTTCTGTGGAGCAGCCGTTCTCACCTGACCATGATGATGAAATATATCACCTGCGAGCATCTTGGCTGGACCTTGGCTCTAAATCAACGTATGACCTCATGTCCAGTGACCCCAGGAATAAATGGCAGCAGCAAAACGTCGATTATAAATCCCTTAGTGCATGCATTTGCTTCCGCAACAGAAAGCTTGCTTTTCACTCAAGATGGGGTCCCAAAGATCAAAACTGGGGAATTCCCTGCAAGAGACTACGGATGACTCAGAACTCTCCAGAACCATCTCAGGAGGGCAGGACGCTGGGTTTGAAAGGGCCATTTGCTCTGTCCCTTTCAGGCCTGAAGAGACAACACTGGCTTTCATTTTATAGATGGTTTCCTCTAGGCTGGGTCTGACACACATACATTTTACGTCATCTTGACCAAACTCCTGCAAGACATATACTATTCATATATATTGTTTATATATATTCATACATACTATTCATATTTTCATTTTAGATACGAGAAAACTGAGTTTTAGAGATGTGTTATACAGCTAACCAGAGCAGAAGCCAAGATTTCACCAGGTCTCTTTGGCTCTGAAGTCTGAATTTTACGCGCCAAACCTTGAAGCTTCCCCGAAGTCCTGCTGCTGCTTTATGCCTTTGGGAAAAGTTTAAACTCTCCGTACAGGTTGGATACGAAGAGACTTCACATTTATTGTATCCATTATGAACTTTCCATATATTCTTCGTCTTTCCTTACAACAGCCCTGGGAAGTAGATTATGGACTGACTTCACTATAAACCTAATTGCTTCAACGGGAAACAGCGTTAGAAGTCAGGGAGCTTCAGACTTGCAATCACAAAGTTATTTTTTTTAATGTTTCTTTTATAACGAAAGCGAGTTTGTTTTTTTTTTGCGGTACGCGGGCGTCTCACTGTTGTGGCCTCTCCCGTTGTGGAGCACAGGCTCCAGACGCACAGGCTCAGCGGCCATGGCTCACGGGCCCAGCCGCTCCGCGGCATGTGGGATCTTCCCAGACTGGGGCATGAACCCGCGTCGCCTGCATCGGCAGGCAGACTCTCAACCACTGCGCCACCAGGGAAGCCCTGAAAGCGAGTTTTTAAAAAAATTTATTTTATTGAAGTATAGTTGATTTATGATGTATTAGTTTCTGCTATACAGCAAAGTGACTCAGTTATTTATATATATATGTGTGTGTGTGTGTGTGTGTGTGTGTATATATATATATATATATATATTCTTTTTCATATTCTTTTCCATCATGGTTTATCACAAGATATTGAATGTAGTTCCCTGTGCTATGCAGTAGGACCTTGTTGTTTATCTATTCTCTATATAATAGTTTGCATCTGCTAATCCCAAACTCCCAATCCATCCCTCCCCCACTCTCCCTTCCCCAATGGCAACCACAAGTCTGTTCTCTATGTCTGTGAGTCTGTTTTTGTTTCGTAGTTAAGTTCATCTGTGTCATATTTTGGATTCCACATATAAGCGATATCATATGGTATTTGTGTTTTTCTGATTTAATGAAGGCGACTTTTAATCATGATAAGTACAAAAGCTATGAGTTCAAAGAAGTATCACCAGGGCAATCCTGAGTGGCACATTAACACCAAACCTAAATGAAAGGGTTTCTAGAACATCGAATTGCAACGTAGTTCACAACCTCTAACAGTAACAAAAATCCTTACTGTCAGATGGGCAGATGGCTGCTCGGTGAACAGTCTACCAGCTCTGTAACTGCCCCCATGATTGATTTTCCCTTTTGTCCTATTGTTGGCCTCTACCATGGAGAATGAGAACGATAGTCTTCAGGATACAAGCTGTGCTTCCTAATCAATGCATTTCCCATTATCCAATTTCCATGGGGAAAACTGGAACATCTGCATTGCTCTGTGGGCCTCTGTTGGATGGCTGGGTCTGAGGCTGGCCTTGGGCTTTTTCTGCAGGAACTTGACAGAAAGCTCCATCTCTGCAGAGCAGAGGGGAGGGGAAGCTCGGGGGTCAGCCTGCCATTTCCTTCCCGGCCATAGACGGGTGGTTAATTCCATTCCATTACCCTTTCTCTGTATGAGTTCCAATTGAAAAAAAAAACCCAAAAACAACCAAACAAAAAAAACCCCAACTCTCTTGGCCTCTCTGCCCTCAAGATAATGTGGTTAAATGGGGCAGAACTGGCCAGTAGCTACACCAATAACATCTTGAAATTTTGCTCTTAACCGGTTAGGAAACACAACGTCTCCGCAGAGAATGGCCTCATTTATCACAGCTCCCCAGAATCTTCTCACTGGACTGGGCCGATGAGCAAGGCTCCCTGCAGAGGAAGGACCTCTGCAGGATGAGGGAAGGCCCAGCACACCTGTGGAAGCACAGATTCTGCTTTTTCCGCTCAGCAATTAATCTCCTTCAGCCCTGCTAAATTACAGCAGAGGCCGGCTGACTCTGGAGTGAAAATCCGAGGTGGACGTGGGCCCTGGATCGGAACAGAGCAACCTGGCTGATGACAGCTAAACACCAGCAGCGCAGGGGTGGCAGCCAGCATGGGGCCCTTGGAGGACGGAAGGGGGTCCTATTTCCTCCTTGTCGACCATTTTTTCCTTTTTCCTTCCGGGTTAACACTGTTAACTTGTGGCTCCTGGTCCCTTTTCTTTCTGCCTTGGTCTCTGCCC
This sequence comes from Mesoplodon bidens, assembly GCF_964165515.1. Classification (NCBI taxonomy): domain Eukaryota; kingdom Metazoa; phylum Chordata; class Mammalia; order Artiodactyla; family Ziphiidae; genus Mesoplodon; species Mesoplodon bidens. The sequence continues at coordinate 6,294,505 of NC_138165.1, read as the reverse complement.
CACCTCCCCACCTTGCTAAGCTCTGCTGCATTGACTTTTTTCTGCACCAACCTACTGAGCCGGTTCCAGCACCAGGGCCTTTGTCTCTGCTGTTTCCTCTGCCTGAAAATCTCTGTCCCCAGGTCATCACATTCTGGCTCCTTGTCATTCTGGATTCAACTCAAGTCACCTTCATAGAGACGCCTCTTGGCCTTTTTTTTTTTCCTTCAGCTTTAATGAGGTATAACCAATGAACAATAATTGTATATATTTCTTTTCTTGTTTTTTGCGGTATGCAGGCCTCTCACTGTTGTGGTCTCTCCCGTTGCGGAGCACAGGCTCCGGACACGCAGGCTCAGCGGCCATGGCTCACAGGCCCAGCTGCTCTGCGGCATGTGGGATCCTCCTGGACCGGGGCACGAACCCGTGTCCCCCGCATCGGTAGGCGAACTCTCAACCACTGCGCCACCAGGGAAGCCCCAAATTGTATATATTTAAGGTATACAACTCATTGTTTTGGTATCTGTCTACGCTGTGAAATAATCACCACAATGAAAGTAATTCACATAGCCATCACTTCACACAGTTATCATTTTCTTTTTTCTTCTTTTTTTTGGTGAGGAGAACACTTAAGATCTACTCTCTTAGCAAATTTCAAGTATACAGAATTGTTTTTTTTTCCTAGTCAAATTTTTAAAAAATTGAAGTATAGTTGATTTACAATATCACATTAGTTTCAGGTGTACAGCAAAGTGATTCAGTTATACATACATATCTATCTATCATCATCTATGTTCCTTTTCAAATTCTTTTTCCTTATAGGTTATTAACGACAGTCACATTACTGAAAATTAGGTCTCTAGAACTGATTCATCTCGCATAACTGAAATTTTCTACCCTTTGACCAACATCTCCCCATCCCCTTCCGCCCCCCTGCCCCCTCCAGCCCTGGCAATCGCCATTCAATTCTCTGCCTTCTTTCAGTGTGATTATTTTTCTTTTTTCTTTCTTTCTTTCTTTTTTTTTTTCTTTGCGGTACACGGGCCTTTCACTGTTGTGGCCTCTCCCGTTGCGGAGCACAGGCTCCGGACGCGCAGGCCTAGCAGCCATGGCTCACAGGGCTATCCGCTCTGCAGCATGTGGGATCTTCCTGGACTGGGGCACAAACCCACGTCCCCTGCATTGGCAGGCAGACTCTTAACCACTGCGCCACCAGGGAAGCCGCAGTGTGACTATTTTCAATTCCATGTATAAGTGAGGTAATGCAGTATTTGTCTTTCTGTGCCTGGAGTATTTCACTTAGATCAGAGTTCTCCTGGTCCATCCATGTTGCTGCAAATGGCATGATTTCCTTCGTTTTTGTGGCTGAGTAATATTTCATCGTATATATGTACCACATCTTCTTTATGCATCCACCGATGGACATTTAGGTTGCTTCCATGCCTTGGCGACTGTGTGAATGCTACAATAACATGAGTGTGCAGATATCTCTTCGAGATCCTGATTTCATTTCCTTTAGATATACACCCAGAAGTGGGGTTACTAGAGCATAGGGTGGTTCTACTTTAAATATTTTGAGGACCCTCCATACTGTTCCCCATAGCGGCTGTACCAATTTACATTCCCACCAAGGTGCATGTGGGCTCCCTTGTCTCCACATCTCCACCAACATTTACTTTTGTCTTTTGGATAATTGAGGCCCCTGGTCTTGGTCACTGCTGTAATCAATGCACCCCCACCCCCATCCCCAGCCTCTGTCATGTCAATCTTTTCATCTTCTTTCCAGCACTTATAATTATCACTATCTGAGATTTTCTTGATTCATCTCTTGGTTGTTAGTCCCATCCTTCTAGAATCTAAACTCCCTGAGAGCAGGAGTTGTGACTGGTTTGCTCCACACATTCACCCGGCTTCTAGAACAGTGCCTGGCTTGTAGTTGAAGCTCAATGGGTATCTACTGAATGAATGTGTTCTGTGTCCCAGGCTGGACGGATTTGGGCTTGGAGCACTTCCCTCCTTGGCCTCCAGCGAGGCCCGAAGCTCCCTGTAAAGGTTCCCTTTTGTGCACCTGGGATGCCTTGTCTGACCACTGCTTCTCTTCCTGTCCTTGGCAGCTGGCTCCAGCTTGCCTCTGTTCATTTGAGTCAGGTTCTGTCACTGCTCATCCATTCCTACCATGTCTGGGCCTATGTTGCTTATGAAATTGCCTGCGGTTCCCTTCTGCTCCCAGTGCTGTCCTGTCCACTCTCCCGCTCAGCCCGGTCATGGCCTGGGAGGGAGTGTAGACTTCCTCTCACTGGGAGCTCATGGTCTAGTGGGGAGGGGAGACAAGTAAACAGAAAATGACCACTTAGAGGGCTGATTGTGATGACAGATCTAAGCCTGGGGTGCTGGGGGAGCAGACTGGAGGGGCCCTTAACCTGAATCGTGCAGGGAAGAGGCAGGAGAACTGCCTGGGGGAAGTGGCATATGAGCAGAGTCCTCTGTGCTCTACAGTAGGTTCTCATTAGTTATAAATTTTATATGGTATAGATGACCTTATTTGCAACGTGGAAATAGAGACACAGACGTAGGAGCAGAGTTTTGAGGGATGGAAGACATTTCAAGGTGAAGATGGTCGAGAATTTGTGTTTCAGGCCAAGGAAATAAAACGTGGGAAGATATGGAATTGAGAGAAAATGAAGCCCTAGAGAAATTCTTCATTGTGGCTGGAATTAAAGGAAAGAGGGAGGCTGAGGGGGCAGGATTTTGCTCTTAACTGATTAGAAAACACAATGGTCACAAAAAGATTGAACCCGTAATTATCAGAGACTGGGGAGTTTGCTGATAAATGAGGCTGGAGAGCTCGGCAGGGGGGAGTTTGGAGAGCTCTGAGTGCCATGCTAAGGGGCAAGCAGCTCATCCTGAAGGACCTGGGGGTCCCTGAAGCGTTTCTAAGAGCGGAGTGATATGGTTGAATGTTTTATCTATCAGAAGCAACCCACAGAAACTGCAGTTCCAGGGGTCTGCAGGTATTATGTAAGATGGGCTTTCAAGGTTATACAATTTTGGAAAAGGTAGACTAAAGAAGGTGAAACCGTTTTTTTTTTTGGTAGGACTTTTCAGAGGCTTTAATATGCTAATGAGTCTTGCAAGGTTCTAAGAAGGGGATAGAACATGCAGAGCTTCTTGAATTGCCATGCTGAATTTTTTCCCTCTTCACTCTAGGACATAATTAGTCCAGGCTCAGGGATTTGCACTCATTTAAGGGTGTTGCTTGCTTTCTTTTTATTTGCTGATTCATTGTGTTAGCTTCCTATGGCTGCTGTGGCAAACCACCACAAATGTAGCGGTGTGAATCAACGCAGGTGTGTTATCTCCGGGTCTGTAGGTCAGAAGTCTGGCGTAGGTCTAAAATCAAGTGTCTGCAGGGCTACCTTCCTTTCTGGAGGCTCCAGGGGAGGACCTGTCTCCTTGCTCTTTTGTGTTGTTGGCAGAATTTAGTTCCCCGTGGTTGTAGGACTGAGGTCTGTGTTTCTTTGCTGGCTGACAGCTTAGGGCTGTTCCCAGCTTCCCAGGCCCCTACAGTCCTGGGCTCAGTGTCTTCTTCCTCCGTCTTCAAATCTCGCAATGGCGGGTGGAGTCCTTTTTCACACTTTGAATCTCTTCTTCCTCTCATCTCTCTGACCACAGCCGGGAAAGGGTCTCCATTTTTAAGGACAAATGTGATTATGTTGCACCCACCAGGTAATCCAGGATAATCTCCCCATCTCAAGGTCATACCCTTAGGTATATCTGCAAAGTCCCTTTTGCTGAAAGGTAACGTTCACGGATGCTGAAGATTAGGGTGTGGGCATCTTTGGTGGGGGGTGGTTACACTGCTTGTCTCCCCCCACATCTTGCCCTTGATTTTCAGCATGATCAAGTTTCACGGTTGATGACAATTTTCCCAGGGAGGGAAAAGGAAGGCAAGGCTGAGTGTGTATAGTTCTGCTTCCTTTCACCTTATAAATCTTACAGCATCCCTAAGCACTGGGACTCCCCTTTCACTGTCCATCTTTTTGCTCTAAACATAGGCAAGTGGGACAGCCTTGTCTTCTCTTGGGTCATCAAGCCTAATTGTCACCTGAGCCCCTGCCTCTTAGACATGTGGTTGAACCTGATTGAATCCCCCTTCTTTGACCTCTGATGATCGAGAGCTCTCTCCGGGGTGTCGGCAGGGTCCCATGACTTCTGTCTGTCATTGGCAGGACACCCCTCTACCGGGCCCTCAACTCCCTGGATGTAGAACTCTGTTTCTTTATATTTTCTTTAGTTTCCTCTGCAGAATGTATCATTCCTAATAGAGATATCAGAGATAATGACTAACAATATTGTAGAACTAGCAAGGTAAACATCCAAAAGAGATAAAAATGGCTGCAGAGGAGATGCATTCCCTGAGCTCCCTTATTTAAGTGGATTCTCCACTGTTAGTCTCTATCTCTGGGCTGCCTGCTGCTCACATCAAGCCCTTCATGACTTTTTGCAGACTTTTACCTACAGTTTGGGGGGGCGGCAAGGACTGCTGGGGGCTTCCCCCCACCTCACGTGCTCCACCTGCTCCTTTTCTCCTCTTTTCTTGGCTCCCCTCCACTGTTCCTTTACAACAAAGAGACCTCCCTACTGTACGCAAGACAGTTTTGACCAACCTGGGAGGTCCCTTTTTGGATATGTGCTAATTTACCAAAAATCAATTCCTGGGGCTTCCCTGGTGGCGCAGTGGTTGAGAGTCCGCCTGCCGATGCAGGGGACACGGGTTCGTGACCCCGGTCCAGGAGGATCCCACATGCCGTAGAGCGGCTGGGCCTGTGAGCCATGGCTGCTGAGCCTGCGTGCCCGGAGCCTGTGCTCCGCAGCGGGAGAGGCCACAACAGTGAGAGGCCCGCGTACCGCAAAAAAAAAAAAAAATCAATTCCTGGATAATCCAAGTTCAGGATTTTAAAGGGGCATGCACGGGTTTTGTGTGGTATTGGTGCAGGTAGATGGGTGTCAGTGTTGTATGTTTCATGCCCCAGAGCTGACCCTTTTTTAAAAATAATTTTATTGAAGTCTAGTTGATTTACAATGTTGTTAGTTTCTGCCGTACAGCAAAGTTATTCAGTTTTACATATATATTCTTTTTCATTTTCTTTTCCATTATGGTTTATCACGGGATATTGAATATAGTTCCCTATGCTCTACAGTAGGACCTTGCTGTTTATCTATTCTATATACAATAGTTTGCATCTGCTCATCCCAAACTCCCAATCCATCCCTCCCCCACACGCCCTCCCCCTTGGAAACCGCAGTCTGTTCTCTATGTCTGTGATTCTGTTTCTGTTGCGTAGATAAGTTCATTTGTGTCATATTTGAGATTCCACATATAAGTGATACCACAGCTGATCTTGAGTCCAGTAGCCAATAGGTAGGATTCAAATGGGGTGGCTGACCCTTGGGGACAGGGCACCGTCCTCTCCATTTTTGCATTTGTACGCCTGAATCAGTCTACACAGACTCTGTGTCTACGCTTACGTAGCACACCCACTTCTGTGTGGTAGGCTGAAAACACAATCCATAAAAACAGAGAAACCCTGAACTGGCATAAAATGGTAAAAAAGCAAAGCCATCCTTTCATGTCTGGAGTGATAAACAGTTCTGCATGCATATGAACCATACTTAAAATATTCATTTGATGTAGCTGCTCTCTGGTTTATGTGATACGGAGAAGGCAGTAGAGTGAGTGAAAATATACTAGAAGACAGAGATCTTGTCCCATAGACACAGGAGACGTTGCACGACCCCTGAAATCAGAGCACACAAATTAATGTCATCCCAAAAGGTTAAGCCAAACTGTGGAAAAAGCCACAATACACTTACCTTCGGCAGGACGTGTGGTGAAGCGGTGTGGCAACCTGGTAAGGACCCATTTTACAGTCTTTGCCTGACAGTGTTTGTCAAATCGGTCATTCAGTGAATTAAAAATTCAGCCACATGTGTTTTGGAGAATTAACTTCCTCTGAGTTGGCTTTTGGCAAATGCGCTACAGCCCACCGCTTCTATCCCAAGTGGTTTATTAAGGAATTTCTCCTGAGCAAGTATGGTGCAATCCCCAGAAAGAATTCCTGTGAAGACAAGTTTTATCTCTTTCTTTAAAAAGCCAGCTTTACTGCCCTTATGTATTTTGGCAGTTCCCGATCATTCTGGGCTTTAGCCTTCCTGATGAAATTTCTTTGGCATCGCCCCCTGGGGACATTAGCCTCCTGCCCTCTGGGGGTGCTCCTCGGCGTTGCTTAGGCAGCATCCCCTTCTCTTCCCTAATAGGAGTCTTGAATTTTTATGATGCCAACTTAGTTTCTTTCTTTTTTTTTTTTTTTTAGAAAAATATGACGTTGGGTCGTTACCGTCTCTCTTTTTTTAAAATTTATTTTTTATTGAAGTGTAGTTGATTTACAATGCTGTGTTAGTTTCAGGTGTACAGCAAAGTGAATGACTCAGTTCTACATGTATAGACATTCTTTTTTTTTTATAATCTTTTCCATGATGGTTTATCGTAGGATATTGAATATAGTTCCCTGTGCTCTACAGTAGGACTTGTTTTTCCAACCTATATAGGATAGTTGCTTCCCACGTGCCCCGAGCCAGAGGATCGTCTTGATCTTTTCATGGAATGAAAACATCTCTTTCTCCAAAGTCTCTTGGACTGGCTTTCCAGTCCTCCCCTTTCAGGGGCTCCAGGACAATGCTGTCCCTTCTCAAGGCTGCTATCAGTTGGACATCGCAGCCTGCTCTCTCGTCAGTGGGAACTGGTGGCCTCTCCTCTCGTGGGTTCCTGTCTTCATCAATACGGCTTCCGTGGCCCCCCCCCGCAGGACACTGCCAGCTTGTCTGACCCCGTGCAGTTTAGAGGACTGTGTTGGGAAAGCCTTTGCTGGGGGTTCAGCCCGGGTGGGCCGGCCATCAGAGAGACTGCTTTGTTCCTCTCCTCCGTCCTCACTTCAGGCTCGGCCCGCACTTCCATACAGCTGCCTGCCTTTTGGAGCACAGAGCTACCCTGTCGCCCTCCTGTCAGACCCTATCCTGTATAACAACATCCAGGCTTCCGCTGTGACCCTCCCATCCTCAGCGCCATCCCACTGAGTTTTACTGATGAATAGAGTCTTAAAAAAAAATCTACCTATAAACCCCCTGAACTTCATTCAATATTTATCGACTGTATATTGTGTGCCCAGCACCGTACTGGGAGAGACACAGATGGGGATAAGCTGGATTCAGTGGAGGAGGGATGGTGACCTTGGTGGGGACCTGAGATTAATGCACGGGGGATTCTGAGGTGCTTAGAAAGGGAATTGATTAAGATCCCCAGGTACAGGTAGAATTGACATTGAGGGGTTCAGAGAAAATACAGCAGGGCTGGTTGGAGGGGGGTATTGGATTTAAACCTGGGAGGTTGGGATTAACACATACACACACTATATATAAAATAGATTGCCAGCAAGGACCTGCTGTATAGCACAGGGAACTCTACTCAATATTCTGCAATAATTTATAGGGGAAAAGAATCTGAAAAAGAACAGGTATGTATATATGTATAACTGAATCACTCTCCTGTACCCCTGAAACTAACATGACTTCATAAATCAACTATACTTCAATCAAAAAACCCCACAAAAAACACAGAACAAAACCAAAAAACAATGCTGGCCTTGAATGATGGAAAGGATTGAGATAATCTGAAGAGGCGTGTGATGTGTGTCTTGGAGATGCATGACTGAGTCAGGTCAGTCCCACAGGAGGGACAGTGACGGGTGGCAGGTACCCCCAGATTGAGATCTCTCATTTGGCTAAACTGGTCAAGTTGCTCTTCATAATGATGATTTCATTAACAGCATATGTCATTTGGGGGGTCATTTCTGGTAATATTTGAACACAATTTGAGTGGTTTTTCAAAAATGTGTGCGTCCTTGGGGATTTTTGGATAGTTTTTCAGAATTGTATTTTTTCTTACATTTTCCTTTTGTATTTAAAGTTAATTTTTAGCCATTTAGTCCCTCTTCTATGCTTCTTATAAAAGGGACAATTTGTTTGGCTGTAAATGCCTAATGGGATTAGCAGGAAAGATCTATTAGACAAAAATGGATGCACATATCTGCATAAGAAAGGGTCTAGAAGGATACGATCTAAGGTGCTTTATTTATCTTCTTTGTGTGGGTGGAATTACAGATACTCTTTACCTTTTTCCTTTTGCTTCTATGTATTTTCCCGTTTCTTTCATGAGAATCGATTGCTTTTGTAAAAGGAAATCAACAACAACAAAACTCAGTCAGCAAAAAAAATGGCAAAAGAAAATTTTCTGGACTTTTTCAGGGTTTTGGAATTCCTTGTCTTAAAGTTCTGAATTCATTTAAAGCCAATTATGTCTGCTGTGCTGCTTTGGCCGCACTTTCAGTTTTGTCTACCGTTTGAAGGATTTAAAACGTGCATTCTGGCCAGGTTGTTTTCAGCCAAATTGTTTTCTGCCCAGTCACCTGGGTTTGTGACGGATAGCCTGAGCGGGCAGCCAGGCGTGGACACAGCTGGCAGGCACCTCTGTGATGCCATTTGGAAAGTGCCAGCCTTTTCTGTTCAGTCATAACAGTATTCAACCCTGCCATACATCAGAATCACCAGGGGAGCTTTCAAAATCTACAGTTGCCCAGATATTCTGATCCATGAGGATTTTTGGGCATTAGTATTTTTAAAGAGCCACCCAGAAGATTCTAATATGCAGCCAGGGATGAGACCCCTGAGCTGAAATATTCCTTCCTGACTTACTGGCCAACCCTTCCACGGATCAAACTTTTCTGCCTTTTCTAGGGCATGGTCTCGAAGTGTGGCACAGAGACCTCTACGCAGAATCACCTGGAAAGCTGTTCTATTAGCAGATTGCTGGGCCGCACTCCAGACCCACTGACAGCACCTCTAGGCATTAGATCCCAAAGTATGAATTTTAATAAGCTTCTCGGCAATTCTCTGGTCCTGTATTTGAAAATTTGAGAATTACTGTTGTCTTGGGTCTCTGGCTCTTCTTCCTTTCATTTTTATTCTTATCTTTTACATAATATATATTTTTTATTTTATTTAACTGTAATTGGCTTACAATATCATATTAGCTTCAGGTGTACAACACAGTGGTTCAAAATTTATATGCATTTTGAAACGGTCACCATGATAAGTCTAATTACCATCTGTCACTATACAAAGATATTACATCATTATTGACCATATTCCCCACACTGTACATTTCATCCCTGTGACTCATTTATTTTGAAACTGGAAGTTTGTACCTCTTAGTCTCCCTCACCTATTTCTCTCCTACCCCCATCACTCTCCTTTCTGGCAACCACTGGGTTGTTCTCTGTCTCTATGAGTCCATTTCTGTTTTGTTTTGTTTGTTTTGCTTTTTAGATTCCACGTATAAATAAAATCACACGGTACTTGTCTTTCTCTTTCTGACTTACTTCACTTAGTATGATCATCTCTAGGTCCATCTATGTTGTTGCAAATGGCATTATTTCATCATTTTTTATGGCTGAGTAATACTCCACTGTGTATATGTACCACATCTTCTTTATCTGTTCATTCATTTATCCATGGACACTTACATTCCTTCCCTGCCAAAGACAGAGGGGGCCTTTCTCAGCTCTTTCCTGTGAGAACCTGGTGGGGTTCCTGGAAGTAAAACCCACATGAGTATGGGGCTCCCCCAGACTATGGCCCCAGAGGACTGGGGTAGAGGAGGGGTGGGGGATTTCCCTTTTTATACTTCACGATGGATGACCTAAAACAGTAAACAGGGATGACCTCAATAAAGCCATTAACAAACAAAGGCATTTGGCAACATGGGAGAAGAAAAGACACATAAGCAAAGGAGACCAAACAGGACAGATTGGGTTACTGACTAGAACAAGTGAAGGTTACAGGTAAGGCTGAGCAGTGAATAGTGAGTAGCGTTTACTGACTGCTCTATGAGGGATTTTTGTGTTCATTTTCAACTTAACCACTGCACCTATGGTCATTAGTCAATTGAGATCCTGAAACTCACGCTGCTGAGGACACTTGTCCTGGGTCTTATAGCTGGAAGGTGGCTGAGCTAGGATGGGAACACAGTTCTGCGTCCTCCGGAGTCCCCTCCGTGGACAGCTGCCTGGTGATGAGCTGGGGAGAGGGAAGAAAAGGGAATGAAGAAAAATGGAGGCATCCAGTGAGCTGGGCCAATTGGTTCCTTTACCACAGGGGCTGAGGACTTCCTGACCTTAAGGAAAAGACCAGAGTGCTGAGAAGTACGAGGCAGGTTCCATCTGAGCACTAGCAGGATATCACTAAATCCTGGGATCTAAGTCCTCATGTGTCTTTGGTGAGGTGGTGTGGCTTGTCTACTAATTTAAAACTATACCAGATGCAAACTATTATACGTAGGGTGGATAAACAACAGGGTCCTACTGTAGAGCACAGGGAACTATAGTCAATATCCTGTGATAAACCATAGTGGAAAAGAATATGAAAAAGAATGTATATATGTATAACTCAATCCCTTTGCTGTACAGTAGAAACTAACACAACATTGTAAATCAACTATATTTCAATAAAATAAAAAAATTTAGAGCTGTACAACATTGTTCTGCCAGTGAAACCAAAGGTAGTCATCAGTTAGATTCGTTCAACTATAACTTGCTTAATAAATAATAAAGTGTAACCTGCCTTCACTGATCAAGCTTGCTTTAACTGTTTTCACAAAAACTTGCATGTCTCCGAGTGCCACTGCCATGTAGCCTAAACAATAAGTTACAATAGCCCTTCACTGCCCCTATGGATAGCATCTCTGATATAGGACTCTTCCCATGTTTGCTCAAGTTATTTTTCAGGAACCTGGGATCAACTGTGTCCAGGTCAAGCTCGAGCTGGTTAAGACTGGTTAGGACTACCGACCCTCCAACTGGGCATGTGTGTTAAAAGGTCAGCTTGGGGTTTCAGTGTTTGGCTGGCTGGGTGTCAGACAAACAAGCCTGGTCAGTAACATCAGTTGGGGAGGTGCCGTTAGATGGGGCACCAAGAGGGATACCTGGGGTGCAGGTCGATGCCTCTCAAAGTGCAGTTCAGGGACCAGCAGCATGCCCGGAAATTTGTGAGAAATGCACATTCTAGGGTCCTACCGCAGACCTGTCAAAGCAGAAACTCTGGGGATGGGGCCTAGTGATCTGTGTTTTGATTGGCCTTCTGTGTACAGCAAAGTGACTCAGTTATAGATATATATATAAATCTTTTCCTTATTCTTTTCCATTATGCTTTATTACAGGATATTGAATATAGTTCCATGTGCTATACAGTAGGTCCTTGTTGGTTATCTATTTTATATATAGTATTATGTATATGTTAATCCCAAACTCGTAATTTATCCTTCACCCCTTTTCCCCTTTGGTAACCATAAATTTGTTTTCTTTGTCTGTGGGTCTGTTTCTGTTTTGTAAATAAGTTCATTTGTACCATATTTTAAATTCCACGTATAAGCGATATCATATGATATTTGATATATGATATTTGTCTTTCCCTGTCTGACCTACTTCACTTAGTATGATAATCTCTAGGTCCATCTATGTTGTTGCAAATGGCATTATGTCATTCTTTTTAATGGCTGAGTAGTATTCCATTGTATAAACATACCACATCTTCTTTATCCATTTCTCTGTCAATGGACATTTAGGTTGCTTCCATGTCTTGGCTATTGTGAATATTGCCATGAACATTGGGAAGTTGCATCTCTAACAAGTTCTCAGATGGTGCTGATGTTGCTGGCCTGGGGACCATACCTGGAGCAGCACTGTTGTGAAGGTTGGTGGCTGCAGGGAGGGAAACTAGTATTTAATGTTTTGTGTTATTAAACAAATCAGGTTTAATGCATGAAAAGCCTTGAAGAGTAGAATCACACACTCTCTTTTCCTCTGTCTGCTTATGTACCTGGTAATTACACCCTTAGGAATAAACAAATATTGTGATGGATTCTGCATCTCTGATTAAGTTATCCTGAAATTTTTTTCCCCCTATCAAGTGGACACAAACTCTAATCGGGTGGCTAGTACTGAAATCCACTTGAGTTTGCTTCAGCATAAAAGGACAGTGTATTCCAAGATAGAGGGGAAGATTTGGAAGCTGGTGAGAGTGCAGCTGGCCCCCGCCTGGCCTTGAGATCAGGGAATTCACACACCTAAAAGCTGTCTGTCTCTCCTCTCTCCTTCTGCTCTGTAGACCGACTTTCCCTGCTTCCTTCGCAGGCTATGTCATGGCTCCTGGCTCCCATCAGCAGCCTGCTTTACATCCTTCCAAGATGCTAGAATCTATTAGTTCCAAATTTGTGGGAGAGAGATTCTGATGGTCTTAGCTTGAGTCAGTTGTCCAACTTGGCCCAGTCACCTGTGACCATTGAGGGTGGATCACAGAGCATCACTAACGGGCCTCTCACAGTAGCCCTGCAGATACAAGCGGGGCTGGGGCCAGATGGAGGAATGGGAAGACTTGACAGATGCAGATGAAGAAGCCTCTGGATTCCTATAGAGCACAGAACTGGGTGCTGGGGCTTTGTTAAATGTCAAGTAGATTGATTGGAGTTATTTCTAGAAAACTCCTGGAACTCTGTGTTGGGAATGTATTTGTGGAAAGATCAATGATTTAACAACTGTCCTGAACAAATGCGTAGATAGAAAACTCAGAGAGGCAGTCTCTTGACTTCTTGCTTTTTCCTGAGTCAATTAAGTGAACAGAAAATCATTTTTTAAAAAGTATCTTGCGGGGCAGTGGTGGTGGTGCAGTGGTTAAGAATCCGCCTGCCAGTGCAGGGGACACCAGTTCGTGCCCTGGTCCGGGAAGATCCCACATGCCGCAGAGCAAGTAAGCCCGTGCGCCACAACTACTGAGTCTGTGCTCTAGAGCCTGCGAGCCACAACTACCGAAGCCCGCGCGCCCAGAGCCCGTGCTCCGCAACAAGAGAAGCCACCGCAGTGAGAAGCCCGCACACCACAAGGAAGAGTAGCCCCTGCTCACCGCAACTAGAAATAGCCTGCACGCGGCAACGAAGACCTCACGCAGCCAAAAATAAATAAATTAAAAACAAAAAAAACCAAGAAGAAGCTTAAAAAAAAAAAAAGTATCTCGTTTTGGTTTTCATAGCTGTTTGATTGACCAGTGAGTTCAGCCAAGCACAGGGTCAGTACCTGTAGGTCCAGTAAAATCCTAGAACCCACGTGTGCATTTATAAATGGGCCACAGCCAGAGCCACACAGCTCCTTATGGATCCTTTGCCCTGGTCCCCACAAGCAGACGGATGCTGTGTGTGCAGCTCTGATTTGGACAACTTGCAATTCCCAAAGGATGCTTTTGGGGGTGCTACAAATTTTGATTTAAAAGTGTATAGGAGGGCTTCCCTGGGGGCACAGTGGTTGAGAGTCCACCTGCCGATGCAGGGGACACGGGTTCGTGCCCCGGTCCGGGAGGATCCCCCATGCTGCGCAGCGGCTGGGCCCGTGAGCCGTGGCCGCTGAGCCTGCGCGTCCGGAGCCTGTGCTCCGCAACGGGAGAGGCCACAACAGTGAGAGGCCCGCGTACCGCAAAAAAAAAAAAAAAAAAGTGTATGGGAGACTCTCTCCTGCTAAAAGAGATCTGGGAGCCCTCTGTAATAGTTTCCATCTGCTAGGGAATTTGTAAGGCCGAGTGCAGAGTGGGAACGTGGGCCCCTGGTCAAAAGTAATTATTGAGAATTTCAAGGTGATGACAGCAGAGCGTGAAGCCAAGGGCCGGGTCCTTCTGAGTGTGGGCCTGGAGGCTGCATGGGTCACTCGCCGGGAAGGTGGCTCAGACGGACCAGGGCCACGGAACCACGTGCCTCATCGTAACCCCAAGTCCGCTGTCTGTCTGCCTGCTCCAGGTGCTGTGGGCGAGCCTTGTCGCCATGGTCACCATGGTCACCATGGACCGGCAGATCCTCTGGGTCGGGGGGTCCAGGGCTGCTCCCAGGCCCTTGGGCTGGTGGAAGCAGCACCCTGCCCGAAGGCCTCCTGGGAGCTCTGATCGCCATGGAAGGGAGGTGCTCCTGACTTGCCCTGGAATCTCCACCTAGAGCTTCAGTGACCCCTGGCGACCCGAGAAAGTCATCCTTCTGTGCTTCCTGCAGCCCTGCGGGGGTTTGAGGATAGCCCTTCCGCTCCCACTGGTATTTCTCCTGCGGGCCACAGAGCTGCCGCTCTCCCCTGCCATGTGGTGTCTGGGGGCTGAATCTGAGCCTCTCGATGTGGTCGGAGTGGAAGGAGGATTCTTTCAGGACTCATTCAAGCACCAACGAGCCCCCACTGTGCACAGAACTCTATTCCAAGTGGCAGAAACACAGAAGTGAGCACGAGAGATGGTCCCTGACCTGCAGGCTGGGGCCTTGGGAAGACCCGGGCCTGAGATGCTCCCTGGTGCAGGCGGGACAGAGCATGGACAGGGAACTGCGGGGGGTGGGGGTGGCTGGGAGGGTTGGGGGTGAGGCCCAGGGGGCTGGGGGGCTGGGTCCTTCCAGTGACTGCTTGAGTGAGATCCCCAGGGAGGAAGAGGAGGAGGGGTTCATGGGGGCAAAGCCTTCCAGGCAGTGAGCAGGGGCCAGAAACTCAGAGCCATCCCTGGGCATGGAGTGTGGCTGAGCAGTGAGAGGCGGGGCCCAGCGAGCAGCACGCTCCAGCGTGGTGGCCCTGCAGCTGGTGGGGTGACTGTCCAGGAGGACTGGGGACTTCCCAGTGCCCATGCCCTGACCCAGGCCACTGAGACCGGAATCTCTGGGTGTATGTCAGGGATGAGAGGTTTGGAAAACTCCCCAGGCGCCTCTGATCTACAGCCAAGGTGAGAAGCACGGGTGGAAGGCAGGTGTTCTCAGTGTGGCCTGTGGCCCAGCACTGTCAGCATGCTCAGAACTTGTCTTAAATGAAAGTTCTCGGGCCCTACCTCAGACTGGGAAACAGAGACTCTGGGGTGGGTATCAGAACAGCCTTTTGGGTGGTTCTGATACCCTACTGGGTTTGAGGACCACTGTCCTAAGAAGTTAGACTTTGGGAACACAGAGTCCACGAAGACCTGCTGTCCCCTGTTCTCTGCCCTGGGGTGCGTCTTCTTTGAGGCGCCGAAGGACTTAATCAGCTACTCGCTCTGGGCATGGGGAAGAAAGGGGAAAAATGCAGGGAGAAAGTAATTCTGTCCACGATTATCTCAAAATGTTATCCAGCCACAAACAAGCCTGAGGACCTGGCAAAGGTGGGCAAAGGAGCCCCTACAGCTCTGGAAGGGGTTGGGGTCCCTGCCAGACACTTGCTGGGAGGGCCTGTGGCTGCCGTTCTGACAGGAACTGGGGTGAGGGTGAGGGGTGCCCTCCAGCCCGTCCTTCTCGTGAGAGCTGCTGGGCCCAGGCCCTCCCAGGCCCGGTCACTACCCCTGTCCAGTGTCTGTGGGGCAGGTGTCGCTGGGTGTGCAGTCCACCTGTTCCTGGAGGCTGGGCCTCTGAGGGCAGGTCACATCTCTCAAAGGTCCTGGGGCCACGGGAGGGGAAGGGTCATCGCCGAGATGGCCAGGGTGTGGGCACCACGGGTAGGTGGGGACCCCTGCACAGGGACAAGTGACCCCCAAACCCCTCACCCCATCTGCCCATCCAACACCAACTGGTGCTGCTGAGAGACTGGCTGTGAGCACCTCAGACCTCAGGCCAGTCACCTGATGTTCCCAAGCCTCAGTGTCCCATCTACAAATAGGGTCTGTAACAGTGCCTGCATTTCAGGGTTGAGAAGCTTCAGAGAGAGAAAGCGGGAGAGTGTGCCATAAACTCGGGTGATAAATCCAGGTGTATCAGCTCTCCCGGAAACCCTCACTGACCCCATGGGTCGGGCCAGGTGTCCCCGCTGGGCCCCCATGGCCCCTGGGTGCCCTCTATGAGGGCAGTGGTCACGTGCACGGCCGCTCTGTGTTTAGTGCTGGTCTTCTCTGGACCCAGAGCTCCCGAAGCCAGAGATGTCTTTTCTCTCTCTCTTTTTATTTTATTTATTTTTATTTTTATTTTTTATTTTTTTGCGGTATGCAGGCCTCTCACTCTTGTGGCCTCTCCTGTTGTGGAGCACAGGCTCTGGACACACAGCCTCAGTGGCCATGGCTCACGGGCCCACCCGCTCCATGGCATGCGGGATCTTCCTGGACCGGGGCACGAACCTGTGTCCCCTGCATCGGCAGGCGGACTCTCAACCACTGTGCCACCAGGGAAGCCCATCTCTCTCTCTTTTTAAAAGAAGTATTTATTTATTTATTTTGTTGAAGTATAGTTGATTTACAATCTTGTATTAGTTTCAGGTATACAGCCAGGTGATTCAGTCGTACATATACCTATATTCACATCTATATCTATATCTATTCTTTTTCAGATTCTTTTCTCTTATAGGTTATTACAAAATATTGAGTATAGTTCCCTGTGCTATACAGTAGGACCTTGTTGTTTATCTATTTTATATATAGTCATGTGTTTATGTTAAGCCAGGACTCTGAATTTATCCCTCCCCGCCGCCTTCCCCTTTGGGAGCCATACATTTGTTTTCTATGTCTGTGAGTCTGTTTCTGTTTTGTAAAGAAATTGAGATTTCTTTGCTCTCTGTCTCTGGGTGTCTGACACGGGATCCGGCCAGAGCAGGTGGCGCCCCGGCAGCTGATGGGCTGTGAAATGCCAGGACCAGATCTCATGGCCTTGGCCCTCCTGCCCTCCCAGCGGCCACATGCCTGCCCTCACACCGTGTGGGGCACAGGGAGACCCCTCTTTCTTCCAACCCCGCCCGCTTTGTCTAGTTCTCGTGTCTCCTCCATCACAACTGACTCTGGTCCCTGTTTGGGGTGCAGGAAGGATTACAGGGTAGGGGGAGGGAAGACCAGGCACCCTCGGGCAGTGATTCCTATGCACAGCGACAGAGCCTGGACCACAGTGGCAGCAAGGGGATGGTGGAGGTCGTGGGGGGATGGGCAGCCAGGGGGATGGGCAGGGGGTTGGTGCTCAGCAGGGAGGTTGGCCAGCAGGCAGCAAGTGACACCGATTACAGCAGAACCTCTGGGGCGGAAGTTTCGGCATCAGTTTAAAAAAACTTCCCGAGAGATTCGAACGTGCAACCAAGGCAGAAAAACGCTTCATGTGTCATTCTCCTGCATCCGCTGTGAATGGAGCAAAGATCTCTGTGGCTTTTGGCTCCAGTGACTGGGGACTTCCTGTCACTCATGTGAATGAGCAGCCCATGGTCAACCTCTTGCTAAGTAATAGGGTGTCTTCACCGACTGCACAGAAAGTCTGTCCTGGCAGAAGGGAGTATCACTGTCTGTGATTACACCCCTAGCAGCAGCTCAGCACCATTCTCATGCTTACGAATGATTTATGTTTGATCTGACTGTTACCCTGACGCTGCTGTGCACATCACTGCCTTCTCTTTCACTACAAGAAGAACATGGCAGAGTGCCTGTGTTGCCAATTCTCGCAACTGGCACTTCGGGCAGGGAAGTTCTGGGGGGAGCAAATCTGGCTCCAGGGTCTTTATCTGGGAGGAGCTTGGGTGCTGGTGGGCGGGGAGAGAGAAGCCGTTAATTCAGGCAACACAAGGTTGATGAAGACAGTCCCTGAAACAAGGGTTGAGTATATTTTGCAGAGTTTTATATACTTTTTTTTTTTTTGCGGTACGCGGGCCTCTCACTGTTGCGGCCTCTCCCGTTGCGGAGCACAGGCTCCGGACGCGCAGGCTCAGCGGCCATGGCTCACGGGCCCAGCCGCTCCACGACATGTGGGATCTTCCCGGACCGGGGCACGAACCCGCGTCCCCTGCATCGGCAGGCGGACTCTCAGCCACTGTGCCACCAGGGAAGCCTGAGAGTTTTATATACTTTTGAAATCTATGGTGTTGAGCCATCCAAGATATATTCAGTCTCAAAATCCAGGCTTCACTGTGCCTTCCAGTTATAGAGGCCCTTCAGTTTGTGCTACTCCTCCCCTCTACCCCACCTTGTATTTGGTATCCATCTGTCTATGATTGGCTCCTTAGACTCGGAGGGGAGAACCCTCTGTTTTAGTGATTTTATGTGTAAGACACAGCCTTTAAGAAGTTGATAATCCTGTGCAGAGGAAAACACAATTAGAAAGTTAAAAGTGGGCAGACATAGAGAACAAACTTATGGTTACCAAAGGGGAAAGGGGGGAGGGATAAATTAGGAGTCTGAGATGAACATATACACACTCCTATATATAAAATAGATAACCGACAAGGACCTACTGTATAGCCCAGGGAACTATACTCAGTATTTTGTAATAACCTATAAGGGAAAAGAATCTGAAAAAGAACAGATATAGATACAGATGTAAATATAGATATAGATATATGCACAGATAGATATGTTATGTGCCTAACATAAAGGAGGAATATCTATCAAATTTAGTCTGAAGGGTGGGGGCATCTATGAAGTTTTCTCACAGGCGGTCACACTTCATTTGGGTTTTGAAGGATGAATAGGAGTTTTCCAGAAGACGTAGGCAGGGGATAGTGATGGTGGGAGCGGTGAGGAAGAAAGACAGAGAAAAGCACTTGAGTTGTGTTTGCCCAGTGCCCAGGGAATGGGTGGGGCTGACAGGAGTCAGAAGCTAAGAACACAGCTTAGTCCTAGTTGACCGTGTTGGGAGGTATGGCCTTGAGTGAGACTGACTGGGTGCTAATTCCTCTTCCCTCTTGGGGTTAGAGCATGGCTGCTTAGTAGAAAGAATTTAGACTGTGGGGTAAGAGAGACCTGGCGTTGAATCCTGGCTCTGCCTTTGCCAGCCTTGAAGGGCAGGGTGTGATGTTTTTCTTCTCTGAGTCTGTTTTCTCATCCTGTTCACTGTGGTGGATAAGCAAGTTGGTGCTGGAGCCTGAGGAGTTATCTCAGAAACAAGGCTTGCCCTGGTGGGACTGCACATGTGAACGTAGTGGCCAAAGACAGTGGGTGGAGGAGGGTGGGCAGAGGCATCCCGTGAGCTGAGCTGTCATTTGGAGGAAGGAAAGGGGCTGAAGCCTGCGATTCTTATTTAAAAATTTTTTAATTTTATATCAGAGTATAATTGATTAAGAGTGTTGTTAGTTTCAGGTGTATAGCAAAGTGATTCATTTATACATATACATATATATTCATTCTTTTTCAAATTCTTTTCCCGTTTAGGTTATTACAAAATATTGAGCAGAGTTCCCTGTGCTGTACAGTAGGTCCTTGTTGGTTATCCATTTTATGTATAGTAGTGTGTATATGTTAATACCAAACTCCCAATTTATCCCTCCCCCCAACGTTTCCCCTTTGGTAACTGTAAGTTTGCTTTCTAGGTCTGTGAGTCTATTTCTGTTTTGTAAATAAATTCATTTGTATCATTTTTTTTTAGATTCCACGTATAAGCGATATCATATGATATTTGTCTTTCTTTGTCTGGCTTACTCCACTTAGTATGATAATCTCAGGTCCATCCATGTTAAGCCTGTGACTCTTAACAGATTTCCTATCAGGGAGGCCATGGTCTGGGAGACAGCCAGGGGTCAGAACCCCAGAATCAAACAGGGAAAGGGCTATGATACTGATAGCTTGTGTACAATCAGCACTGCAGCAGTGCCAGGCAATATTCTAAACTCCACATAGATTATCTCATCACATCCTCACACTTATCCTATGAATTCGAAGCTATTTTTCTTTTGCGGTAAAATACACATATCACAAAATTTACCATTTTCACCATTTTTAAATTTAATTAATTAATTAATTAAATTAATTAATTAAGTTATTTATTTTTGGCTGCGTTGGGTCTTCGTTGCTGCGCGCGGGCTTTCTCTAGTTGTGGTGAGCGGGGGCTACTCTTCGTTGCGATGCGTGGACTTCTCATTGTGGTGGCTTCTCGTTGCGGGGCACAGGCTCTAGGCGCGTGGGCTTTGGTAGTTGCGGCACGTGGGCTCAGTAGTTGTGGCTCGCAGGCTCTAGAGCACAGGATCAGTAGCTGTGGCACTCGGGCTTAGTTGCTCTGGGGCATGTGGGATCTTCCCGGACCAGGGCTTGAACCTGTGTCCCCTGCATTGGCAGGCAGGTTCTTAACCACTGCGCCACCAGGGAAGACCCTTCACCATTTTTAAATGTACAATTCAGCGGCATTGAGTACGTTCATATTGTGGTGCTACTACCATTATCTCTGAAACTCTGCCTGTTAAACACGAACTCCCCCTCCTTCTCCCGCAACCTCTGGCCACCTGCCTTCTACTTCCTGTCTCTGTGAATGTGACTCCTCTAGGGATAAATGGGATCCTATGGTATTTTCCCTTTTGTGACTGGCTTATTTCACTTAGCATAATGGCTTCAAGGTTCATCCATGGAGGAGCTGTTTTAACCATGATACAGGATGAGAACTTGGCTCTCAAAGAGGTGTAATGACTTGTCCAAGGTCTCCCAGGGACAAGAGGCAGGGGTGGGATTTGAACTGAGGCAGTCTGCAAGCTCATGCCTGGTAACTGGCAGGGGTGAGGGCACATCTCTGTTCCCTGATCGTCTCAAGCCTCTCCATGGGCGACCTTGCTGGGACTGAATGTCCCTCAGGTCCCTCTGCTGTCTGTTCATGTAGATCTATTAGGAAAGGAGTGTGTTCAGGCCTTGGCTGCTGTTCATGACTTTTCTTAGCAGACTCTGTAAAGACAGGAGCTTTGACTGCACGTGTTGCTAGTCTTGTATGATGCATGGATGAGAGCCACCTTGTTTTGGAGGCCATGTAAGAAACTGTAATCAGGGGCCGGAAGGATGTTGTATCAGGCAGGTCAGAGTCAAGAGGGGGTCACTGAGGCTGTAGGGTGAGAGGTCAGGGAAGGCTTCCTGGAGGAGGAGGTGAGGTCAGAGAGCAACTGTCAAGGGTGGGAGGACTTGAGGACAAGCTCTGAGTGTAATTATGCTAGGGAAAGGTTTAAATTCCCCCAAGTAAAATGAAGCTAATTGAAATGTCAGCACCGTCACCTCTATCCTCACACAAAGCCGGGCTCCTCCATGCCTCATAAGAGCCCTGCTGGAAGCTATTGCTGAGAAGTGTTCTCTTTAATTGGACAAGGCACTGATTTAGACAATGCTTCTCTGGCGTGGATTAAAAAAAAAAAAGTAAATGACTTAATCTTGGAGGCTTGATGAAGCTAAGGCTTCTGAGGGGGCTTCTGGAAGAGATAGAATTTCTCTTCACCCCATTGGGCTCATCTAATAGAAAATCAAACCTCATCAAGGCCTTAACTTATTGTGGCTGAGGCTCCAGCAGGCTCGCAGGAGCTCCATGTGGCCAGAAAACCTCCCCGAGCTTCTAGAAGCAGAGTGGAGAGGAGGGACGGGGGGAGGGCTGGAGGAACTGTCAATCCTTGGGGGGAAGTGGGGTTGGCCCTGAACTCTGGATCCCTCATCCTGATTGCCAGGACTTAGGAGACAGCTTCTGAGGCTCTGGGACCCTGGCCTGCACCCAAGCAGCGCACGGACCTGTGAGCATCTCTAATGGGCTCATGCTGGCTCAGCATCTCATTTTGGGGCCTGTTTCCTCACTAGGAAAATAATAACCACCACCCACTGGGCATCTGTTCTCTGAGAGACATTTAACCTGTGTTATCACACTCTCACCACCATCTTATGAGGTAGTGAGGAATTATCCCCCTGGATGGATGAGTACCTTGAGGTTTGGAAAGGTGATGTAACTTGACTGAGGTGAAGCAGCCAGTAGGCAGTGGAGCCAGCGTGCCCTTCGGACCATCTGTCTTCCCAAAGGTAGGCTTCCTCCTGTTTGTCAGTTGAACTGAATGATGCCTAAGGGCCCCTGGCAGATCCGCTGTCTACATAATCCTCTTGGTTTTGTAGGTTATGCCCCTATATGGCTTTGGGGGCTTCTGGACACACAGCCAGCCACAATAACACCGTGTTGAAAGGAACGTGTGTTTTCACCCTCCCACTGGTTCATCAGCTAACATGCTATGAGGCCCCACCACATGCCAGGAAGGGTGTCAGTTTCCATCACCAATGAACTTTAAAATCCAACCTCCAAGACGTATAGATTGGACATTTAGGATTGTCTGAAACATTAGGATCCCAGACCCAGGGAATAGGGTTTGTATGGCAGAATTACTCATAAGGTTTGATAACAATAATTAGATGATATTATAAACCAAGCCCCCATTTCCTACACTATTTTAGTACCATCAGGTTTGGCTAACATACCTGCTGGAACTGGAATTTGCCTCCGAGATGGATGCAGAATCATCTCAAAGTCAAGCCCCCTGTACCTGGTTGGCTTGGCTGCGTGGGTCCTGGAAGGATGCAGGCAGCAAACATGATGGGACACTTGCTCTGGATGTGCCCTGGGCTGGGCCTTGCAGAGCTCATGGGGGAAGGGGACAAGGTGTCACTCAGGAGGGGCTGGCCACTCACTCTGCTCCTGGCCTGGGGATGCTTCTTACGGGCATCCATTCAACCACTTCTGACTTAGCACCATCATGACCAAGGCCCTCTGCCTGGCACGTGGTGTCCCCACATCTCCTCTGAGGGCGAGGTCATCACGTCCATTCAATCACTGGTCCGCTCATTCATTCAGCAGAAGTCACTGCGATTTACTGGGTACCAGGCACTGTTCTAAGCTGGGGAGAGTGTGGTGATGAAGACCAATAGTCCCCTCTCTCACGGAGCTGGCATCTGTAGAGGAGTCCTCCACTACTTAGAAAGTTCTGATTTCTGGAATATTCTTTCTCAGGACAAGCAACCCAGCCTCTCTGTGGCTCCCCCCACAGGCTACCTTCTCTTCTCCAGTGCTGGACCAATATCACCACCTCTTCTCTGGTCCAGGCTCCTGCAGCCCGACTCTGAACCCCAGGCACCTCTCCCCCCCCACTGTCATTCCATCGCACAATCTCAGCCTGTCCTTTCCTTTGGGCCCAGGGTCCTCCTGGGAAGGCTGTCCATGGCTCTTCAAAGGGGTCCTGGCTGGGCAAAAGTAACCCCCTGTGAATGCCACAGCTGCTCTACGCTGACACGCTGCCTTTGGAAATGGTTCCTCCTGAACTGGTCAGAGTTTGAACTCACCAGAAAGGTTTCGTTTAGAAACAGCACTTCAGGATGGGGAAGATGGAGTGAGGGTGGAGGGTGGGGTTAGGGGCCACAGGGAGACAGGAAGGGGTTAGATGCTCTGCTGGGAGCCTGGTGCAGGGCCTGCCAGCCACTCCGCCCATGTAAGCATGTCACACTGGGAGGCTATCAGCTTTTATGGAGGGAGTGCGGATGTGAAGTCCTCCACGGGATTTTCTATAAATGCTTCTTATTAGCCAGTGCTTTACAACATGAGCACTATTGAATTAAGCATCCATTAGCTTCCACGCCCTGGAGAAGGGAGGATGGCTCCCTGAGACCTCGTGCGGTAAAGCCAGGAGGAACATGAAATCCGGCCCACGGGGAGGCCTGGTTATCAGGAGGGCGTTGACAGCCCTCGGAGGACATCTTCCTCAGGAAGGAGGATAATATAAGACACAAGCCCTGACAGCAAAGCCGTGTCCCTCCTAAACATCAGTGCATTTAAAGCTATCTCCAAACAGACTTGTGGTTGCCAAGGGGGAGGGGGGAGGGGCAGGGATGGACTTGGAGTCTGTAACTAGCAGATGCAAATTATTACATATAGAATGGATAAACAACAAGGTCCTACTGTATAGCACAGGGAACTATATTCAATATCCTGTGATAAACCATAATGGAAAAGAATATGAAAAAGAATGTATATATATGGATAACTGAATCACTTTGCTGTACAGCAGCAATTAACACAGCATTATCAATCAACTATATTATACTTCAATAAAATAATTTTTTTTTTTTTTTTTTTGCTGTACACGGGCCTCTCACTGTTGAGGCCTCTCCCACTGAGGAGCACAGGCTCCGGACGTGCAGGCTCAGCAGCCATGGCTCATGGGCCCAGCTGCTCCTCAGCATGTGGGATCTTCCCGGACCGGGGCACGAACCCGTGTTCCCTGCATCGGCAGGCGGACTCTCAACCACTGCGCCACCAGGGAAGCCCAATAAAACAAATTTTTAAGAAAAGAAAAGTGAGGTGTCCGAGAGTGAGCTTTCCTCTTACCTCAGAAGCTTTCCTCTTAACCTCATCACAGGACTGGGTTGTGGCCACAGTGGTTCCTGATGGCCTGGGCGTGTGTGTTTGGTGAATTGACCAGAAATCGCTGAACCAGCTGTGCTATCCTAGGAGGCTGAGGCTGTTTCTGAGACAGAAGTCAAGCTGGATGTGAAATCAGCTTGTCCGACAAGCCCAAGGGCTGGCCCAATGGGAGACGGCTGCGTGCTGGGAAGTGAGGAGCCTCCTGGAAAAGGGGTCACCCTAAGAACGCGAGACCCCCTGGCCTTTGGTTGGAAGAAGAGATTCTGATCCCAGCCTTGCAGCTGCTTCTCTAAACATCCCGCGGCCTGGCCTCCTGAACACGTCGTATCTGGGGAAGAAAACGAGAGATGGCGCCAAGAGATGCCAGACATCTGCAACGGGTATTTCAGGACCCAGGTTCCAGGGAAAAGCGTTTGGAAGTTGCAACACCGCTCAAAGTAGGGACTGGCAGCTTTCTCCAGCCAGGCCCAGCTTTAAAACGTGCTCCGTGCAACAGGGTCCCACCATCCAGATCCAGACCCTGCCTTCAAGGGGTCCCCAGTCTCCACTCTTCCTTCCACACGCTGAACAGCACCCAGCCCTGCTGCTCCGCCCCCACCTCCCACCCTGCTGCCCCGCCCCTGCCTCTCACCTAAACCATTTTCAGGATCTCTGACAAGGTACTCCTACCACCAGGCTCCCCCTTTTTTCTCTCCCCCGAGTTGCCTGCATCCTCATGAGGGAGGCACCCCAGGACCTGATGAAGAATTCAGGAGCATCGTTCCTAAAGGATGCAGGAGGCAGAGTTTTGTGGGGCTGGGCCGTGGACCACACATGGGTGAGCCAGGGAGGAGCCCAGGGCACCCCTCTTGCTCCCCCCCCCCCACTATCATGGGTTGGTCTAGTCCATATGCCCAAGCTCAGGGTTGCTGGGAACCTACATGGTACCTTTGCACAAATCAAAAACGATTCCCCTTCTTAACACACTTCATTTCCATTCATTGTAAAACTGTCACCATTTTCTGATATTTATTAATATGAGACATTTTACTTCCATTTTCCAGAATTAGTACACCAGACATATAAATCTAGGATTTCTGTTATGTGAATGGTACTCTCTTAAAATGTGGCATCCTTGGGCAGTGCACAGCCCGCACAACTGTACACAGGGCCCCTGCACAGCCTTCTATTTGATAGTGCCAGAGTTGCACCCAGAAGCCTGGCCCCTTCCCTCTCCTTCAGCTCACTGACAGAACCTCCCTAACGCGCGCACACACACACACACACACACACACACACACAAAGATATATGAGCTGGCTGCCCACCTGAGTTCCAGAACTAGCTGCTACTTGAACGTCGTTCTTGCCAAGCCCAACCAGCACCAGAGACATCCTGACCCACCTTGCACTACTGACAGTCCCCTCCTGCCCACAGGGAAAGCCCTGGAGGCCAATGTCCCCACCCATCATCTGTCCCACCTGCCTTCCGCAGGAAGGACAAAAGCCCCAGCCTCTCTCAGGGCTCTGCTCAATGTCCCCTCCTTCAGATCGTGTCCTCTGATGCCCCAGGCGAGCGACTAGCTCCCTTTTCTGGCCCCCACGACCCCATGCACCTCAACCACTTCCTTTACCAGCTTGTGCCTCACTTTTTTGTTTCTGTTACCCCCAACCGAAGGTGGGCTCCTTAAAGATGGGCCTGTCCCTTATTCTTCCTCGTAGTTCCAGGGTCACGCCCAGCCCTGCCAAGCTGGCCACAGCAAGCATGCCTTGTCTGACCACATGAAAGCTGGTCTCATTTTATACCTTCTTGGTGTTGTGAACAGTGAGTCCAGGTCTGGGGAAGCAGGACCCTCAAATCCAGAGGAGGTGGGTGTGCAGAAAGAATGGCTATGGAGACTGCTTTTTTTTTTAATTGAAGTATAGTTGATTTACAATGTTGTGTTAATTTCACGTATACGGCAAAGTGATTCAGCTATACATATATATACATTCTTTTTCATGTTCTTTTCCATGATGGTTTATCACAGGATACTGAATAAAGTTCCCTGTGCTCTACAGTAGGACCTTGCTGTTTATCCATTCTCTATATAATAGTTTGCATCTGTGAACCCCAAACTCCCACTCCATCCCTCCCCCACCCCTCCCCCTTGACAACCACCAGTCTGTTCTCTGTGTCCAGCCTCACTTTTCTTAAGTTTGCCTCCCCACGCCCCTGCTTCAACTCATTCTCTTCCTCCCAATACAGTGTCCAGATCCTGCCCGCAGCCATCCCCGAATGTGCATGCAGAGCAGCTCCATACGCAGAATTTCTGCATCCCTATGTACTTATTTGTAGCACCTGGATCCCAGAATAGCCATTTCCCCATTAAGGAACACAAATAATGGAAGAAGAAAAAAGAAACCTCTTCCTGGAGCAGATTGCTTTGCCCAAAATAACCCTGTAACAAACGGGCTGCTGAAATACCTCTTGATCAAACCTATGAACATTTGTAGTATTTTACGCTGAGCTGAATAATTTATTAATGTTTAATATTTCACAAGAGTAAAGCAGCAAACCTGATGAAATTTTCATATCTGCTATTATAAGCTAAATGGATTGTGAGACGCAGCTGGGCGATGATGAGTGCCTGAAGCCCGGTGTGCACTCCCTCTGTCCCGTCCACAGGCCGAGGCGGCTGGGGTAACTTTCCTCTGCCTGTTACCCCAGAGGTGGCCGGTTAACCCACAGATCCTGTGCGTTTGGGAGAGCCAGGCGCTTGAAGGCATCATCAGTTTGGTTGAACAGCAGGCCCTGTTTAGGGGGTGATTTCAAGGCCCAAATCTCTCCCTTATCCCCCCAGTTTTCCTCACTCCTCTGTTTTTGATGCCTGAATTGTCCATCATTAAGACAGATTGCATCCTCTGTGAGAGGATCAACACCCATGGAAAACGTGGCTTATAATTAATAATACCATTATATTAAATAATAATATAATTAATAATCTGAAAAAGAATATATATATATGTATAAATGAATCTCTTTGCTCTACACCTGAAACTAACACAACATTGGATAAGATTCCAAATAACCAAAGCAGTCTTGAGAAAGAACAAAACTGGAGGCATCATGCTCCCTGATTTCAAACTGTATTACAGAGCTATAGTAATCAAAACAGTATGGTATTGGCATAAAAACAGACACATAGATCAATGCAACAGAATGGAGAGCCCATATGTAAACCCATAAATATATGGTTAATTAATTTATGACAAAGGAGCCAAGAATATATGAAGGGGAAAGGAGAGTCTCTTCACTAAATGGTGCTGGGAAAACTGGATGTCCACATGCAAAAGAATGGAACTGGACCCCTATGTTACACCATACACAAAACTTAACTCAAAATGGATTAAAGATTTGAATGTAAGACTTGAAACCATAAAACTCTTAGAAGAAAACTTAGGTGGTAATCTTGACATCAGTCTTGGCAATGAATTGTTGGATTTGACACCAAAACAAAGGCAATAAAAGTAAAAATAAACAAGTGAGACTACATCAAACTAAAAAGCTTCTGCACAGCAAAGGAAAATTATTCACAAAATGAAAGGGCAACCTACTGAATAGTAAAAAATATTTACAAATCATGTATCTGATGAAGGTTAATATACAAAATACATAAAGAACTCATACAACTCAATAATCAAAAGCAAAAATACAAACAATCTGATTTAAAAAAATGGGCAGAGGATCTGAACAGACATTTTCCCAAAGAAGACATACAGATGGCCAACAGGCATGTGAAAGGGTGCCTAATCATCATCCTTATTCATCAGGGAAATGCAAATCAAAACTACAATGAGATGTCACCTCACACCTGTCAGAATGGCTAACATCAAAAAGATAAGAACTAGCAAATATTGGCGGGGATGTGGAGAAAAAGGAACCCTTGTGCACTGTTGGTGGGAATATAAGTTGGTATAGCTATTATGTTATTAATATTATGGATAGATTAATAGTATAAAACAGTATGGATGTATCTCAAAGTATTAAAAATACAACTGCCATATGATCCAACAATTTTACTTCTGGTTGTATATTTATCCAAAGAAAATGAAAACACTAACTTGAAAAGATATCTGCACCCCCATGTTTATTGCAGCATTATTTACAGTAGCTAAGACATGGAAGAAACCTAAGTGTCCATTGATGCATGAATAGATAAAAAGGTTGTGGTACATGTACCACATATACACAATGAGATGTTATTCAGTCATAAAGTACAATGAAATCTTGACATTTGTGCCTACATGGATGAATGTTGTGGGCATTATGTTAAGTGAAATAACATAAGTGAAATAAGTCAGACAGAGAAAGACAAATAACCTATGATCTCAATTATACGTGGAATCTGAAAAAAAACCAAAAAACAAAAAACAAAAAAAACAACCCTAGATACAGAAAATAGTTTGGTGGTTGCTAGTGGTGGGGCGTAGGTGGTGGATGAAATGGGTGAAGGTGGTCAAATGGTACAAACTTCCAGTCGTAAGTGAGTCCTGGGGATGTAATGTACAGCCTGGTGACTATAGTTAATAATACTGTACTACATATCTGAAAGTTCCTAAGAGTAGATCTTAAAAGTTCTCATCACAAGAAAAAATTAGGTATGTTATGTATGGTGAACAGATGTTAACTAGATATATTGTGGTAATCATTTCGTAATATATACAAATATTGAATCATTATGTTGTGCACCCGAAACGAATATAATGTTATTTGTCAATTATACCTCAAAAAACCACCTGTGAATTATCATAAACTTAGGAATAGGACGCTGATTAGTCTCACCAGGGTAATCTAAGTTAACACCTTATTTTAAGGTAGCGATGTTAATTCCCCTTTGCCACGTAACTGAACACATTCACAGGTTCCAGGATGAGGCCGTGGATGTCTTGGAGAGGCCATTATTCTGGCTGCCATACATGGAAATACGAGAAAGCACTATAAGGGCTAAATCAAAACCGAAATAAAAATGGAAACCAGCCCATCACTCTCAACCTAATACAGAAAAGTTTCTTCTGATCAAACGACCCCTCTTTGGAACATCGGATTCCTGTTCTTTCTGTTTGCCCAGTGACCTCATGTGACCTCACTGGGGTGGTTACTGTCTGGGAATTCTTGACCACAGTGTGAATATACTGCTGGGCCTCCACCCTACCCCCTTCTCCAAAAGTGCCCATCGCCCCCACTCCCCACAGCGGGACCAGTGAGAACACCACACTCAGGCCTGTCCTCTGCCAATGACCCTCCCTCGAGGCTGGTGATGCTGAGAGCTGCACAAACCACCCCCCAATCTCACAGTCCCTCCAGAATCAGGCAGCTCTCTTCCAAGGGGTGACTCAGGGACCCAAGCTGCTTCCATCATATGACTTTGCCACCTTTTGTTATAACAAGGCTGGCCTGATGTCACTCAGCTGGCAGGTGGGGGAAGGGTGTGGGAATAATGAGCCTGATACTCAACCAGGTCAGTCCGAAGCGACATGTATCACTTCCACCCACATTCCGGTAGCAAGACATAAGGTGCCGCCCAAACGCAAGGGGAGCTGGGAAATGTAGTCCCTGGCTGGCTCCCCAGCAACAACGTGGAACTTGGGTCCGTACTGGTAGGCAGCCATCTTTACTCTTCTATCTAATACCAAAACCTTCCCCAACAGCGTCTTTGACTCTCCACCTTGGGGAGAGAAACTGCATAAACGAATTCACCCTCTGACATTAATATATGATAACATTTTATTTTATGGTCACTCCCAGAATATTTATTATTTTAAAAATAAAAATAGGAAGATGTCTCAAAGCAGTAACTCTAAAGGTGGGGGACCACAACATTGTAAAGCAATCGTACTCCAATAAAGATATTAAAAAAAAAAGGCGGAAGAGGTATTTTGGAATTGGGGGCACGGTGGGGGAGGGCATTCCTGCTATCTTCAGAAAATTTGTAGAGGAATACGCATTCACCTGTGTGCTAGGGGGATTCAGCTTCAAATCTCCAAGGCTGGCCATATCAGAGAGGGCACAGAATACACCCTTTTCATAGGTTTTCAAACAAATTCCATCCCAGTTGTGCCCTTACTGGCTCTGTAAGTCCAGAGGCAGAGCTGCTGGCATCCACCTGGCAAACAGCTTGATGGGCGACACTGCCCAGATCCATTCGAGGGGGAGGGAGATTGATCGGTGCCTCATGCACTTCCCAATGCTGATAGATTCACTCACTTGGGCCAGACATGCGTCTCCCGCTAGGCAGTAAAAATGTCAATAACCGCTCCCTTTTTACTCTTCTTTCTAAGCTGGAGACAAGCTTCCATTAAATCCTTAACCCATGCTTTTTTGAGTAAATCAAATTTACAGCCACTGGAGAGGGACAGGATTTCAGCCGCATTCTCCTTGCGTTCAGTGAAGTGTTCTGGACTTGGCTTTTCAACAACTCTCAGTATTTTCTGCCTTACAGATCAGTTTCCAGGCAAAGCCAAGGACAGGTCCTTGGCTAAACTTTGGATAAAGTGAAGTTTTTCACCTTCTCTGTGGACCCTGGGTCCCCAAGACACAGGAGGGGGTGGTGGCATTGCAGTGAGAATGGCTCCTTTGGACGGAGGGCAGGTGACATCTGCCTCAGCATGGTGACATTGGAGAGAAGGTGGATGACAACTGGGAGAGGCCAGAATCACTGACTTTTTTGTCATTTAATTTAAAACCAACCACGTCTAAACGTCTGTCATCCTCAAAGAAACAGAGCTGATAGACTAATTTATACTTGAGTATGACGGGCTAATGGTAGTTAATGTTATTTATTGGTTGCTTACTCCATGTCAGTCACTGGGCTAACCAACTTACACATGACCTCATCTAATACTTCCTGTAAGCCTCTGAAGAAAGTACTATGATTATGCTCATTTTACAGATGAGGAAATTGGGCTCGAGAAGAGGATAAATAACCTTCCCAAGGTCACACAACAGTGAGTGCCAGAGGAGCCAAGATGTGAATCCCTAACCTGGTTCCAGAGTCTGTCCTCTTGCCTGCCATCCTGCTGTGTAACTGCAAGAGCTTCTTTGGAAAAGAATCTGGAAAAAAATGTATATATGTATATATATGCATATATATATATATATATATATGAAACTGAATAACTTTGCTATACACCTGAAACTAACACAATATTGTAAATCAACTATACTTCAATTAAAAAAAAAGTGAACTGAAAAAAAAAAAACTTCTTACGTCATTGCTCCCAGGAATGGTTGCATTTAAAAAGGGTCAAGAATGAGGCCAAAGAAATAAAGCAATACTTGTGGTCATGTGACAGGGAGCTGTTTAGCTGGAAGGTCTTTACACACTTATCTTTCAAACCATACCAAGCTTTTGGTGCAGTTTGCTGTCTATTGATAAGCCCAGTCTATGATCATGTCCAAGATGTAGTATGTCACCCTCATTCTTTTTTTAACTGAAGTATAGTTGATTTACAATGTTGTGTTAGTTTCACATGTATAGTAAAGTGATATATATATATATATATATACATATATATATATACACACACACACACACACACACATTCTTTTTCATTATAGGTTATTACAGGATATTGAATATAGTTCCATGTGCTATACAGTAGGCCCTTGTTGTTATCTATTTTATATATAGTAGTGTGTATATGTTCATCCCAAACTCCTAATTTATCCCTCCTTGTCTTCCCCTTTGGTAACCATAATATTGTTCTCTACATCTGTGAGTCTGTTTCTGTTTTGTAAATAAGTTCGTGTCATTTTTTAAGATTCGACATATAAGTGATATCATATGGTATTTGTCTTTCTCTATCTGACTTACTTTACTTAGTATGACAATCTCTAGGTCCATCCATGTTACTGCAAATGGTATTATTTCATTCTTTTTTATGGCTGAGTAATATTCCATTGTATATATGTACCACATCTCCTTTATCCATTCATCTGTTGATGGACATTTATGTTGCTTCCGTGTCCTGGCTATAGTGCTGCTATGAACATTGGGGTGCATGTATCTCCTTGAATTATGGTTTTCTCTGGATATATGCCCAGGAGTGGGATTGCAGGATCATATGGCAGCTCAAATTTTAGTTTTTAAAGGAATCTCCATACTGTTCTCCACAGTGGCTGCACCAACTTACATTCCCACCAACAGTGTAGGAGGGTTCCCTTTTCTCCACGCCCTCTCCAGCATCTGGTATTTGCAGACTTTTGGATGATGGTGTCACCTTCATTCTTGATCCTCGGACGTGGAATTAGAGGAGTTGAGATTAGTTTTGAGCTGGTCATGAACAGGGTGAAAGGAATGAGGAGACATGAAGAGAAGCCCCGTCACCACCCTTCACTCTCTGAATTAACGTTTTCCCCACAACAGTGTTGGTGCATTTTCATACTTTAAAAAAATCAGCATTGAGCCAGATTTTTCAATGTGTGATTACACGGGACATCCTTCCAAATGGGTATGACCACTAGAGTAAGAGTACGATGTTAGCTTTGCACAGTGGCCCTTTCTGGGAGAGCATTTAGAGCCCTCACTTAGGCAGAGAGCCTTGGGGGTGGGGGCCACTGAGGAGCTGAGACGCGATGGCCCCGCCCCTTCCCAAAGGCCGTGGCAGCCTGTTAGGGGGAGTCTCTACCAGTAAGAATTAGCAAACAGATAACGTAAGAAGTTCCCTCCTAAGTACCTCTGGGGACATTAAGTCATTTGCCCCTGCAGCCTTGTAGGGATGACAAAGGCCCAGTGGTTAAAGGTGCTGAAGGAGGTCAGAGGAGGACCCAGGCTTAGTCTGGGCTGAGGTGCCAGGGCTGGTGGTGAGTGTGGAACGTGGCTGCCTGTGGGACCAGGGCTGCAGCTGGTGGCAGGGACAGAGGGGGAGGATCCCAGGTGTTGACTGTCCTGGTGTCTACACCTGCTGCCACCTTCCTCTTGAAGCAGCCCTGGCCTGAGGTGAGCAGTCGGCCATGGAACAGGGGCGTCAAGGGTTTGGACTGGAGCTTGCAGACAGCCATCTCTCTGTGTGTGCTGATATGACCTTTCCTCTGTGAATGTACACTCCTGGCATCTCTTCCTCTTCTTGTAAGGACACGGGTCCTTGGATTAGGACCGACATTTATGACCTGTATAGGGTTGTGCACAAGGACGTCAGGCCAAGCAGCACGGTGGGTGGCTCTGCTGGCCTAGAGTCGTACAGGCTGAGCCTGCATGGAGCAAGGGGCCCCATTCTGATTTCCCTACAAGTCCTGTCCCCTCACCCTCCTGTGCCCACCCCCCCAGGGCAGCCTTGACTCAGAGAGGGGCCTTGATCTAATTTACCCAAAGGCTCTACCCAGACCAGCTCTGCTCGTGGTTTTGGGCACCCCAGACACTGTACATTTGGGATGGGCTCCCAAGACGTGGTGGGGGGCAAGCAAGGGGAGTATCCACAGCTGCCATTGGCCCCTAGATGTAATGGCCATTCCTGAAAAGGGAGCAAGATGTGTGGAAGTGAAAAATGTGAATTGCAGATGTCTTGGTCTGCTAGGGCTGCCATAACAGTACACCACAGACCGGGGGACTTAAGTGACAGAAATTTATGTTCTTACAGTGGTGGAGGCTGGAAGTCCAAGGTCTGGGTACTGACAGGGTTGGTTTCTGGGGAGAGCTCTCTCCTTGCCTAGCAGACGGCTCCATCTCCCTCTGTCTTGATATGACTTTTCTTCCATGAATGTACACTCCTGGCATCTCTTCCTCTTCTTGTAAGGACATGGGTCCTATTGGATTAGGGCCCCACCCTTACGACCTTGATAACCTCCTTAAAGGCCTGATCTTCAAATACAATCACACTGGGGGCTAAGGCTTCAACATATGATTTGGTTTGGGCAAATCATATGTTCGATTTGCTTGATTTCCTGGGACATAATTCAGTCCATAGCAGCAGAGAATGCCTGCAATTCTGTTAGTGTTTTTCTAGTATCAGTGATGTATGTATGTGTGTGTGTGATTCCAACTAGACTGCAATCTTCCAAAGCAAGGCCTGTGTTTGAAAAGTCATTTTTTTTAACCCCTGTCCTCCTAGCCCCCCAGCCTTCCACCAGAGGGCCAAACACAGGAGGCATTAAATAAATGTGTGTGAACCAACCCCCAGTGAAGCTTCCTGGTGGACACGTATTGCTAAGGCCAACTCTGACCACTCACCCATGGCTTTCTCAAGGTGGGATAGCAGAGGGCCGGGCTGGAGAGATGCTCTGAGTGGTTCACTTTTTTTTTTTTTAGTTTTTATTGGAGTATAGCTGATTGGCAGTGTTGTGTTAGTTTCAGGTGTACAGCAAAGTGAATCAGTTAGACATATACACATATCCACTTTGTGTTTTAGATTCTTTTCCCATAGAGGCCATTACAGAGTACTGAGTAGAGTTCCCTGTGCTATACAGTAGGTCCTTATTATCTGTTTTATATGTAGACCAGTTCACTCTTTGAAGGAAGGGATGGAAATTTCAGAAGGGAAATGAACTCTCATTTCAATCAATTCATACTCCAATCTCACTTTGTTAAATAACAGTAGTTATTCAACAGCCTTTGGAATTCGCATGCTTCATATTTAGTGTGTCCAATTATACTCTTTATGGCATGCCTGTGAAACTTGCCATTTTCACCATTTGAACGTTGCTTTGACATGATCTCGGATGTTATCTTACTCCATAGGAATAAGAATGGGCCTTAATAGCCCCCAGACTCCCCTAATGAGAAGGATGAGCCAAGCAGGAAGATTTTATCCATCCACATAATTCTAGAATTGCCACCTACAAGAGGTACTAGAGGCAGCAGACTCTTCACTTATTCAAAGACTTTTCATTTTATTAAAAATGAAAGTATCTTATTTTTCCTGATGGTAAAAAAACTGATAGACCTTAAAAAGTGTAAACACTGAAGAATGGTGTAAAAATTAGAGAGATGACTCATAATTCTGCCACCCAGGAACAGCCTCTGGAGGTTTGAATGTGTTACCATTTGATTTTCTTCCTAAGATCATGCATATGTATGTGTGCGTCCACCCCACTTTTTTCATAATAGAATAGTATTATACATGCTCTGAATGGTTTCCCTCCCTTCACTTTATAAATTTATTTATTTACTTATTTATTTTTGGCTGTGTTGGGTCTTTGTTGCTGTGTGCGGGCTTTCTCTAGTTGCGGCAAGCGGGGGCTACTCTTTGTTGCGGTCTGCGGCTTCTCATTGCGGTGGCTTCTCTTGTTGTGGAGCACGGGCTCTAGGTGTGCAGGCTTCAGTAGTTGTGGCACATGGGCTCAGTAGTTGTGGTACATGGGCTTAGTTGCTCTGAGGCATGTGGGATCTTCCTGGACCAGGACTTGAACGGATTCTTAACCACTGTGCGACCAGGGAAGTTCCCCCTCCCCTCACTTTAAAAAATGTTTTTATTATGAAAAATCCCAAATATATACTAAAACAGACTGCATAACATATTGCATCTCCATTTGTGACTAATCTTTTTTTAAAAAAATTGAAGTATAGTTGATTTACAATATTATATAGTTTCAGGTGGATGACACAGTGATTCAATATTTATAGATTATACTCCATTTAAATTTATTACAAAACAGTGGCTATATTTCTCTGTGCTGTATAATATATCCTTGCCGCTTATCTATTTTATACATAGTAGTTTGTATCTCTTAATCTCCTACCTGTATCTTGCCCTTCCCCCTTTCTCTCTCTCCACTGGTAACCACCAGTTTGTTTTCTACATCTGTGAGTCTGTTTCTGTTCTGCATATACATTCATTTGTATTATTTTTTTAGATTCCACATATAAGTGATATCATACGGTATTTGTCTTTCTCTGTCTGACTTATTTCACTAAGCGTAGTATTCTCTAGGTTCATCCGTGTTGCTGCAAATAGCAGAATTTCATTCTTCTTTATGGCTGAGCAATATTCATTTATGGCTAATCATGTTTCATCTGTATTTCAATTTACCCCACCTCAGATTATTTTGAGGCAAATCCTAGCCATCATATTGTTTAATCAGTAACTACTTCTCCCTACAAGATAGAGACCCTTCGGGCTTCCCTGGTGGCGCAGTGGTGGAGAGTCCGCCTGCCGATGCAGGGGACACGGGTTCGTGCCCTGGTCTGGGAAGATCCCACATGCCGCGGAGCGGCTGGGTCCGTGCACCATGGCTGCTGAGCCTGCGCATCCGGAGCCTGTGCTCCGCAACGGGAGAGGCCACAGCAGTGAGAAGCCCGCGTACCGCAAAAAAAAAAAAAAAAAAAAAAAAGATAGAGACCCTTCAGAAATAACAATACCATTATCATACCTAAATAATTAACAGCACTATCTTAAAATCCTCAAATATCCAGTCACTGTTAAAATATGTCTAATTGTCTTATAATGATTTGTCTGAATGGGGATCAAGATGTACACTTGCAATTGCTTTGGTTATGTCTCTTCAATCTTTTTAATCCATAGCTTCATCCTCAATGTTTCCTCCTTACAGTTTACTTTTTTTTTTTTTTTTTTGCGGTATGCGGGCCTCTCACTGTTGTGGCCTCTCCCGCTGCGGAGCACAGGCTCCGGATGTGCAGGCTCAGCGGCCATGGCTCACGGGCCCAGCCGTTCCGCGGCATGCGGGATCTCCCGGATCGGGGCACGAACCCGCGTCCCCTGCATCGGCAGGTGGACTCTCAACCACTGCGCCACCAGGGAAGCCCCTTACAGTTTACTTCTTGAAGAAACTTGGTCATCTGTTCCACAGAGCTTGTCAGTCTGGATTTTGCTGATTTCTTCCCCATGGTGTCATTTATAATGTTCCCCTAAATTGTTAGTTTGATCTCAAAACTTGATCAGATTCAGATTCCATTCTTATTAGTCAAGTCTACTTCATAAATGGTATTGTGTACACCCCTCAGGAGGCACATAAAGTCTGGGGTCTCTCTTTTTGTAATGTTACCTAGATCTGTTATTAGGGTCTGATTTATGTCCCCCACTCCTTTTCATATGTTGAAGTCCTAACCCACAGTACCTTAGACTGTGACTGTATTTGGAGACAAGGTGGTTAAGTTGAAATGAAGTCATTAGGTGTCCTTATACAGAGAGGAGGTATGGACACAGACACACACAGAGGGATGACCACGTGTGGACACAAGGAGAAGACGGCCGTCTGCAAGCCAAGAAGAGAGACCTCAGAAGAAACCAGCCCTGCTGATGCCTTGATCTTCCTTCCAGCCTCCAGAATTGTGGGAAAATAAATTTCTGTTGTTTAAGCCACCCAGTCTGTGGTACATTGTCAGGGCAGCCCTAGCAAACTAATACATCTATAAATTCATTAGACAATATAAAATGGTAATACTCTAATCCTACCCTATCTTTTTTGTTTATCAGCTAAATAGTTCTGTAAAGATAAATTTCCCCTCAACCACTATTTTGTTACCCACAGGCATAATTAGCTCAGGAAGAGCAAGATAAATGCTTGATTCTTTTCCTTTATGTCCCAGTTTTCAAAATAATGGGTTGGTTCTTCATCGTCCTCCCAAAGTGAACCATGATTTTTTTCTTTTTTGTTTTTAGTATCAAATAAATTTAAAAGTATTTGATGTGTTTCTGTATACCTTTCTGAACATAATATATCATAAACATCTTTCTATGTCAATACAATTCTAAATTATTAGTTTTAGAGACTACATGGCTTTCCCTTATAGGATTGTATTAGAATTTACATAACCATTTCTTACTGTTGGACATTTACATTATAACACTTTTGATTTAGCATTTCCACTCAAGTTTAGTCTTGCCCTCACAAATAAATACATTTTTCCCTGAAGCAAGGTAATACTTTCCCTAATTTATTTGGAAAGATGAAATTAGTAGATTAATTTTTAATGATGATCATGATATGAAAGGCAGTCTGGTTAGTTGAGTGGCTTTTTTTTTTTTTTTTTTTTTTTTTTTTTTGCGGTACGCGGGCCTCTCACTGTTGTGGCCTCTCCTGTTGCGGAGCACAGACTCTGGACATGCAGGCTCAGCAGCCATGGCTCACGGGCCCAGCCGCTCCACGGCATGTGGGATCTTCCCAGACCGGGGCACGAACCCGTGTCCCCTGCATCGGCAAGCGGACTCATTGAGTGGCTTTTTTACTGAAGTTTGAAAGATCTTTTCTAGTCTGTCTATTTGAAATATCCATACCATGGGTGAGGGGAAAATTTCTTTTTTTTCTCGAGGTTTGAAGTTCTTCATCAAGGACAAAAGATAAAATAAGATTGACAATTAAGCTCAAATAGTAATTAAGAGTAAAAACTGATGGTGGCAAGTTATTTTTTGATATATCCATCTTTGCTTGAATGGTCTCATTTTTGAAAATCAATGTTCTAGCTTTGAAAGAAACCACTGCTACCTTTGCTAATCCTCCCTAGTGGTAGGGGCCATCAAGTCCATGGCCACATTTGTCCATCAATGTGCAGATGAGGTCAGCTCTGGATCCATCCTGATGTGCCTGGATTGTTCCGTTCATGCCTGTTCTGAAGCAATTCCTCATAATATCCCCTTTCACTCTCAAAAGAGTCCTGGTGTGGACAAGAAATTATATAATCACACTAGATATTAACGGTTCTGTTTCCTTCTACTTATTCGGATTTCTTGGTGTCCCAACTTCCTCAAAGACAAGAGAGGGCTATGGAAGAGCAAGCTTCTTCCTGTCCACCCAGACCTCCCCTCTCCCCACAATCACATGGCTATAGTTAGTTTCCCCTTTTCTTGTTCATTTTTCGTTTAAGCAAATTTCTCTTCCCATATTTGTTTTATTGTAGTCCCTTCAGTAGTAAACAAAGGTGTCAAAACAGGGAGAAAATTGCTGTGTAACAGAGATCCGGATAGGATTTGGTCCAGATGGGGAAACTGAGGCCGAAAGGGCATGGTCTGAGCCAAGGCAACACAACTGGGTAGTGACAGAGCAGGACAAGGACCAGGGTCTCTGAATTTCTGTCAACCGATCTTGGCTAATTTGACCTTTTAATAATTGCCAGGGTCTTTGGCAAATTTGATGTTTTGAGGAAGGTGGGACCTTACCTGCCTTCTCTTCACTTTTGCCATCAGGTGGTGAATTAGAATGAAAAGAAGCCTCCCTTCTAGCTCTGTTACAGGTGCTACACTTATTACCAAGTCATATTTATTAGAAGCAGAGAAAGAAGAGTTCTACAGCTTCTTTTTGTCAGCTCAGGTCAAGTCTACACCCAATGCTTAGGCTCTTTGACAAGCACCTTGCATAAAAGGTCCACTTAGAAGCAGAGGCAACAGTATTCTGATGGTAGACTGAGAACTTTCTAGGTGGGTCGGGTGACAGCATCTTATGTTGAGGGCAGTGGGAGAACATACTCTCGACCTGGGGCCACAGGTGAAACCTGTTGGGTTTGACAGATTATTTCTTGCAAGGACACGGACTCCCATCAGCCTTCCTAGCCAAGCACGTTCCTTGAGCACCATGTATTGAACCAGTGCAAATGTATTTCTAACAGTGGAGAGAGGATGGTTCACAGCAGGCTTGCAATCTAGTCTTTTCCTTTGGGCAGGGTGCTGGGATGCCTCTGGGAAAGGAAGAAAGAAGGTAAAAGTTCTTGTAAACATGCTAATTACAAGTCACTCATGATAACATTAGTGGTAACTAAAAGGGGAGTCCTTACCTGTGGAATGTTGTTAGCAGGATGTACCTGGTCTATGTTAAAGTTGCTTATGGAATCTATGGATTTATGGTGCATGACTCCCTGGAAAGTGTTGAGTAGGCTACGTGACAATTTGAGTGTGAAAACAGAGATGTTTCCTAACCTAAACATCTCCCTTTTGCATGAGTGATGCAGACACATGCCATACTTAGAGACCTCAACTTGCTTGTTAATGTAACAAGAAAGGATCTGGGGAGATTATGCTGTGGGGACCCCAGACCTCTCTTTGCTTTACTTATGCCTCACAATTACTTGTAATTTTGAAAGACAAAAATATCAAAATTTTTGATACTGGGTAAGATTTCTGATAGTTGTGAGCCTTATTTGACAATTTGACACTTTATGCTCTCATTCTTTAGGCTAAATAATGCACCCTCTGGTATAGATACAGATAATTTCTGAGAGGCAAGACCTTACTCAGTTCTGGAGTGTGGATTGATTGATTGATTGATTTTTATTGTGTATTTTAAAAAAATA
The DNA here is from genome assembly GCF_964165515.1 of Mesoplodon bidens. Taxonomy (NCBI): domain Eukaryota; kingdom Metazoa; phylum Chordata; class Mammalia; order Artiodactyla; family Ziphiidae; genus Mesoplodon; species Mesoplodon bidens. Next base: position 6,254,104 of record NC_138165.1, on the reverse strand, counting down.
TGTTTTATTGAAGTATAGTTGACTTACAATGTTGTGCTGGTTTCAAGTGTACAGCAAAGTGATTCAGTTTATCTCTCTCTCTCTCTCTCTCTATCTATTTATCTATCTCTCCACTCTTTTTAATATTCTTTTCCATTGTGGTTTATTCCCTGTGCTATACAGTAGGACCTTGTTGTTTATCCATTCTGTAGATAATAGTTTGCATCTGCTAACCCCAAACTCCCAGTCCATCCTTCCCTCACCCCCCTCACCCTTGGTAACCACAAGTCTGTTCTCTGTGTCTGTGAGTTTGTTTCTGTTTTGTAGGTAAGTTCATTTGTGTCATATTTTAGATTCCACATATAAGGGATATCATGTGGTATTTGTCTTTGCCTGACTTCACTTAGTATGATAATCTGTAGATCCATCCATGTTGCTGCAAATGGCATTATTTCATTCTTTTTTAATGGCTGAGTAATATTCCATTGCATATATGTATCACATCTTCTTTGTCTATTCATCTGTCAGTGGCCATTTAAGTTGCTTCCATGTCTTGGCTGTTGTAAATAGTGCTGCTATGAACATCAGGGTGTATGTATTTTTTCAAAATATGGTTTTATCTGGATGTATGCTCAGGAGTGGGTTTGTTGGATCATATGGCAACACTATTTTCAGTTCTTTGTGGAACCTCCATACTGTTCTTCATAGTGGCTGCACCAATTTGCATTCCCACCAACACTGTAGAAGGGTTCCTTTTTCTTGGAGTGTGGATTTATAATTAGATGATTCAAATGATCTTCAACCACCCCTGGGTATAGATTACAGTTAACTTGTGTACATATATACATCATGCTGTTTATACTGAGATACTTTAATGCATTTTACAGACAAAATAACATTACCAACGCAGGATTATGTCTCTTATGATCACTAGAGATGGTGATGAACAGGAATGTCAGTCGCATTAGCATTGGCAGTAAGTACCAATTGCTTTGTGATTGTTCTGCGCTGAGCACATTACATTTATTAGCTCTAGTTCAATAAACCTGCAAGGTCTCTGTTCTCATTTTACAGATGAAAAAACTAAATTTCAGAGAGCTTATGTCACTTGCCCAAGGTCACATCAGTGTGACCTCAAGTCTGTGCTACAACACTGAACTGCCCCCCACACTGATGTAAAGGACTGGGGTGAATGGGACCTGCGGTCTTTGGTAGTTTTAGCATTACAGTGGCTTTAAGGAAGTTAACTGTGCACTTCATTGCAGGGTCCGTATAACAAATACTGCTTTCAAATCTGTGATGCTTAGCAACATTATCCTGCCAAGCCCAGTGGGACCGTGGACCTATCTACATGGAAATTTCATTCAGAATTTTGAGAGTTGAGATCAGAGCTGTTAGACAGCAAAGCTAGAGCAGTTGTAATGACAGGTGAGACAATCCACCAAAGGTTCTCCTTCCTGGCACCTCTGACCTTGACAACTTCCTTTCCCATGCCTGGCTAATACCGGAATGAGGAATAAAGGTGAAGCACTCCGACAGTGCCTGCCAGGGAATGGTGTCTGATAGATACTATGATTTGGGGGGGATTAGCTTTGCATGTAAATTCATGAACACACTGGCAGCTGTATCATCTGGATGGTTTCCAACACCTTCATCGAAGAGATGTACTATGGGGGCAGGGAGTTTCTTATAGTCACTGCTGCTGTATCTCCAGTGCTCAGAATACAGCCTGTCATGGGGCTGGTGCACAGTAAATATTTATCAAATGACTCATCTCCCCAGATAAGCGTTTTGTTCTGGGCTGAATATCTGTGTCCCTCCCAAATTCATGTCAAAGCCCTCAGTCCCAATGTGATGGTATTAGGAGGTGGGGCCTCTGCAAGGTAATTAGATTTAGATGAGGTCATGAGGGTGGGGCTCTTCTGATGATATTAGTGCCCTTATAAGAAGGGGGAGAGACATGAGAACTGTCTCTGCTCCATGCTCACGCACCGAGGAAAGTTTGTACGAGGACATAGCGAGAAGGTGGTGGTCTGCAACCTAGTCAGACAACTGCTGGCACCTTGATCTTCAACTTCCAGTCTCCAAAACTGTGAGAGATAAGTGTTTGTTTGTTGTTTAAGCTGCCCAGTCTATGGAATTTGTATAAAGCCATCCAAGTGAGGACAAATTTTGGACCTCTGAATGTTTCCACTCAACCCAGTAAAAGCCCTTGGGGACTGGACTTCTCTCCAGCCCCTTCAGGCACGTGTTAATCTTGTATTCCAGCCTAGAGAGCAGGTAGCTCAAGTGCAGGCTGCAGCCTTCTGCAGGATCCCCCAGCTGTGCCTGCATTTGGGGCACACCCTGAGCACTCAGGGAATTTGCAAATGCCTTGCCCAGGGGATGCGTGACTGTAGGCACAGACCTGGGCAGGCTGGCAGAGTCCGGCTGCACGTGCAGGTCCCACGTTCCCAGCTGCCTCAACAGCATGGCCGGGGGAAGGCTTGTTTGGGGTGGTGATGCCGTGACCTTGCTCTCAGCAAATAGCAATCCTGTTTCCCTTTCTCCATCCCCCTCTTGTTTAATTTACAGCCTGTGCAATGGGGAGAGAGGGCTGGAGAAGTAAAACCATTGATAAATGTGCCTCACTTCCTTGAGGCGTCAGGGGATATAATAGAAAAGGCTTCATCTTCAGCCCAGGGTCCATGCCAGTGTGTTTGAAGCAGCGTGTAATTTCATTCGATGACCTTTCCAGCTCACAAATGACAAGTGAGGTCGAGTGTATTTTTTTTTTTTTTTTTTTCTGTATGTGGGCCTCTCACTGCTGTGGCCTCTCCCATTGCAGAACACAGGCTCCGGACGTGCAGGCTCAGCGGCCATGGCTCACGGGCCCAGCCCCTCTGCGGCATGTGGGATCCTCCTGGACTGGGGCACGAACCCGTGTCCCCTGCATCAGCAGGCGGACTCTCAACCACTGCGCCACCAGGGAAGGCCTCGCGTATATGTTTTGCACTTGTTTTTAAAGCTGCGAAGGGCAGAGGATTGGGAGGCGGGATGAGACACTAGTCACATGTGTAAACTTCTCTTTTGCTGCCAGTGGACCCAGGCCCTCTCTTTCTGGGTGACGTGCTCTGCTGTGACCTTGAAGGTCTGAGTGACTTGCTTTTGGATCCCAAACCTGTGTTGTCACCAGCTCTAGTTTTGACCAGTGATAAAATGGCCATGTGACTCATTTTTTCCAAACGTGGACACTTTGGAGAATGAAACAGAGTGTTAAAGACATGGGACAACAGGTGAAACCAGGACTGTCCTGGGCAAACTGGGATGGATGGCTACTTAGCCCGTGACCTCTAACATTTAATATGTGCAATGAAAGCTTCAGGCCCTCTCCCTACTTTCAGAAATTTCCATGAACCCATGCAGCAAAGGAGAAAATCTTTCCTATGGGCTCGCCTAGGGGACATTGTTCTTCTCACAGATATGGACTGAGGACATCTCCGCTGGGGAAGACAGTCACGGTCCTGGTCTAGTGGTGCTTACAGTCTAATGCAAGTGTGGCCTCAGATGGACGAAAGATGGCCGCGCATTGGGCTAAGTGCTTTGCCCAACAGTGGTGCAGCTGGATGGGGGCAAAGGGGGGGCAGTTGCTGGGGAAGGCAGTAGGATGTGGTGGGGCAGCAAGGGCAGACCCACTGCTCCAGGGCTGTTAGCCTTCGTGTGGAGAGGCGAAGAAGCAGTGTAAGGCACGGTTCCTTTCCCAAAGAACTTACAGTCTTGTTGGTGGAGTTGATGCATGCACAAAGAGTCCTGGCTGACCCGCACTGTTTAGGGTGAGGACTGCCATTTCGTGGTGGGCCCTAAGTGTTCTGGGACTTGGGGGGGAAGGGGGTGGGGGTTGAGAGAGTTCAGGGAGGCCTCAGAGGAAGATAGCCAAGTGTGGGAGAAAGACACGGCTTCCAGTTCTGACCATCAGGCTTGACTTAATGTCACGCAGCAAGATGCCCGGCCTCTCCCACAGCGGTAATAGCTACCGAGTGCCTGCTGGGCAGGTTCTAGCTTGCTCATTGCTCATCCTCTGAGCAACACTCAAATAGATGCTCTTATCTCCATTTTAGAGTTGAGGCTCAGAAAGAATTAGTGACCTGCCAGTGATCCCATGGGAGGTAACAAGTAGGTTTGTATTTGAACCTAAGTTGATGTCATACCTGCACTCACACATATTCCACTAGTCCAGTGGGTCTCAAACTATGAACTGGGAGCAGCAGAGTCAGCCTCATCTGGGACCTTGTTGGAAATGCAAATTATTATTTTTCTTCTTTATTCTTTTTATTTTGATGAATTAATTTATTTAAAATTTATTTTATTGGAATATAGTTGATTTGCAATGTTGTGTTAATTTCAGGTATACAGCAAAGTGATTCAGTTATACATAGATATACATTCTTTTTCATATTCTCTTCCATTATCATTTGTCACAGGATATTGAATATAGTTCCCTGTGCTCTACAGTAGGACCTTGTTGTTTGTCCATTTTACACATAATAGTTTGCATCTGCTCATCCCAAACTCCCAATCCATCCCTCCCCCACTCCCCTTCCCACTTGGCAACCACAGGTCTGTTCTCTACGACTGTGAGTGTGTTTCTGTTTCGTAGATAAGTTCAATTGTGTCATAGTTTAGATTCCACATATAAGTGATATCATATGGTATTTGTCTTTGTCTGGCTTACTTCACTTAGTGTGATAACCTCTAGGTCCATCCATGTTGCTGCAAATGGCATTATTTCATTCTTTTTAATGACTAAGTAATATTCCATCATGTACCTGTGTGTGTGTGTGTAAAAACATATCTATGTATCTATATCTATATATCTCACATCTTCTTAATGCAATTGTCTGTTGATGGGCACTCACGCTGCTTCCATGTCTTGGCTTGTCAATAGTTAGCTGGCTGAGTATTTGGAACATAGTAAAGGGAAGTTTCAGAGTGAGGAGAGCTGTCTGCCTGGTCGGGGGAGGGGCATTTTGGATGACTGGGCACCACACAGCCAGCTGCTTCTGCTAGCAGGGCAAGGAGCCATCCTCCCATTGTCTGTAAACTCCATCTTTCCTGGCTGTAAGAGATGCTCATGATCCTTATTATTGGCGAGACACCTGTTCAGTGTAATGAACGTGCAGTTTGCTGCAATCAGCAATGAGCAGCTCCTTGTAACTGGCTCATAAGAATGACAAGGTGTTGAAAGCGCAGTTAAGGCCTTTCCAATTCACATGTGCCATTAGCAGGAGCTTGTTAAAGTCATGAATGAAGAGAAAGTGTAAATAAAGAAGGCTGCTCTGTGTAATTATAGCTGTACATCTGACCGCCTCCTTCCAGGGCTCGGACGAGAGGGGCTCCGGGTTTCTGGACCTCCTGGCCTGTGCGTCTCTGCTTCTTTATTTATGCCATTTCTCAGGATGTGCATCTCCGATGAGCTGTGGGAAGGCTGGGATGCAGCCTACAGAGCGGTGGTGACGCATGTGCATGGCCCAGCCAAGCAACACTGGCCAGGGCACGGGGTTGCAGCAGAACCCCTTTCCTGCTCCTCCTGGGGGACACAGCCTGGAGCCTGAGCCCGGGTTGAGAGACCTTGCAGGTCATGCAATGTGGGCTTCCCTCGACCTCCCTTCCCTGTTGTAAACATAAAGTTAAGTGATTACCAAGACTACAAAAAAAATGGCTTCTACTGTAAATAAAATAGATAACTGACAAGGACCTACACATAGCACAGGGAACTATACTTAATACTTTGTAATAACCTATAAGGGAAAAAATCTGAAAAAAAAGTATATGTATAACTGAATCACTTTGCTGTACACCTGAAACTAACACAGTACTGTAAATCAAATATACTTCAATTTTAAAAAAATGTGCTTAATGTACAGTCAAGAAACATCTGCTGAGCGATTCCTGCATGCCAGTCTCTGTTTTGGGCCATTCTGCTTTGATTTCAGCACTTTTCTAACAAGTGGTGTTCCTGAGGCCAGCTGTCTACAAAGGCAACTCAGTAAACCCAGCTGCATGGTATGAGTCAAGGTTCAGAGAAAGGCATCTTCTTTTTACCAAAAAACAACAACAACAACAAAAGCAAAACCAAACTCTCCTAAACAACAAAACATTCTAAAAACAACAGAAATGTCTCAGTGTGTCCTGAGGGGAAAGTGGGGATTTTTAAGGAATCCCTTGGGTCTGAGATGAGTTTGTATGGACTCCACCCTTCTGGCTGGTGCTCACTGGCGGCTGGGCGGTCTCCTGGTCCAGGATATGACTTTTTAAAATATTGTTTTCCATTATGGTTTATTACAGGATATTGAATATAGTTCCTGGTGCTATGCAACAGGACCTTGTTGTTTATCCATCCTATATATACTAGTTTGCATCTGCTCATCCCAAACTCCCAATTCACCCCTCCTGCACAAGAGGGACAACATCTTGGCAACCACAAGTCTGTTCTCCATGTCTGTGAGTCCGTTTCTGTTTTATAGGTAGGTTCATTTGTGTCATATTTTAGATTCCACATGTAAGTGACACCATATGGTTTTTATCTTTCTTTCTGACTTTTTTCACTTAGTATGATAATCTCTAGGTCCACCCATGTTGCTGCAAATGGCATTATTTCCTTCTTTCTTATGGCTGAGTAGTTTTCCATTGTATATATGTACCACATCTTCTTTATCCATTCATCTGGTTGGACATTTAGGTTGCTTCCATGTCTTGGTTATAGAGCTGCTATGAAGATTGGGGTCCATGTATCTTTTCAGATTATAGTTTTGTCCAGATATACAGGGCATGACATGGCATTGAACAGCACAGATACACTGTCTGTTCACGTGCTGTATACATGTTTGCATTTTATACACAAAAAGAGTAAGATGTTTTTCACCCCTTTCAAACATCCCCATTGCAATGCAGACATGTAGATGGAAAAATGATGACGGTGAAGATAAAGACTCACAGAGGGCATTAGGAGATGCCCGCAGCTGTCTCTATGCAGTCTCACTCTGTGCTGGACACTGTCCCAAGTACTTCAGAGGATGTATGGTTTAATTCTCACAGCAATGCTGTGAAGTACTTAGTCGATGGGGAAACCAAGGCAAAAGGGAGTCAAGTAACTTGTCCGTAGAAGTGTCCATGCTTGGAGTTGATAAAAAGTCCGGGACTTTGGTTAATCCTCCCACTTCTGGTGACCACACCCAAACGTTCCCAACAGCTGGGTGTCTGGTTTCTCCTTACTGACTTGCAGAGAAGCAGACTCTCCTGGTTCCATCCCTCGGCTTCCCCAGCATGGACCACACCGACTTGATGTCAGTGAAACTGGTGTCTGGTGAGTACAGTGGACAGGCGGGGTGTGGGACGGAGGTGGAGCTGTCCCTCTACCACAGGTCTGCCCTGGAAGCCGGGTGCTGGGAAGGTGGTGGTCCATGTAGTTGACTGAGTTAAACTCTAACCTCTACATAAATGTCTTCAGTTATACGTTCTAGAAGGACCACGTCCAAAAGGTGAAACTAGCAGAGGTCCAGTAAAAGTCCTCTTTTGGGTGTGGAGAAAAGGGAATCCTCCTACACTGTTGGTGGGAATATAAATTGGTGCAGCCACTACGGAGAACAGTATGGAGGTTCCTTAAAAAACTAAAAATAGAGCTACCATATGATCCAGTAACCTCACTCTTGGGCATATATCTGGGAAATACAAAAACTCTAATTCGAAAAGATACATGCACCCCAATGTTCGTTGCAGCACTATTTACAACAGCTAGGGCATGGAAACAAACTAAGTGTCCATCGACAGATGAATAAAGAAGATGTGGCACAATATATACAATGGAATATTACTCAGCCATGAAAAGGAATGAAATAATGCCATTTGCAGCAACACAGATGGGCCTACAGATTATCATACTAAGTGAACTAAGTCAGACAGAGAAAGACAAATATCATATGATATTGCTTATATGTGAAACTTAAGAAAAAATACTAATGAACTTATATACAAAACAGAAATAGACCCACAGACATAGAAAACAATCTTATGGTTACCAAAGGGGAAAGGCGGAGAGTGATAAGTTAGGACTTCGGGATGAACATATACACACTACTATATATAAAATAGATAACCAACAAGGACCTACTGTATAGCACTGGGAACTCTACTCAGTATCTTGTAATAACCTATAATGGAAAAGAATCTGAAAAAGAATATATATATATATATATATATATATATATATATATACACACACACACACACACACACACACACACACATATGTGTATATATATATATATATATATATATATATATACACATATATATAAACTGAATCACTTTGCTGTACACCTGAAGCTGTGTGGCTTGAGGGAGCTCAGTTCCCTGACCAGGGATTGAACCTGGGCACTCGGCTGTGAGAGAGCGGAGTCCTAAGCACAGGACCACCAGGGCATTCCCGGCTTGCTTGCTTGTCTTTTGGTTGGAGCATTTAATCCATTCACATTTAAGGTAATTATTGATATGTATGTTCCTATGACCATTTTCTTAATTGTTTTGGGTTTATTATTGTAGGTCTTTTCCTTCTCTTGTGTTTCCTGTCTAGGGAAGTTCTTTAGCATTTGTTGTAGAGCTGGTTTGGTGGTGCTGCATTCTCTTAGCTTTTGCTTGTCTGTAAAGCTTTTGATTTCTCCATCGAACCTGAATGAGATACTTGCCGGGTAGAGTAATCTTGGTTGTAGGTTCTTGCCTTTCATCACTTTAAGTATATCATGCCACTCCCTTCTGGCTTGTAGAGTTTCTGCTGAGAAATCAGCTGTTAACCTTATGGGAATTCCCTTGTATGGTATTTGTCGTTTTTCCCTTGCTGCTTTCAATAATTTTTCTTTGTCTTTAATTTTTGCCAATTTGATTACTATGTGTCTTGGCATGTTTCTCCTTGGATTTATCCTGTATGGGACTCTCTGCACTTCCTGGACTTGGGTGGCTATTTCCTTTCCCATGTTAGGGAAGTTTTCCACTATAATCTCTTCAAATATTTTATCTGGTCCTTTCTGTCTCTCTTCTCCTTCCAGGACGCCTATAATGCTAATGTTGTTTTGTTTAATGTTGTCCCAGAGGTCTCTTAGGCTGTCTTCATTTCTTTTCATTCTTTTTTCCTTATTCTGTTCCACAGCAGTGAATTTCACCATTCTTTCTTCCAGGTCACTTATCCATTCTCCTGCCTCAGTTATTCTGCTATTGATTTCTTCTAGTGTAGTTTTCATTTCAGTTATTGTATTGTTCATCTCTGTTTGTTTGTTCTTTAATTCTTCTAGGTCTTTGTTAAACATTTCTTGCATCTTCTCGATCTTTGTCTCCATTCTTTTTTGGAGGTCCTGGATCATCTTCACTATCATTATTCTGAATTCTTTTTCTGGAAGGTTGCCTATCTCCACTTCATTTAGTTGTTTTTCTGGGTTTTTATCTTGTTCCTTCATCTGGTATATAGCCTTCTGCCTTTTCATCTTGTCTATCTTTCTGTGAATGTGGTTTTTGTTCCACAGGCTGCAGGATTGTAGTTCTTCTTGCTTCTGCTGTTTGCCCTCTGGTGGATGAGGCTATCTAAGAGGCTTGATGGGAGGGACTGGTGGTGGGTAGAGCTGGCTGTTGTTCTGATGGGAAGAGCTCAGTAAAACTTTAATCCGCTTGATGGCTGATGGGTGGGGATGGGTTCCCTCCCTGTTGGTTGTTTGGCCTGAGGCAACCCAACACTGGAGCCTACCCGGGCTCTTTGGTGGGGCTAATGACAGACTCTGCGAGGGCTCACACCAAGGAGTACTTCTCAGAACTTCTGCTGCCAGTGTCCTTGTCCTCACGGTGAGCCAAAGCCACCCACCACCTCTGCAGGAGACCCTCCCTCACTAGCAGGTAGGTCTGGTTCAGTCTTCCCCGGGGTCACTGCTCCTTCCCCTGGGTCCTGATGCACACACTACTTTGTGTGTGCCCTCCAAGAGTGGAGTCTCTGTTTCCCCCAGTCCTGTCAAAGTCCTGCAATCAATTTCCACTAGGCTTCAAAGTCTGATTCTCTAGGAATTTCTCCTCCCGTTGCTGGACCACCAGGTTTGGAAGCCTGACGTGGAGCTCAGAACCTTCACTCCAGTGGGTGGACTTCTGTGGCATAAGTGTTTGCCAGTCTGTGAGTCACCCACCCAGCAGTTATGGGATTTGATTTTACTGTGATTGTGCCCCTCCTACCATCTCTCTGTGGCTTCTCCTTTGTCTTTGGATGTGGGGTATCTTTTTTGGTGAGTTCCAGTGTCTTCCTGTCGATGATTGTCCAGCAGCTAGTTGTGATTTTGGTGTTCTTGCAAGAGGGAGTAGTGGCATTCCTTTAGTGTGTCCTATGGAATCCAAAGTGCAGAAATACAGGTCTGCAGAAGGTGCTGGAGCCTTACTCCTATAGCACCAGTGTTCTCTCCTATCTTTCTTCTCTTTTCCTTTTTTTTTTTTTTTTTTTTTGCGGTACGCAGGCCTCTCACTGTTGTGGCCTCTCCAGCTGTGGAGCACGGGCTCTGGACGCGCAGGCTCAGCGGCCATGGCTCACGGGCCCAGCCGCTCCGTGGCATGTGGGATCTTCCCAGACCAGGGCATGAACCCGTGTCCTCTGCATCGGCAGGCGGACTGTCAACCACTGCACCACCAGTGAAGCCCCTCCCTTTCTCTTTTTTTGCAATTCTTGACTTTTAAGCCTATTGTTTTGTTAAAGAGGTTGTGGCCTGGTCACCTTTTGCCCTGGAGCAGTGAGCCCCAGTCCAAGAAATGGGGGGTTGCAAATGGAAAAGGAGGAGATGGGGTTAAAATGCCTTGATGGAATATTGACACGATATCATCCTTGTAACCGTGTCTTGGAAATGAGTGAGAACCTGGCCATCCAAATGGCCACATTAACTTGAGTAACTGCCATCTGTAAGTGACATGCGAAAATGGAAGGATGTACCAGATGGTTCATAACTGCTGTGGCAATGGTGTGCTCACAGAATTAATGGTGAACAATGATTAGAGTGCTGATGGATGGTACTTCGAACACCAGGAGCTGCAGTGAACAAACTCTGTCATCACTGGAAAAGAAAAAACAGCAAGAGGGGATGTCAAAGTTTGTGTTCACTGAAGTTCCCATATGGATCCAAGATTGTTGCCGTGATTATTTCTGCTCCATGAGAACCATCTGCTTTCTCATGCCAGCATCATTTAACATCAAAAGGACAGGGCATCAGCCTTAAATTAGGAAAAAACTGAGTAGCTAGAACTAATGAGAAGGGGAATGTTGATCTTCATTTATTAGTTTCCATTCTCCCAGTTATTAAAATAGACCCATGTACTCTAACCCCCTACTCAACTTTGTCCATCCAACTCTGGTCCCTTCGTCCCTCCCTCTCTCTCCCTCCCCACCTCCCTCACTTCTGCTCTCTTTCCCTCTCTCCTTCCCTCCTGTTCTCTTTTCCATTCTTGTCATCCTGTTCCAACCCCTCTGACTGCTCCAGCTCCCTTCCCTTCGGTGTGCCTATTACAGGTGGTCATCACTATACAAGTTAGCATTTGACTTAAAAAACAAAAACAAAAAAACAAAACTGATAGGAAACTGAAGCCCAGCAAGACTGCCATTGAAGCCCTGCCACCAGGCCATGCACTGACCTCCAAAAGGACACAGACGGCTGTCTTTCCTGTCATGGATGATACGCCCAAAGCCCCAGTGGACCTTGTGCATTTCTCCTTCTGTTGAGGGCTCACTCCTTCTCCACTTCAGTTCAAGTGGTTCTGGTGGGACTGAGCCCACTTTCCAGATGCAGGGGTGAGTCTATGACTTAAGTGACCCCATGGTCAACTTTGGGGAAAGGCTGAAAGGGACCTTGGCTCAGAGGAAAGGAGAGGCAAGAGCCAGGAAAGCAACCTAGGGTCCAGATGCTACTGTTTGATATCCTGGATCCAGCTGTACCTGAACTCATCCTGTGAATTTCCTAGTTACATGAACCAATTAATAAAAACACAATGACTGGAAAACAAAATAGTGCTATGCACTGTCTTATTTTTATTTTTATTTTTTTTGCGGTACGCGGGCCTCTCACTGTTGTGGCCTCTCCTGTTGTGGAGCACAGGCTCTGGACGTGCAGGCTCAGCGGCCATGGCTCACAAGCCTAGCCGCTCTGCGGCATGTGGGATCTTCCCGAACCAGGGCACGAACTCATGTCCCCTGCATCGGCAGGCAGACTCTCAACCACTGCGCCACCAGGGAAGCCCTGTCTTATGTTATTTTAAAAATTATTTCTAATATTTTAAAGTCATCTTCTCTACAGTGACATATGCTTCCACTGAAAACAATCCAGTGTTCCTATTCTCTGGCATTAGTAAATGTTAAATGAATATTTCATGACTGGCTAATAATTATGAGAATAACAATAATAGTTATTTTAAAATATTGTGGCCTAAATAGTGTTGAGGGTAGAATGGTTTTTGGTTCTTGTTTTGCTTTGTTTTTTGTTAGGCCCTTTCTAAGAGCTTCATGGTATCAGGAAGTAAGTGAAATGAGATGAGTTTGGGGTTAAGCTTGGAGTTTTGTCATTGTCATCATCATCTCATGATCAACACGGTTACCGCTCAATGACTGAACACTTAAATTTTTGTCAGATATGTTCTCCTACTCAGTTCTCAGAATAGCCTTAATGACACAGATATTACTCCTTCCATTTTGTAAATGAGAAAACAGTACTCCAGAGAGCTTACTAACTTTACTTTTAAGTCATCAAATAATACAATTAATATTATGTGTCAAGAGTAATCTGAGGTTGTACGAATATGATCACGTGTTATTCTCAAGACAATCTTCGTGAGGGAAGGTATCTTTTTCCCCATTTCACAGGTGAGAAAAATGAGGATTTCAGTGAGCTTAGTAACTTCGTTAGTCAAGTAATGACTGAGCTCAAATTTTGTGCCCAAATACTGTGCAGGATGCTAAGGATACAGCAGTGGAAAAGTCAGACACGGTTGTCGGCTGTCTGGAATTTAGAGTCTAGCAGGAGAACCTACAATCTAGTGGTGGGTGATAGCATACTGGTTCATCCCAGTGTACACACTCAACCATTGTGGAGCTCAGCGAGTGGACCCAGGTGCAGGTGATTGACTTTGTATCCTGATGCTGCCCTAAGATTCTGGCAAGAGTGACCCAACTCTGGGCCCTATGCTTTAGAGAGTCCTGTGTATCACAGACACACAAAGTAAGTTTAATTGAGAACACATTGTGATTTCTGTCTCTTGGAGCTCAGGACTGGCATCTAGTGATTTATATCCTTTAAACATCCAGTCTCATGACTAACACCTTTCAGGCTCCAGGGAAACACTCCTTCATAACTTTTATCTTCTATCCTCAACATAACAGTTGACTGTTGGAAGGTAACCAGGTCTGTAGGCTGTGCCACTGCAGATTTTGGAGATGAACACTGCTTTGGGAGACAAGGAGGATTTGAGTTGCAGAAGCACTTGGTAAAGGAAAAGAGAAGCTAATTAAGTTGTCAAATTTTCCCTTGAAGACAGAGTAATTAATTTGTCAAATTCTCTCTCTCAGAACACGTGAATACAGCAGAGTCTTGCAAAACAAAGTGTCATTTTCCCCTAGTGTCGACACCCATTTTCTTTCTTCTTTTCATGTTCCAATTAGAAGGACTCTCCAATTAGGCCATGATTCACAAACACTGCACACGATGGCTGAGGAACATTTTGCAATATTGTATGTATGTCTAGATATAACATTGTGACACACCATACTCTTCTTTACATTGACATTTAGATAGATAGTGAATGCCAGAATCATAAATAATTTTATATTTAGATGAATCATTTTAAAGATTTAATTAACTTTTGAAGAAGTTTAAAAAGAGCTTTATTTAAGTATATCTGATTTTAAAAATTGATATTTGTTACGTATAATTTACATTGCCTTAACTTTAATAGGTAATTTTATCTATTTTTGAAGAAAAAGAACTTTTAGGAAAATTTAGGAAAAATAACTAAAATTATTCATTGACATGTTTGAAGAAAATAGATTCAAATTTTCTTTACATTGAATACAATTCCGTTTTGTTTTTAAATTCCTTATATCATTACTGATAATAGAAGACACATGATGTATAAACCTTTAACATATGATTTTTTAAAAATTTTATTTATTTATTTTATTTGTATTTTTGGCTGTGTTGGGTCTTTGTTGCGTGCGCGCGGGCTTTCTCTAGGTGCAGCGAGCAGGGGCTACTCTTCATTGCAGTGGGTGCTCATTGTGGTGGCTTCTCTTGTTGTGGAGCAAAGGATCTAGGTGCGCAGGCTTCAGTAGTTGCAGCATGCGGGCTCAGTAGTTGTGGCTCATGGGCTTAGTTACTCCACGGCATTTGGGATCTTCCCGAACCAGGGCTTGAACCTGTGTCCCCTGCATTGGCAGGCGGATTCTTAACCACTGTGCCACCAGGGAAGCCCTAACATATGGTTTAAAAAAAAATAAAGAGAATTAGGAAAGTAGAAAGGGGCAGGATTGGTGGTGAATTGAAGAGTGGGGGCTTTGCATGTTCAATAAACCAGAGCTATTTGGAGATATGGGCTCACACAATGATTTTTTTTAATGGAAATATACTTGATACACAATATTATGTTAGTTTCTGGTGTATTACATAGAGATTTGACGTTTGCATACATTATGAAGTGATCACCACGGTAAGTCTAGTAACCATCTGTCTCCATGCAAAGTTATTACAATATTATGAACCATATTCCTTACACTGTATGTTACATCCCTGTGGCTCATTTATTTTATGACTGGAGGTTTGCACTTCTTAATACCCTTCACCTATTTCACCTCTCCCTGCCCACGTTTGTTCTCTGTATCTGTATGTTTTCATTTTGTTTTGTTTTGCTTGTTTTATTTTTTTAATTTTATTTTTATTTATTTTTATTTTTTTGGAGGGGACAAAGAACAATGAGTTTTATTTTGGACATGCTCTTCTTCCTCCCCTGGGTGTCCCTGCCTCTTCTGATCTCAGGTCCAAGCTGTTTTTTTTTAAAAAATATTTTTATTGGAGTATAATTTCTTTACAGTGTTGTTCTTGTTTTATTTTTAAGATTCCACATAGAAGTGAGATCATATGTTGTTTGTCTTTCTCTGTCTGACTTACTTCACTGAGCATGATACCCTCTAGATCAATCCGTTTGTAGCAAATGGCAAGATTTCATTTTTTATGGCTAATATTCCATCATAGATATATACCACAAATTCTTTACCAATTGGAAATTTAGATTCCTTCCATATCTTGGCTATTGTAAATAATGCTGCAGTAAACATTGATGTGCATATATCTTTTTGAATTAGTGTTTTTGTTTTCTTCATGTAAATACCCAGAAGTGAAATTGCTGGATCATATGGTAGTTCTAGTTTTAATTTTTTGAGGAACCTCTATATTGTTTTGCATAAGAGCTGAACCAATTTACATTCCCATCAACAGTGCACAGGGGTTTCCTTTTCTCCACATCCTGGCCAACACTTGCTTTTTCTTGTCTTTTTGATAATAGCCATTCTGGCAGGTGTGAGGTGATATCTCATTGTTTTTGATTTGCATTTCCCCAATGATCAGTGATGTGGAGCATCTTTTCATATGTCTGTTGGCTATCTGTCTTCTTTGGAGAAATGTCTATTCAGGTCTTCTGCCTATTTTTTAATCAGTTTTTTAAAAATTAAGTTTGTTTGTTCAATATTGAGTTGTATGAGTTCTTTGTATATTTTGCATGTCAGCTCCTTATTGAATATATCATTTTCAAATATCTTCTCCCATTTAGTAGGCTGCCTTTTCATTTTGTTGATAGTTTCCTCTGCTGCTCAAAAGCGTTTTAGTTTGTTGTAGTCCCATTTGTTTATTTTTGCTTTTATTTCCCTTGCCTGAGGAGACACATACAAAAAATTTTTGCTAAGACTGATGTCAAAGAATGTAATGCTATGATTTCTTCTAGGAGTTTTATGGTTTCAGGTCTTACATTTAAGTCTGATTCATTTTGAGTTTATTTTTGTGTATGGTGAAAGTAGTTCAATTAGATTCTTTTGCATGTAGCCGTTCAGTTTTCCCAACACCATTTACTGAAGAGGTTGTCTTTCCCCCATTGTATATTCTTGCCTCCTTTGTCATAGAATAATTGAACATAAAAGTGTGAGTTTATTTCTGAACTCTGTTCTGCTCTACTGATCTATGTGTCTGTTTTTGGGCTAGAACCATAGTGTTTTGATCAATGTAGCTTTGTATGATAGCTTGAAGCCAGGGAGTGTAATATCTCCAGCTCTGTTCTTTCACAAGAAGGAGATGAATTACGGATGCAGGGATATTTCAATATCTGTAAGTCAATCAACGTGATACTACAATAACAAACTGAAGAATAAAAATTGTATGGTCTTCTCAGTAGATGCTGAAAAGATGCTGATGAAATTCAACATTCATTTATGATAAAAACTCTCAACAATGTCAGGATAGAGAGAACACACTTCAACATTACAAAGGCCATATATGATAAACCCACAGCTAACATCATAATCTGGTGAAAAGCTGAAAGCCTTTCCCCTAAGAACTTACTCTTTGTTGAAATTCTCTCTGTGTTCATCCATTCTTCTCCTGAGTTTGGTGAGCATCTTTTTAATCATTTCTTTGAACTCTTTATTGGGTAGACTGCTTATCTCCAATTTGTTTAGCTCCCTTTCTTTCTTTCTTTCTTTCTTTCTTTCTTTCTTTCTTTCTTTCCTTCTTTCTTCTTTTTTAAAATATTGCACTCCTTTCTCTTTTAAAGAAATATTTATTTATTTATTTATTTGGCCATGCTGTGCAGCTTGTGGGACCTTAGTTCCCCTACCAGGGATCGAACCTGGGCCCCTGGTAGTGGAAGCATGGTGTCCTAACCACTGGTCCACCAGGGAATTGCTTGTTTAGTTCTTTTTCTGAGACTATGTCTTGTTACTTTGTTGAAACATATTTCTGTCTCCTCATTTTGCCCTGTTCTGTGTTTATTTCTATGTGTTAGGTAGGTCAGTTATGTTTCCCAATCTTGGGTGGGAGGGCTTATGTAGGAGGTGTTCTCTGGGGTCCAGCAACATGCTCCCCTCTGGTCACCAGATGTATATGCTCTAGGGGTGCATCCTGTGTGGCTGTGGGCCCACTTCTATTGGGGTGGGGTGGGCTGAGAACTGTAGGTGTGCTGGTAGGCAGGGCTGGCTCCTGGCCTGGTTGGCTGTGAGACCAGGCCACATGCAATGGCTATGGGGTCACTGGAGGGCAGGGTAGGCTTCCTACATGGTTAGCTTTGTGGCCCAGGGGGTCCTGGGGCTGGGGCTGGCCCCCTGGCGGGCAGAGCTGGGTCTCTAGCACTAACAGGTTAGAGGGAAGGTTCGAAAATGGTGTTTGCCAGCACTGGTGTTATCATGGTAGAGTGAGCCCCCCAGATGGCTGCCGCCAACATCTATGTCCCCTGGGGGAGTCCCAGTTTCCTCCTGCCTCTCCAGGAGGCTCCTAAAGATCAGCAAGTGTCTGACCCAGGCTCCTCTCAAACTACCGCCTCTGCACTGGGTCTCGGAGCGTGTGAGATTTTGTATGCATCATTTAAGGGTGGATTATCTGGTTGATGTAGTCCTCCAGTTCTCCTGAACATAAGCCCTGTTGGATTTCCAAGCCAGATGTTCTGGGGGCTCCTCTTCCCAGAGCAGGGCTGGGGAACCCAGGTGGGGCTTGGCCCTCTCACTCCTGGGGGAAGACCTCTGAGATTGTAATGTTCCTCCTTGTGTGGGTCACCAACTCAAGTGTGTAGGTCCAAACTATACTGTGTCTCTGTCCCTCCTAACATCTCGTTGTGATGTGGTTCCTTTTTTATGTCTTTAATTGTGGAAAATCTTTTCTGCTAGTCTTCAGGTCGTTCTCATAGATTGCTGTTCTGTAAGTCGTGTAATTTTGGCATACACTGATTTGTTGAGATCTTAGTAAGTTGCAGGATCTTTTCAGTGGTTTGAGTGTCTGAAGCAGAACTGTCCAACAGAAAGAGAAAGCAAGTCACATATGTAATTTAAAATTTTATAGTAGCTACATTAAGAAAGTAAAGAGAAACAAGTGAAATCAACTCTAATAATGTATTTTATTTCACCTATCAAATAGTGACTAAAAGTGATCATTAATGAGTTAATGAATTTTTCATCCTTAGTCTTAGAAATCTGGTGTGTATTTCACACAGAGAGCACCTCTTCACATGGACTGGCCACATTGTGGGCGCTCAGTGGACATGTGGCCATGGTGATCATGGTGGACAGTGTGGGTCTGGAGCCTCATTTGGAATTCTGTGTCTGAAGAGACTTAGAGATTTATGACCCTCTGAAACCAGGATCCCATGAATGTAGTTCTCCCTGTCTTTCCTCCTGGGCTGCATGGTCAGTTAGCTCTCCTTTATGGCTGGCACGAAGTCAAATCCACAAGATGTGAGTGGCCACCCTGAATTTATTTTTCAGAGGATTTGCAGCTTGACAGACCAGGGGACCCGGAGTCCCAACCACAGAGGAGGTAAAAATGTATCCCAAAATCCTTGGCCCACAGATTTTTGCTGACAAACATTTCTCTATATCCCAGTAATGGCTATATGGGAGCCAAAAATTGGAAACACCTCATTTTCACAATGAGGTTGGTTATCTCAAAAATATAACGTCCTGAAAGAGGGTCTTTAGCATCCTTCTGAGTTGGAGAAAACAGTGCTTTTGAAGTGACACTCCAGAATGAATCTTCTGGTTCTGAAGAAAGTGAACATTTTCACAGTCAAAGAAGGTGTCAGGAATTTGAATTTCGAACTTGACTGCTTAGGAATAAAGATCAGAATTTCAACTAGGAATGTGCCAAATCCACCTGTATTATCTCTCAGCATTTGCTGTGGCCACTTTCTTTTTATACATTTAAATCTTCCTTCCCTACCTTTACTCACATTCTGCTGAATGATAATATTCCCTGGAGCATGATTTAGAAATAAATGGCATGGTTACCAGCTAGCCTTTGGAGTCAGATAGATTTTTTTTTTTTTTGTAGTGGGGTGATCATGGCAAGATATTTCCTCATGGCCAGGAAATAGATAAAAAGATATTTTCTCCTAGAGTCTGTCATACAGAGTGAAGTAAGTCAGAAAGAGAAAGACACATACCGTATGCTAACACATATATATGGAATTAAAAAAAAATGTCATGAAGAACCTAGGGGTAAAACGGGAATAAAGACACAGACCTACTTGAGAATGGACCTGAGGATATGGGGAGGGGGAAGGGTAAGCTGTGACAAAGCGAAAGAGAGGCATGGACATATATACACTACCACACATAAGGTAGATAGATAGTGGGAAGCAGCCGCAGAGCACAGGGAGATCAGCTCGGTGCTTTGTGGCCGCCTGGAGGGGTGGGATGGGGAGGGTGGGAGGGAGGGAGATGCATGAGGGAAGGGATGTGGGAACAGATGTATATGTATGACTGATTCACTTTGTTATAAAGCAGAAACTAAAAAAATAAAAAAAAATAAAAAAAAAGAAAAAAAAAAGATATTTTCTCATAGGTAAAGTGGACAATAATCATAGTTCTTACCTCCTAAGTTTTCATGAGGATTAAAAGAAATAATACACATAATGCATTTAGCACAGTTACTGCCCATATCAAGTTAAATAAATGTTGACTGCTATTAAAATCTCTTGAGCACAGGCATCTAACTCGTTGACTAACTGTAGGCTGATGTGAATCTACTTCTTTATATATGAAATTGGTTGATTCCTAAGTAAAAATCTTGACATCCTGACAATTTGATTCTCTCCCATTTGTATGGAGGCTGGTGGGGGGGAGTCACACAGAGTGAACCAGCTGAAGGCTCACCATATTTTGCCATGTATTTATTTTTTCCTCTCCATTTGCTTTCTCCTCCTTTTCTGTTCTTCACTATTATCCTCTCACTTTCTTTCTCTTTTTTTCTTGGTTATGACTTAGGGATGTTGGTGCCCTGAATGGGCACGGCTTCACCTCCCGGGGCAATGGCTGGAGCTGGCTCTCTTAAGCGGTGCCTTTGCACGTTTGTTTATTTTCTTGTAGATGATGTCCATGCAGTAATCTGAGATGAGAGCTGAACCCTTCGATCAATCCACTGGGCTCAGTGTGGGTTTTCCACAAATAGTCTCTGATGATGGACTACATGATAATAATTGAAGACAGGAATGCTCTATTTATAAAATTGATGCAGGGCTTGCCCATCCCATCATCCTGGGAAGCAGCTTGGCCCCCAGCCTCTTGGTGAGGCAGTGTAGAAGCTCCTCCACAGGGACATCTGTGGCAGGTGTGACAGGGGACGGTGGAGTGGCTGCTCTGGGAAGAGAAACAGTGGGAAAGGACATCTAGACAAGTCATCTCAGTGAGACCACAGGTGGTTGGGAGGCTGGCAAGTGGCACAGGCAACAAAGCTGGGGATGCTGAGGCCCAACGGGGACCAGAAGATCAAAGCCAAGCATGTGGATGGGACTCAAAGGCCAAATGTCAGGCTGCAGCCGAGTGTGAGGGAGCCCTAGGGACCAGAGGTCAAGGGAAGCTGGTGGTCAGAAGTCAGGAGTGTAACTAGACGTCAACCCTTCATCAGCCATTTCCTTAGACAGGTGGCCTCCAATCCTGCTTCCTGCTGGGCAAGGTGCTGCTTGCCACATGGCATATCAGGGCATGGGGGTGGGTGGAGGTATCGGATTGACTGGTACAGGATTGGGTGAGGGCAGAGTTTGACATTTTGGTGAAAGAACTGGTATTAGATGTGGTTATAGACTGAATGTTTGTGCCCCCCCAGAATTCGTATGTTGAAGCCTCTAACCCCTTGATCTGATTGTATTTGAAGATAAGATCTTTATGGAGGTAATTAAGGTTAAGTGAGGGTATAAGGGTGGGGGGCTGATCTGATAGGATTAGTGTCCTTATAAGAAGAGAAAGATCTCTCTCTCTCTCTCTCTCACTCTCTCTCCCTTTCTCTCTCTCTCCTCCATGTAAGCATATAGCCAGGAGGCAGCCATCTGCAAATCAAGAACAGGGCTCTCACCAGATCCCATCACACTGCCGTCCTGATCTCAGACTTCCAGGCTCCAGAGCTGTGAGCAATACATTTTTGCTGTTTATAAGCCATCCAGTCTATGGTATTTTGTTATGGCAGCCCTAGCCCTAGGCTAAGACAGATGTAAGGTTTAGTTTTGGGGTGCATGTAGAGAAGGGAAAGAACATGGACTTGGAGACTCAGGCAGTGAGGGCCAGCTCTCACAGAGGTCCAGTCGAGACTGGCATCTCCAGGAAGGGTATTTAGAAAAGCAAGATAGGGTCCCAGCACCTTAGAGATTTGGGAGACCACCAAAGGCAAAACAAAATCTCACCCCAAAGGAACTGAGTTCTCAGCATTGGAACACAAGATGCAAATAGCACAAGAGCAGGGAAAACTTGGGTCACTTACCGAGGCTGGTCACAGCTCTTTAAACTTGAACTGGAGGGCCTGAGTGGGAAGAGTAAGAGGGGAGAGGGTAAAGTGGACCCAGATACAGGGAAAGTAGGGTACAGAGGTTGAGGGTGAGCAAGGCCTGACAGCCAAAATTTTTGCCTATAGATGAGTGGAGCACATAGGAAGGGCGTAAGGGAGAGAAGCTCAGATCTGTGAATGGCTGGATCCTTCCCTTCATTCATGTTTTGTTCAAATATCTCTTGATCATTGTTTGATAATATATAGTATCTGACTATGTGTATATGTGTATCTGTATATAATATATGTATATGATATGTATGGATATGTACACACATACAAGGTACAGATGTATATATGTGTAGATACATATGTAGTGTTTATATAGAGTTATGTATTAATACATACATATTTCCCCATCAGAAGGCCTCTGGTCTGGGCTCGGGGAACAATGTGGTCAGCGGATTAGTCCTGGTATGGGAGGGAGAAGCTGGCTGATAGCATCCTGTTGGATTTACAGGACTGGGGTCTGTTACTTCTTTTTTTTGGTAAAACATTATTTAATTAAAGAAAAATCACAAGATTATGCTCCCTTAAAGTTTCAATCTTTTATATCAACAAAACAGATAAATGCTCATTGTTAAAAAAATCAAATACTATAAACGTAGAGTATAAATCATCAGCAATCACAGTCTCTATAGATAACACTGTCCTTAACATCTAGAAATCTCTACATAAAATCTTATATAGATTCATACTTGCATTTTAAAAGTCAACATTAGTATGCACATCTTTCCAAATCAGTTAAACAACTTTCTGCCATTAATTTTAATGGTTGCAGATTTTTCTACTATATGGACTGTAAAAAAATTCATAAACAGAAACCTTAATTAAATAGATTTGGGAGACTAGAATGGGGAGCTCTCATACCCAGCAACCATAGCAGAGCCCAACAGAAAAAAGAAAGACTCTTCTTATTTCCTGGAAAGGACTTAACTAATGGAAGGTCATGGATTCTCTGTTTACTATAGCACTCCTATTTTCCTTTTCTTCTCTATAAAAGCCTTCTCCTTCCTTTTCCATGTGGGGACTTGCACATGGCCCACCATGGTTACAGACCTGAATTGCAATTTTCTGCTGATCCTGAATAAATCCAATATTTGCTGGAGAAATATCTGGCAGTCTATTTGTTGTAGGCCAACAGTATATAAATGGCCATTTAATCAATGCTTATTCAAGGGGCATTATAGCACCTTCCTCTTTCCTTTTAGCTATTATAAACAATAACATTGCCATGACTATTTATATATATACAACTCTATACAGCTGCCTGATTAATATTTGTGGATTACTGTATGTAAGAATCTTTTGAAGATAAATTCTGAAAAAAAGTCAATATTGTTGAGTTAAAGTATAAGCATTTCTAAAAATTTAGATTTCATTTTTTCTGAGGGAGTAAAGTATAGCTTATTTTTAGTACTTTACTATCACTTTTTAAAAGAAAAAGATCCATCACAGTGACCATGTTATTTCAAAGGAAAAAGAAAGTGTAGGATTTAGAAAAATACCAATCCAATCACATCTTACTGGGCTTAAATTCCAGTTCTGCCACCTATTAACTGTATAATTTGGGCAAGTTACTTAATCTCTCTTTGCCTTAGTTGTCTCAGCTATAAAACAGGGATAATAATAGCATCTATTTCATAGGGCTGTTAGGAGAGTTAACTATTACTACGATTACCCTGACTGATACGAGTGGTTTCTTCTCTCATTTGTCATTCTATATGATCACAAATATGACGTTAAAAATTCATTCAAAAGGGATAGGCTGCTATAAAGCTACAAGAAGAATTTTCATGACTCAATTTAAGCCTCCCCCCAACTTTCTTTACTTATTTTTTTGAAAACTTTGTATGTAAACAGTTCCTTGAAATGGAGCACAGAGCTTTCAAACATTAAAACAACTATCAAAATAATTGTATAATACAAATTTCTGGAGGCCATGAGATTGGTATTTCTAATATCAGGACATTACATAAACAACACATACCACAAAAAAAGTAAGAGTTAAGGGACAGTTTTCTTTTTTATTTTTGGTACACGGGCCTCTCAGTGCTGTAGCCTCTACCGCTGCGGAGAACAGGCTCTGGACGCGCAGGCCCAGCGGCCATGGCTCACGGGCCCAGCCGCTCCGTGGCATGTGGGATCCTCCCAGACCGGGGCACGAACCCACGTCCCCCGCATCGGCAGGCGGACTCCCAACCACTGCGCCACCAGGGAAGCCCAAGGGACAGTTTTCTTAAACAGATTAAGTTTAAGAGGTTTTTAAAAAGCATCTGACTCCCCTTTACCAGGGAGTGTCTTTTGGAAAACATGTTCAACTCATAGAACCTTTGGAAAAGAAGATGTAATGTTTTGAAAACTGTGCAGTCAACAGTGAATATGACACACACAATCTTTTTTTTTTTTACATTTTTAATTTTTTTATTAGTTTCTGCTTTATAACAAAGTGAATCAGTTATACATATACATCTGTTCCCATATCCCTTCCCTCTTGCGTCTCCCTCCCTTCCACCCTCCCTATCCCACCCCTCCAGGCGGTCACAAAGCACCGAGCTGATCTCCCTGTGCTATGCGGCTGCTTCCCACTAGCTATCTACCTTACGTTTGGTAGTGTATATACGTCCATGCCTCTCTCTCTCTTTGTCACACCTTACCCTTCCTCCTCCCCATATCCTCAAGTCCATTCTCAAGTAGGTCTGACACACCCAATCTTAAAGGTTAGACAAATAGCCATATAATATAAAGCATTACTGAATTTCAAACTGTCAGACTGACAATGTAACAACACGAACAAGCCCAATGTCAGTGAGTACTTTCATTAAATAAGAATAGATACCTCATGGTAAAGTCTTGTGTTATTCATCCTAATAAGCACCCCATCAATTCTCAAGAAAAACCACAACAGCAAGAAAAAGCTAGAAGGTGTTACTCTAATTTTCACACTCAGGCTTGAAACTCCATGATCGTGAAGTTCATCCTCAAACAGGAGAACTTCTTCAAAAAACTTAATCTGTCCTCTGGCTTTCAATTTCTCTGTATCTATATGATCTGTTGTAGGTACAACCTTTAGCTTAAGTGACTCTCCAAGTAATGTTCCCTTATAACCTGTGTATAGGTCCAATCATACGGTTTAATAACTTTCTTAGAATGCTTACCATCCATCCTGCTTTCCTGCCTCTCTTCAGCACAGGCTCCTTTAAGCATTCCTTGGTAGTTGTTCACACATCTTAATGCATCTGTAGCACTGAACTCAATCCCAAAGCCAGAGCCATGCTGGATTCTTAAAATTTTGTCTCCAAACCATTTCAGGGAGAGATGGCATATGCACTTCATCAGCTAACTTCTCCGCATCCACTGACTTCATGATGTGGGTCTTGGACGCCGTCAGCTTCCAGGGCCCAAAGGAGAAGTCCCGGTGGCTGCTCTGGAAGTCATGGATCATCATGGCCACAGCGGGGCCTGCATGGGCCGCATGGAACAGGCTGGAACAGTGGCGGCAGTGGCAGCGGCGGCCGACCGGGTCTGTTACTTCTTAAAGGTCAGAGGGGGACTTTGTATTCTCAGAGCCCGCATGTTCCCTGGCTGCTCTCCTACAAGTCTGGGCTGGGGGAGGTGCTGGGAGGGCCTGACCTCCATGCAGAGGGTGCCTGTATGCACAGGTCGCCCCAAGTCCATCTTTTCTCCCAGAGATTGAGCAGGATTCCTTGGTCTGGAATGTCTCTGCCTGGCCATAGGGTCCCACTTTCTCTGGAATTCTCCTGTCTGTGTGTCCAGGCCACACTTCTGTTCAAGTTCCTGGTCCTATCTCTGATGATACTGAAACTGAGCAGGACCCTGTTGGGCTCCTGGGCATGGAAGCCTTTCAGACGCTTGTTAATCAGGGAAGGGAGGGTGCGCAGAGATACGGGAGGAACAGTCAAAAGAAACAACAGTGCAGCTTGGGGCAGGGCCCTGGTGCCATCTCAGCTGATAAACAAAACAATATCTCTGAGCTCTTCTGCAGAGCTAAAACCCCCAACAAATGGAAGATGTTGACTACTTGATGAAGCATTCTTCATTCCACAGTTTGACAGCCTCAAGAACCAGAGAAGCTCATCAAGAGACCACCTGAGGCCAGATTAAAGGAGCACAGGCCCTGCACGTACCCTGATCCTGATCAGCAACCTGGCCCTTGAACCACTGTTGTAAAACTCCTCACCAAATCCTCCTGGGTTGGGACACAGTTTTGAGAGGCACGAGCCTGCTGTTCCCCCCTTTGCCTGGCAAAGCAATAAAGCTATTCTTTTCTACTTCACTCAACACTCTGTCTCCAAGATTCAGTTCTGCACCGGTGCACAGAGGCCGAGTTTTCTGCATCAATATTGCCAAGCTGGTTTATTGTGAGTCCACCACGCGCTGGCCTCTGAGCACGCTATGTGTATCGGGGCGTTTAATCCTTGTAGCCACCCGAGAGGCAGCTCCTGATACCTCATCTTTCCACTCCGGAGAAGCCTGGGACAGAGAGGTGCAGTGCCCTGGCCGAGGCTGTGCAGGTAGCCCAGCCTGTGCCCTTGGCACAGGCAGGATGGAGAAGCAGCCAGGCCCACGGGCCCTGTTGCCCAGCCCCTCCTGCCACTTCTCATACCTGCTTTGTTCTCCGCCTCACTTTATGGGGACCAGGGATCTGCCTTCAGACTAAGTGGCTGCCGGGGGGATGATGAAGGGAGCAGAGATCATCAAATGGTCCCTTGGCTCTGAAAGGATGGAGGGAGACCTTAAGACAGCGAGTCCTTAATTCTGTTGGAGTCATAAATAGGAATCACAAAGGAGGCATGTCTTATGGCTCAAATTGGAATAACCTTAGTTGAACTGTGTGTGCGTGCGTGTGTGGGTGTGTGCGTGCGTGTGCGTGCTAATGCTTTCCATTAGCAGACATGGGGTATGAGCTGCTTTGTGCTGGGAGAGCCAGACTCTGCCAAAGACTGTGGAGAAGCTCACAGGCACCAGCACCACTGAGGAACTTTTGTCCATTTTGGGAAATAAGACTTGGTTTTGAATCCAGCTTGACCCTGTACTTGCTGTGGAAACGTGGACAGGAGACTCAAGCACTCTAAGCTTTAGTTTTCTTATCTGGAAAATGATGATGAATACAATCTAGGGATGCTTTGAAGAGGGGTTGATCTGTGGCTGTAGAGCTCAGAGCCCCGTCCTGGCACATGGCAGGTGACCACAGTGGACATCTGTAGTATCTGCCTGCCCATCATCCATTCCCCCATCTATACTCCATCTGAATCCCTCTTTGGAATTCCCGCTCCCCTGCCTTCTGACACAGAGGTGGGTGAATGACCCTGGGCTGGCCAATCAGAGTCACAGAATCTGGTCCAGGGCTGGGCATGTGAGCTAATCCAGGACAAATAGAACTCAATCCTGAGACTTCCGCTGGAATGACTTGGACAAAAAAGAACTTGGCCAGGAGCTGCTGGTGGCCATCTGGGACCCACACAAATAGAGCTTTCCTGAGAACAAAGCTGACAGGCAAGAGAAGAGAGTTGGATGGATATAAATCCATCCAAAGAGAAAGAGACGAGCCTGATGGCATCCTTGGGCCCAGGATCCAGCTGTGCTGCAGTTAAGATGTGCCTCTGCATTTCCCAGGGACACAAACCAACAAACTCCCGTTTACTAGGTCAGCCCCTCACAGGAGAAAGTGTCTTGGTCGAGTCAGTGCTCAGTACTGTTGACAGGAGGAGAGGGGTGCCCAGAGAATACTTTCCCCACACCCCGCCCTCTGCCCCTCTTCCATCTGGCTGTTCTTGAGTTATATCCTTTTATAATAAACCATTAATTTAGTAAATAAAATGTTTCTCTGAATTCTGTGAGCTACTCTAGCAAATTAATTGAACCCAAGGAGGGGATTGTTGGAAGCTCCCATCTGTAATCTGTTGGTCAGAAGCACAGGTGACAACCTGGACTTGTGATTGGCATCGGAGGTGGGCGGGAGGCAGGCATTCTTGTAGGGCTGAGCCCTTAACCTGTGGAATCTGATGCCATCGCCAGGTAGATAGTGTCAGAACTGAGTTGACTGTAGGACACCCTGCTGGTGCTGGAGCATTTCTTGTTGGTGTGGAAAAATCTACACACAAATATTTGAATTGGGTGCAGAACCCTTAGTAGCCAAGCTTGATATGTTAAATGAAGCAACCCAGTCCAGTCTTAGTGTAATAGGGAAGAAAAAATCTGCCTCCATATTAGAGCTGTTTCTTTTACTTTAACCTTTGTATTTTATTGCTTTTTCTTTGAATTAAGAATGTTGCCTCTAGCCTGAAATATACAGGATAGCCCATTCTCAAGGCTCTGACCTTTAAGGGGATAACATTTTTCTATGCACATAGAGATAAAAAGTTGCAGAAAAGAGAATAACATTTGTCTTGTTTTAGGTTTACCTGGACAAAGGATTCCTGCACCAAGAAGTTGGTAAGGACCAACCACGGCCTTGCCTTTAAAAGTGCCTTGCTGAATCTCTTCGGGGAGTTCGGGGTATTTTGGGGCACGAGCCACCCATTCTTGCATAGCCCTGCAGTAAACCCCTCCCTACTCCAAACTCCGATGTTTCTGTTTGTTTGGCTTCACTGCGCGTCGGGCGAGTGAACCCGCATTGGGTAACACTTTGTCCATCATTGACACCTTGGATAGCCCTGGTCAACAATTTCTTTTTCTGGTCTCGTTTTCCCATCTATAAAAGAGGTGGTTGTTCTAGGGAAATTTCCAGGGCCTTTCAGGTGAAACATTCTTGCCTCATTCAGGGGAATTTAGGGCCCCAGTTACAGGCAGTGGAAATTATTCTGGCAGTGTCTCTGAAGACCTATTCTCTTCCTCCTTCTATCTGTCAGTGTCTGCCCCCCTCTTCTGTTTCTCTTTGTCTGCTGCCATGCATGTAGCCAAAGGGGTCACCAATGCTGAGTGGGCAGGACATGACAATTCTGTTGCCCATCCTTGATTAGCATGGCTGTGTCTCTTAATCCAGATGCCAGGCAGTCTCTTTGATGGCTGGCCAGCCAGCGGGTTGGTTGGAGCTGTGTCAGGGATGACTCCAGCTTGAATCAGCGAAGGCTGGAAAGTGACATCCTTTGCCTCACTGCCTGCTTGGTGGGGATGGAGAACAGGATGTGGGGGGCCACCCAGACCGGGCCGACAAAGTGACTGACATGTCCATTACAGTGCCAGGCTTTCATGCTGGAATGACCAGGACCTTGCTGTTGCTGTGGTTTATTTGTTTGGCCCGTGGAGACTGTGCAAACCAAATGGCATGACACCGCATCAGGGCTACTCATGCCGATCGTGACAGCCGTGGGAAGGACTGGAGAGAAAAGGATTCTGGGGACAGACAGTTCGAGATGGGAAGGCCTATTCCCCCCTCATTAATGACCCTAAAATTGATTCAATGATCCAGAAACTCCAAAAGTAAAGCCATTAGTCACAATGTTGTCAGGGAGAAAAAAGAAAGAAAGAAAAAGCCGTGTGTATCATTTTAGAGCTGATTCCACACAAGTGCCCATTCTGCGTGCCTGAGTGCCTGGGCCAAGCTGCCTGGTGTAATTATTGTTTGCCCTGCATGGGATTAAGGCAGGCACATGACCAGCGCACCCGAGCTTCAGCCAAAGGCCAGTGCCCCGCCGAGGGAGCATGGGGGGAAGGACTGGCCTCCCTGGCAGTGGGCTGGTGCCTGTCTGGTCGAATCATCATCCCATCACCTTTGAGGGCTGCTGAGTACAGCCGCCAACAGTGGGGGAGAAAGAGCCCCAAAGTCACTTCTAGGACACCTCTAGGTTGACAGGGAGAAAGAGAAGAAAACGTTAAAACAGGAATGGTGGGGCTCCAGTCATACCCCCCTGCTTGGGGGCAGGAGCCTTTGTCCTTTGCTTGCTTGTCACCCCTAGGAGACTATAAATTCACAGAGGGCAAGGCTCTTGTTTTCACTTTGCAATACCAGTACCAATAACAAGGACAATAATGACAGTTTTTATTGATTGATCACTGTCAGCCGTGTTCTTTTTTTTTAACTTGAAGTATAGTTGATTTACAATACAGTGTTAGTTTCAGGTGTACAGCACAGTGATTCTGTTATGTATAGATCTATATCTATTCTTTTTCAGATCCTTTCCCCTTATAGTTTATTACAAAATGTTGAGTAGATTTCCCTGTGCTATACAATAGGTCCTTGCTGATTATCTGTTTTATATACAGTAGCGTGTGTATCTGTTAATCCCAACCCCCTAATTTGTCTCTCCCCCTCCTTTTCCCCCTTGGCAACCACAAGTCTGTCCTCTATGTCCGCGAGTCTGTTTCTGCTTCGTAGACAGGTTCGTTTGTGTCGTATTTTAGATTCCACATACGAGGGATGTCACATGACACGTGTCTTTCTCTGTATGACTGACTTCGCTGAGTATGATCATGTCTAGGTCCATCCATGGTGCTGCCAATGTCAGCCATGCTCTATGCGGAATTCTTTGCATTTCTCAACTCTGATCTGCATGGTAGATTACTACTTTTTTTTTTTTTTGCGGTACGCGGGCCTCTCACTGTTGTGGCCTCTCCCGTTGCAGAGCACAGGCTCCGGATGCGCAGGCTCAGCGGCCATGGCTCACGGGCCCAGCCGCTCCACGGCATGTGGGATCCTCCCGGACCGGGGCACGAACCCGTGTCCCCTGCATCGGCAGGCGGACTCTCAACCACTGTGCCACCAGGGAAGCCCTAGATTACCATGTTTTGAGACAGGGCAACTGAGGTTCCGAGCGGTTAAGTGCATTGTCCAAAGCTGCTTGCGGCTGAGCTGGTATTCAAACTCATACACTTTTCATTTTTCCCGCATTCCTGGCTCCGATGTTACACTAAGTACTAGATAAATATGTGTGCAATGAATGAAGAAATTGATGGGCCTTTCATTTTCCCGCATTCCTGACTCCGATGTTACACTAAGTACTAGATAAATATGTGTGCAATGAATGAAGAAATTGACGGGCCATTTTTTCTCTTTTCTATGGCACTGCTATGGCTGAACACTGAGTTACCTTCCTTCTGGTTTCCAACGGCAGGCAGGGTTGGCTCTTGGCAAAATGTGAAACCTCATCCTTTCCTTTTCCTGTGCCTTACTTCTTTTCTGAGCGGTCATTCCAGACTTAGGAGAAAGACCGAAGAATGGATAAAACAAAATAAAACTTTGGAACTCAACAGAGATGGATGTGAATCCTGGCTCCACCAAACGCTCTGTTGAATGAGTTAATTTCACTGAGCTTCAGTTTCCCCATCTATTTAATAAGAATAACAGACACTGCTATAGCGAGCTGTGAGGAAGATTTGGTGGTGAGGGTCTGGTGGCTTGGCCCATACATGTGGTATATGGGTGCTGGGCTCAGAGAGAAACCCACCAAGTGGAAGTTCCCACCTTCCTTCCCTCTGACACCCCCATTTTTCTCCCTGCTTCCCTCTGGGCTTCAGGAGCACATGTTAGGGTCCTGGTTCCGGGAAGATGAAATGCCACAAAAATGAAATTCTGCAAAACTGCAAAACTCAGTTCTCTGAACTTTAGTCATTTAAAATTTCACACACAAATCTTGGGAGCTGTTCATTTAATCCAATTCAGTTCAGTTCCACAAACACGGACCCCATGCCCCTGAACCTGGCACGGAGCTGGACTGGGGATGCAGAATTCCCATCTCAGGATGGTCACATTCAGGTCCTGGCATAAGGGAGAGATATTTAAGTGAACAGTGTGAAGCCTGGTCCCCTTGAGTGCAACAGAGAAGTGTGTACGGAGCCCCACGGGGCACAGGGAAACCGTTGCCGAAATTCGGCCTCTGTACGCTGGTGCTGGATTAAATCTTGGAGACAGAGTTTTGGGTGAAGTAGAAAGAAATAGCTTTGCCAGGCAAAGGGGGCCACAGTGGGCTAATCCCTCCAGACTGTGTCCCTCCCTGGAGGAGGTAGTGAGGAGTCTTATAGTGTTCAAGGAGCAGGGCGTGGTCAGCTCGTGGGCATTCTTCTGATTGGCTGGTGGTGAGGTCATTGGGAGTCAGCATCATCAACCTTCTGGTCCCAACTTGTCTGGCGTCTACGTGCTTGTGGGCAGCATGCAGTTAACTTCTCCCACCTGCGGGGGGTTTCAGTATCTGCAAAACACTCAAAGGACGTGGCTCAGAATATGATATGTAGCCCTTGAAGAGGAGCTAAAGGTCCTTGAATTTGTTTAATGGCTAGAGTATTATATTGTCTTGCTTGACTGTTTTCCTTCCTTTCTGCATTTTCTCCCTTCTCTGATTAAATTTGCCTGTTGACTAGTTTTTCTATAGACAAAAAGCAGGCAGAGATGGGTGGAGGTCTATTCTGGGAAAGCCTCATAGCGTCCTGCTCGGTTATAAAACTAGGGTGGGTGGAAGGGCCAGTGTCTGGGTGAGGCTTCTTAGAGGAAGTAATGAATAAAGTGACTTGGGGAGGATGAATACGTGTGTACCTGGGAGGGAAGAAGGTGGGAAAGGCTTTTTCAGCACAAGAGCCAGGCAGTGAAAGAGACAGAGAGACGGTGCTTCTTGTTGAAAGGACTGGAGAATAATTTCATAGAATTATATGCAGAATTGTTGGATTGTTCTCCAAAATGTACCTAACTTTAGGACAATTTGAGAACACCATGGGCCAGAATGTAAAGCCTCTTGAATGATATGAGCCTCTGCTAACTTAGAAGTCATGAATCCCACCCCTGCCCACAAGCATCGCCAGTGGATGATGCTGGGATAAGGTTTACATTATTTTGCAAATCTTTTCCCCTACACCCTTTTTTTCCCCACAGACAGTATTGCAGGGTGGTCCATTCTTTTATTCAAAAACCATTTTGTGTTGGCTCTTGAGGTGTGCCAGGCTCTGTGTGTGTGTTGGTTCTGCAGAGCAGAAACCCATACATATTTTCCTTAGTGCAGTGGGAGAGTGGATGTTTACGATGCTTATTACAGATGTATTACGATGTTTAGTACAGATAATTATGATGCCAGTGGCACGTGCTAGAACAGGGGGGCCCAGAGGGCTGGACACCAGTCTACTCTAGTGGTACCCACAAAACTGAGCAGAATCTTCATTCCTTGGTGGAAAAGTCTTTCTACATGATTAAATGCAATTTGTATGCTAGCTGCCTTACCTACTCACAAAAACAGTTTTTGGAAAAAGGAGGTGAGGAGGTTTCAGTGGGTGAGTGGGAGGTACTGTTTCTTAGGTACAGACAGTGGGGGCCTCTTACAGCTAGGATTTTATTTAACAGTAAACAAGAGACTCAGAGAGGTTAAGTGGCTTGCCCAAGGTCACACAGCCAGGAAGTGTGCCAGCCAGGTTTCAGTCTAGCTTGCACTGCCTGAGGCTGGAACCACTAGCCCCATGTGGCCAGTGAGCACTTGAACTGTAGCTAGTGTGATTGAACTAAACTTTTACTTTTGGAGGATTTTAATAATTTAAACTAAAAATAAAAAACAGATACTCCATTCTGTTATTGAACTAGTATGTGAATCTACTCTTCCAGGTATAAATTTGACAAACTCTAAATACAGATCAAATATTTCTTTCTTTATTTTTTTTAATGTTTAGTGCCCATTTATTTATTTAGGATTAAAATATTTTGTTTAGAAAGACTTTTTTTTTTTTTTTTTTTTTAATAAATTTATTTATTTATTTATTTTTGGCTGTGTTGGGTCTTCGTTTCTGTGCGAGGGCTTTCTCTAGTTGCGGCGAGCGGGGGCCACTCCTCATCGCGATGCGCGGGCCTCTCACCATCTCGGCGTTTCTTGTTGTGGAGCACAGGCTCCAGACGCGCAGGCTCAGCAGTTGTGGCTCACGGGCCCAGTCGCTCCGCGGCATGTGGGATCTTCCCAGACCAGGGCTCGAACCCGTGTCCCCTGCATTGGCAGGCAGACTCTCAACCACTGCGCCACCAGGGAAGCCCTAGAAAGACTTTTTAAAATTAATTGATTAATTAATTTGGTTGCACCAGGTCTAAGTCACGGCAGGCGAGCTCCTTAGCTGCAGCTCTTGGGCTCCTTAGCTGCGGCTCGCTGGCTCCTCAGTTGTGGCATGTGCACTCTTAGTTGCGGCATGCATGTGGGATCTAGTTCCCTGACCAGGGATCAAACCCGGGCCCCCTGCGTTGGGAGTGCGGAGTCTTAAGCACTACACCACCAGGGAAGTCCCATATTTAGGATTTTTAAAAAGTTGAAGTATAGCTAATTTACAATGTTGTGAGGATCAAGTATTTCTGATGCAAATTTAGTGTCCCCATTGAGATGTCCCGTAAGTGTAAAATATACCCCACATTTTGGAGACATACTGGTTACATGTTGAGGTGATGATAATGTTTTTAGATATATTGGATTAAATAAAAGCTATTTTAAAGATTCAGGTCATCTGTTTCTTTTCACTTTCTTAATGTGGCTATTGGAAATCTTAAAGTATGCGACTTGAATTCTATTTCTCTTGGACAGTGCTGTTCTAGGTCAGAGTTTTAAATAAATGAATGAATGTTGTTAACTCATCAGGGTTCCTGTATGTAGAACAAGATAGTAATAAAACACACTCCAAAACCTTTTTGATTTCTCTATGTTAGCTGACCTGGCTAACCCTCAAGCCATCGGAATTGGGGAGGTTTTTATTGTACACAGAAGGATAACACCACTTCACGTGGTACTTTTCAGACAGGCTTGTACAAGGCCAGGGGTCTATGGCATCAAATGTAGAACAAATTAGGGGGGTGATCAGACTGGGAGGTGGGCAGGAAGAAAGGGAAATTGATGATGACTCTTGCTGTGGTCCTCGAGATAGGTTTTGGCAGCAGCTTTCAAAAACCAGACACTTCAAGCCCGTATACACACAAGAGCCCAAATCCAAAGCCTCGTGGCCCCGCAGCTCTGAGAGCATAACTGATTCCATAAACAATTTAGGGTTCGCTATTCCAGCTGATTTGAGGGCTTTATTTTTGTCTGAGTCTCTTATTGGTCTTTATTTTTTTTTGTCTGAGTCTTTATTTCTGTCTGACTTTTCCATTACTACTCTATTTGTGAAGCTCAGATTCAATATTTGAAGTCTGAATTTTCCTTTCATACCAGACAGAGTAATGCAGATGGATTTGAGAGGAGAGAGGGAAATGAGAGGAGATACACTTTGAAGTTAATGAAGCAAACACCAATAATATTGGGTGAGCGTTGAGTTATTCTGATAATTTTGGAGAAAAAAGAACTGCGGTGGGTATTCTGATTTCTTTTCGAGGCTGTTTTTAGTACTTTTCTGAGGTGCTTGCCTCTACAGCATTATTAAAGCTATTGCTCAGGATTTTAATGTCTGCACTTTAATGGTGTTTTTCTTCTGAGGGTGGGTCAGGGGGGAGGGAGAGAGAGAGAAAGAGAGAGAGAGAGAGAGAGAGAGAGGAAGAGTGTGGTGCATTAATCTTGAAGTAAAGATGACTTTAGACCCTTAGCATTTGGCTGATTTAATAATTTGTGGTTTCAAATATTTACTTTCAAATTACCCCGAAAGGACCCTTCATACACAGTGAATGGTCATTTTCGGAAGCAAACTGTGAATACGGGGCGCTATGAAGGTAGCCTGGAGGAGCTCGTGAGTGAACCCAGACAAGCCCGTGGCTGCCCTGTTCTCTTTGTCTTGGTGTTTTTGGAGGACATAATAATCTTCACTGAGGGTTTAAAAAGTCAAGTAACTTTGCTAATTATTAGAGAAATGCAAATCAAAGCTCCAGTGAGGTACCACCTCATGTGGGTCAGAATGGCCATCCTTAAAAAGTCTGCAAATAACAAATGCTGGAGAGGGTGCGGAGAAAAAGGAATCCTCCTACACTGTTGGTGGGAATGTAAATTGGTGCAGCCACTACGGAGAACAGTATGGAGGTTCCTCAAAAAACTCAAATTAGAGCTGCCGTATGATCCTGCAATCCCACTCCTGGGCATATATCTGGGGAAAACTATAATTTGGAAAGATACATGTACCCCAGTGTTCATAGCAGCACTATTTACAATAGCTAAGACATGGAAGCAACCTAAATGTCCATCGACAGATGAATTTGGATAAAGAAGATGTGGTACATATATACAATGGAATACTACTCAGGTAAAAAACAATGAAATAATGCCATTTGCAGCAACATGGATGGACCCAGAGATTATCATACTAAGTGAAGAAATGCCATATGATATCACTTATATGTGGAATCTAAAATATGATACAAATGAACTTATTTATGAAACAGAAACAGACTCACAGACATAGGAAGCAGACTTGTGGTTGCCAAGGGGGACGGGGGTGGAGGAGGGATGGACTGGGAGTTTGGGGTTAGCAGATGCAACCTATTATATAGAGAATGGCTAAACAACAAGGTCCTACTGCAGAGCACAGGGAACTATATTCAATATCCTGTGATAACTCATCATGGAAAAGAATATGAAAAAGAACATATATGTATGTATAACTGAATGACTTTGCTGTATACCAGAAACTAACACAACACTGTAAATCAACTATACTTCAATCAAATAAAATTTAAAAAGCCACTTAGTGTTTTAGCTGCACTTTGTGCATTTGATGAGAACATTGCGTGCTGTGAGTGTTCAGAAATTTGGGGATCACCAATGTCCGTGGAGACCCTTGTGAGCGTCAACATCAGCTCGAATTGGAAATTCTGGGAACCTCTGGACGGACAGTGTTACTAAGACAACTCCTTATTTATTTGTCTATCTATGTATTTATTTTTTTAAATTGAAGTATAGTTGCTTTGCAATATTGTATTAGTTTCAGGTATGTAACATAGTGATTCACTATTTTTATACATTATGCCTTATTTAAAGTTATTACAAAATAATGGCTATATTTCTCTGTGCTGTACAATATACCCTTGCTGCTTCTCTGTTTTATACAGAGTAGTTTGTATCTCTTAATCCGGTACCCCATCTTGCCCCTCCCCGCTTCCTTGCCATTTGCAACAAATGGATCTAGAGAGCATTATGCTGAGTGAAATAAGTCAGACAGGGAAAGACACATATTCTATGTTGTCACTTATATGTGGAATCTAAAAAATAAAACACACGGATATATATGTTGATGAAAAATTAATCAGTCCATCTAAGAAAGAATTGGAAAATTCTTCTGTGCCAAATTTGAGGATTATAACCTGGGAAGAGCATCTCAGAAAGCTCTGCGAACTGTGCCACCCATTAGAAGTCAAGACACGGTTTATGTAAGTTTTTTGAGACAAAGGACTGTACATCAAACGATGTATTATTGACAGTTTACATAATCCAGATCTAAGCATCATCCTGGTGGGTCATGAGACTTCTTACAAGATCAAGAAGAAATGTTATCTTTAAGGAGTTGTCTTGTTGGTGCTGGGAGAATGCTGCTGTTTATGGTTGAGCAGGTATTTCTGTTCATGGGAGAGGTTTGGTTGATGCATAATGTGGATACACAGTACACAGTGAGGAGGCCAAAGAGCAGAGAAGAATTTTTATGTTTAAATTTCTTGTTTTGTCATAAAATATGAATTTGATTTCACATGTATAACAAAATGCTACAATTTTTGCATTGCTTCTCTAGAAGAATCCAGAGAAACTGTTGGCTAAATGCAGGGAAAGCAATGCCAACGGGTGAAAACAGAACTGGGCAGGCTGTAAGGGGACGATCACATGTTGGGCTGTATGTGGGTGGTCAAAGCCTCCGTCAAGCTTCTTTCTGCTGTTCTGGTCCTTTCCCCCTCCACCCTGTGTCTGGTGGGGTGTGTGCTGGGTGCTGCCTTTCCTGGGCTGGTCTTAACTAAATGTGTGCAAACTCTCTTCTGTCTCCTGGCCATTTCTCCTATGGGTTTATCTTTGTAATAGCGATGATGGAGCGGCTTGCTACTCTGTAAACCTGCATAGTTCAGCCCATCCAGACCTTCCCCACCCTGCTTATTCATTTGTTCAATTTGTTTCCTCATTCATACCTTTATTCAACAAACATTTTATTGATTTCCTACGGTGTGCCAGATCATTCTGAGCATGGAGAGACATCTAAGACATTTCTTGCCATGTCTAGCTCTGAGGTTCACTTATTCACTTAATAAATAATGTAAAAAATTCAGTAGATGTATACTGAGCACGTAGTGTGGTGCTAGGCCCTGTGCAAGGCCTCGGGGTTCTCCACTGAGTGTATATTTGGTTTTCCCACCTCCTTCTTCTTTTCCCAACTCCTCATCCATTGTGTGTGTGTGTGTGTGTGTGTTTTTGGTTGCACCTTGAAGCATGTGGGACCTTATTTTCCTCATCAGGGGTCAAACCCTCGCTCCCTGCAGTGGAAGCACCGAGTCTTAACCACTGGACCACCAGGGAAGTCTCCACTGTGTTCTTTTAAAAGCTCCCAGGGGGGCTTCCCTGGTGGCGCAGTGGTTGGGAGTCTGCCTGCAGATGCAGGGGACGCGGGCTCGTGCCCCGGTCTGGGAGGATCCCACATGCCGCGGAGCGCCCGGGCCCGTGAACCATGGCCGCTGGGCCTGCGCGTCCAGAGCCTGTGCTCCACAGTGGGAGAGGCCACAATGGTGAGAGGCCCGCGTACCGCAAAGAAAATAATAAAATAAAATTCCTTTAAAAGCTCCCAGGACATCAATTAGTCGGCTTGTCTGTATTTATTCTTTATTTTTTAGTTCATAGTAGCTTTATTTTTAAAATTTATTTCTTAATCAAAGTATAGTTGATTTACAATGTTGTGTTAGTTCCAGGTGTACAGCATAGTGATCCATATATATATATGTGTGTGTGTGTATATATATGTATATATGTATATATATAATATTCTGAAAAAGAATATATATTCTTTTCCCTTATGGGTTATTACAAAATATTGAGTAGAGTTCCCTGTGCTATACAGTAGGTCCTTGTTGGTTACCTATTTTATATACAATAGTGTGTATATGTTAATCCCAACCTCTTAATTTATCCCTTGCCCCCTTTTCCCTTTGGAAACCATAAGTTTGTTTTCTATGTCTGTGGATCTAGTTCCTTTTTTTAAAATTTCTTTTTCATTTTTAATTTTTTTGGCCATGCCATGTGGTATGTGGGATCTTAGTTTCCCGACCTGGGATCTAACCCATGTCCCCTGTAATGGAAGCGAACAGTCCTAACCACTGGACTGCCAGGGAATTCCCTCTATTTCTGTCCTGTAAATAAGTTCATTTGCATCTTTTTTTTTTCAGGTTCCACATATAAATGATATCATATGATATTTTTCTTTCTCTGTCTGGCTTACTTCACTTAGTATGATAATCTCTGGGTTCATCCATGTTGCTGCAAATGGCATTATTTCATTGTTTTTTATGGCTGAGTAGTATTCCATTGTATATATGTACTACATCTTCTTTACCCATTCATCTGAGTTGACTCTTCTTTAATATTATTGTCTTTAATTTACATTCTTTTAAAAGGTCTGATTAGAAAGATACATTGCAGTTCAAACACATAAAAATAATAAAAGTGAAAAACAATGGAAAGGAATGAAATTAGAGGAATAGTTCTTACCCAAACTACATCCATGGGGCTCAGATCGTTTTCTAGAGATGGAACAAAACTGTAGCTCTGTGTTTTTCTGAGGGCCAACCCAAGCGGAAAACACAATCATTGACCCTGTCAGCTTTACAGGATTTATGGAACTCCGTGAGGACAGTCATTAACCAGGTGCCAAGGAGAGGCACAGACCCCCGGCAAAAATGTCTCCCGTAGGTTCTGCTGAGAGGTCCTAGGGTCCTCACTCCAGGGACCACACCATCAAAGCCATCGTCCTAAGAATACAGGGAGGAGTGTCTTTTGCAGGACCATCTGTCTTGCATCCCTTATGTTGGCTGAGGACACGCCATCTAAGCTCAGTTCAATAAAAGCAAATTGACATGATACCAAATCAAGGACCCCCAGGTATAAAGGAGGCTGCTTTTGAACTTACTCTGAAGGTAATATACGAGCATATGGGAAACAGGAGAGATCCAAACCCAGATGCCCTCAGGGTGTGGCAGGTAGTAACTGTGTCTGTGCCTCGTGTGTGACAACAGGGAGATATGGGTAAGGACATTCTGGTCGTACTCCAATCTCATACTCTTTACAAAATACTGTAAAGGCCATCCTAAATACCCTTGAGGACCAACCTCAGCCTGTTTGTGGGTTCTGATCTAGAAAAGTAAATGCACTGAAATTAGTCAGGCAAGTGTCCCTAAATATTGTTTTCTATAGCTGAGCTATTGATAAATATTGGGCAGAATGAATTCTTGCTCTTTGATACGTACTGAGAAATCAGTGGGCACATGCAGCATTCTGATTGATAAGTACTTGAAATAAATGTCACATACTGGGATCACATATTATGCCCTGGCATTACAACTGAGATAAAATATAATCTCTGCTTTCACGGAGCTTCAAGACATAAACTCAATAAATGCATAAAATGGAGGGTGATATATGCATAAGTATGTACCAGGGATGCAAAGAGGAGGGGGAGGCTGGCATCGAACTACTGTGTCTGGAGGTCAGTGGGTCAGGAAATCAGAGGGTCAGAGGGGCAGGGATCAGGGAAGGTTTCATGTAGGAAGAAGGCGGGATGCAGCTGGGTCACTGTGAAGTAAATACCCACCGCTCCATAATTTGTTTCTAGTTGCCGCCCTGGGTGCCAAGAAGGTGTGATGTGATTGAGGAAAAGCCACTTGGTGGCTACCCAGGGCTCCTCCGTGTCAACACTGCTTGAAGCGGGGGGAGGGGCCTCTGCAGTCCTGGGTGAGGCTTTGGGTGGGCTGAGGGTAGGGAACCTTGTGGTCCACTAAACTGAATTAGCTCCCTGCTCGCGTCTGAGAGATTCTCCAACCACTTTCCATAATCGAAGCTGGAAATGCAGATTCTCATGCTTCCTCCCTCCCTCGCTCCTGGGCAGGACGTGGGACGTAGGGTATTGTCAGTCAGGAGGTGGCCCAGGCTCTGATTGGCAAGCAGGGACCCCAAAGGCCCCTCCGGCAGTGGGCGGAGGGGGGTGGGGCTCTGGGCGATGTGGGCGGGGCCAGCCCAGGCTGCACAGTCTCCGAGTGGTTCTCCGTCCCCTCCTCAGTGTTGGTCAGTCATCCTATATACCTTTTTTTTTTTTTTTTCCAAATGGGTTGCAAAATTCATTCAAAAAGTTGATAAAAGTGCTGCAGTTTGGAAAGGTGTTTTACAATATTCCAACAAAACAAGTGAGAAACTATAAACGAATTGGGAGATGTATGAAATGTGTCATCTTTTGACAACTTTAAATTTATTAAATAAAAGAAAATTCAGATAAGACAACAGTGAATACAGAAATGTGATAAAAATGAGCTATGAAAGAAATAGATTTTTTTCTGACACCAAGAAGCCATTGGATCCAAACTCAATAACTTTTAGTAAATAAGCTCTCTGCCTAAAGTAGTGAGGGTCAGTTTCTGCCTGTGACAGCCAAGAACCATGGCTGATAGAGTCTCCTTCTTTGTGTAGAGGTTACGGCTGAATGGAAAGAAACCATTGTTAAAGGGGCCTGATAAATAGTACCCACTTTAGGACAGGATTGGGAAGATTAAATGAGATCATATCTGGAAAGCTTGGGATGTGATTGTCGTATAGTAAATAATGCATGTTAACTATTATAAGTATTAACTTCTGGGTTTCAGTTTTACATTTAATCAACAAATATTCAAAAAAAGCCATTTAACCTCTTTGGCCTCACATCTCTGCAAAATGGAAATAATACCTGCTCCATCTAATTCATGATTAATGGGAATGCCCAACAAATTATGGCATGGGAAAATACTTTGCAAAAGTATACGATTGCATATGAACATAATACATTTCTATT
The DNA here is from genome assembly GCF_964165515.1 of Mesoplodon bidens. Classification (NCBI taxonomy): domain Eukaryota; kingdom Metazoa; phylum Chordata; class Mammalia; order Artiodactyla; family Ziphiidae; genus Mesoplodon; species Mesoplodon bidens. The sequence goes on along the minus strand of NC_138165.1, from coordinate 6,212,645 downwards.
ATTTTTATTAAGCTCATCACCTTATTCTCCCTGCTCACCCTGATCCCTGGAGGCCCTCAGCTCGTACTCATTTTATGTGATGGGTTAGTTGTGCTGAGAGGGAGAGAAGGAAAGACAGTCCAGAAAAATAATAGAAAAATTTAAAATCTTAGGAAATTTAAAGTTTCACAGTGCTTTATTGTTCCTGTGAGGCCAAAAGGAAATCTAATATCCCATCTTGATCTAGACTTGCCTTGTTTTATGTGTCAAAAGTACTTAGAACACTTAAATCCCCTACCACTCCGAGAGGGCTGTGAGCAAAATTTTGAAGTTTGTCCATGTACCTCCCTCCCTCACTTCTTTTCATGCTCTTCTCTTTTCTTTCTTTCTTTAAAAAAATTTTTTTTTTATTGGGGTATAGTTATTTACAATGTGGTGTTAGTTTCAGGTGTACAGTAAAGTGAATCATTTATACAGATACCTATCCCCACTCTTTGTTTTTCACCCTCTTTGCTTACCAGCCATGTGCCCAGCTCTAGAAATTGTTGTTAGCTTTTTCCGGTTGAGTTAGCTTCAAGATGTGCCCATGTGAGAAAGTTACCTTCAAGCTCAGAGGGCACATTGGAAGGCAATTAGGGCATCACCAGGAGGCCGTGTCTGAGCTGGCGACTGGCCAGGGCACGAGGGGGCATTCCAGGGAGAGGGGACAGCTTGAGCTGAATACGGAGGTGTGAAGCCAGGGCGAGTCCGGGGAACAGAACTTACTGATTGAGACTTGCCAGGGGTTAAGTTGGACGAGGAGGCGGGGAGGAGCGATGAAGATGGCAGTGGAAGCAGAGTTCAGATAGTGCGAGGAACGCGCTTACTTTTGAAGGTGATGGGGTCTCAGAGGAGTGCTGCGGTCACTTCTGTGTTCTAGAAAGAGTGACCCGCAGCCTGGAGGATGCGCTGGAGGGGAGGACACGGGAAGCAGGAGGACGATAGGAGGCTGGTGCTCTCATCCGGATTGCAGAGGGTGGAGGCTGGCAGCTGGGCGTGGCAGGGGAGCGGAGAGGGGGTTAAAGGTGTTTCAAGGTTGTGCTGTTCGTGACTTCTTTTATAAAGTCTTCCCTACCTCAGAGTTAAAGGATAGCCTGTATTTTTTTTGTTTCTGAAAGTTTAACATTTTGCTTTTCACATTTAGGTCTTTAATTCTTCTGGTTTTATTTTTGGGCAGTTTGAGACAGAAATCAGATTTTACTGTTTTCCTTTAAATTATCAAATGTCCCATCTGCTCAATACTATGTAACAACCTAAATGGGAAAAGAATTTGAAAAAGGATACACGTATACGTATAACTGAATCACTTTGCCGTTGTACCCCGGAAACACAACATCGTTCATCAACTATTCTCCAATATAAAATAAAAAGCTGAAAAAAAAAAAGAAAGATAGGGCCCTATCTCCCAGTCTCAGTGAGAGGGTAGGAGCCTAACTTTTTCAATAAAGGTCAATTTGCAAGTGATAGCTTAATCGTACTGACCAACCTCATCCCAATGTCCTCCAATACTTTTCCACTAGCTCATTCCAGTGCTTAAAACTCCTCATTAGTTAAAACTCTCCTGCCTGTCATTTCCATGGAGTTGAGTTCAATCTCTCTTGACTGTTTCAATAGTCTTGACCTCTACTGCAATACTCTTTTTTTTTTTTTTTTAGATGTTGGGGGTAGGAGTTTATTAATTAATTAATTTATTTTTGCTGTGTTGGGTCTTCGTTCCTGTGCGAGGGCTTTCTCTAGTTGCGGCGAGCGGGGACCGCTCTTCATCGCAGTAAGCGGACCTCTCAGTATCGCGGCCTCTCTTGTTGCGGAGCACAGACTCCAGACTCGCAGGCTCAGTAGTTGTGGCTCACGGGCCTAGTTGCTCCGTGGCATGTGGGATCCTCCCAGACCAGGGCTGGAACCCGTGTCCTCTGCATTAGCAGGCAGATTCTCAACCACTGCGCTACCAGGGAAGCCCTACTGCAATACTCGTGAATAAAATTTTCCTTGTCTGTTAAAAAAAAAAAAAAAAGCCTTTAATCCTACAACGTTACTCCCGCAAAATCAAGTGATTCACATGCCAGAAGTCTTTTTGCCTTCTTCAAAGTACCAAATTCTAAAAAGAATAGATCCATGTATATGTATAACTGAATCACTTTGCTGTACACCTGAAACTAACTCAACCTTGTGAATCAACTATACTCCAATATAAAATAGAAAATTTTTAAAAGTTAGCAAATGTTCCAGCACCACATATTGAGTGGTCTGTCCTTTCCCTGATGATTTGCAAAGCCAGGTCTGTCCTAGGTCAAGTGTACACACGCTTGCCTTCCCCATCCACCGTGCTGCAGTTGAAGAAACCGAGCCCTCCAGGAGGCCAGGAGGTTGCTCAATCCCAGAGGAGGTGGCGGCAGGTTGGGGCAGCAGAGTCGCATGGTCTGAGGTCCGTGGATTTCCCAACCACAACAGCGAGAAGAGCAAACGCACCCTGCTGGTATTCTCTTCCTGTCTTCCTCTTTTTTCCTCCCTTTCCCCTTCTCTCAACTTGTCTTCCTTCTTTCCTTCCCTTCTTTTTCTCTTTTATCCCAGTTAGGCTTATGTCTCAGTGTTGAGACCTATTTGCATGCATGACATAGCCATCAGAACACAGTTAGTCTTCAAGCGAATGTTTTATCAAAAATACGGCTGGGTAGGTTACATTTCCTCTTCATGAGGAAGGGCTGGCGTGGCTGACCTCTCTTCCATTTAGAAGAGATAGAGGTTTGGGGCTATTAAAATCGACAGCTCTTTGCCTTGGCTTTAGGTGATTCATGGCTACTAATCCCTGTGGATATATTTTTATTTTCTTGGATATATTGGATGTGCAGTTGGTATACATTGGAAAAGCCTGTTGTTTATTGACATGAGCCTCGTAAAGACTCTGATTAATCTCAAAAATAAATAGAGAAAAGTGGAAGGTCACACTCCGGATCAAGAGCTCTGATCATATCCCCGATCCTTGAGTTATTTATCTCCAGTTGAGAGAAATCTTCCCAGCGGAGGTGTCAGGAGATGGATAGAGGTGAACGTGTGAAATGTGTGTTGCACTCCTCTTGCCCTCTCTTCTCAACCTTTACTGTCCTTGCTGCTCAAACGCACATCCTCTAACTCAGCATTTTGGGGAGAAATTCAACATTTTCTTTTATGACTGTCTTGTCATATAGATTGTTTTCAGTTGCTTGGAGACATGTTGTCCCTTCCCCTATACCCTTGAGGAACCCAGAGGCACACTTTCTAGGTTCCCCTGTGGCCCCAAAGGATAGGATGTGCCTGGTGATGTTCCTGTGATGGATTCAGGACCATCTGCTGGGGATGTTCCGGGTGGTGCCCACAGGTCTCGGAGTCGCTGGTATCAGCAGGAGAGAAGTGCCGGCTGTGGGGTGGTGCCGTCTCATGTGTGCTGAGCCTGTGCACGAGAGGATGGAGTGATGGAGGGAACATGAGACAGGAAGTTGTGTTTTGAGCTTGAAGGTTGGGTGACCTCCATCACCCAGGTCAGATGCTCACCCCTCCTCCTCTCATGCGGCATTTAGGCTCTGTCACTTTTGCCCCCTGGTGTCCCGCTGCTCCCTTCTCTTCCTCCACTAGGTGGAGTTCAGGATTTGAAGTAGAGTTAATTTACAATCTGTGTTAGTTTCAAGTGTACAGCGCAGTGATTCAATTACACATATACATATATCTATATTCTTTTTCAGACTCTTTTCCATTATAGGTTATTATAAAATATTGAGTAGAGTTCCCGGTGCTGTACAGCAGGGCCTTGTTGTTTATCTAGTTTATATACAGTCGTGTGTATCTGTTAACCCCAAACTCTTACACATTGCCTTTTTTTTTTAACATCTTTATTGGAATATAATTGCTTTACAATGGTGTATTAGTTTCTGCTTTATAACAAAGTGAATCAGTTATACATATACATATGTTCCCATATCTCTTCCCTCTTGCATCTCCCTCCCTCCCACCCTCCCTATCCCACCCCTCTAGGTGGTCACAAACCACCTAGCTGATCTCCCCGTGCTATGCGGCTGCTTCCCACTAGCTATCTACCTTATGTTTGGTAGTGTATATATGTCCATGCCTCTCTCTCTCTTTGTCACACCTTACCCTTCCCCCTCCCCATATCCTCAAGTCCATGCTCTAGTAGGTCTGTGTCTTTATTCCCGTCTTACTCCTAGGTTCTTCATGAACTTTTATTTTTCTTAGATTCCATATATATGTGTTAGCATACGGTATTTGTTTTTCTCTTTCTGACTTACTTCTGGAGGTTGGAAGGAAAATTTTCACCCATTTCCCTGACTCCCGTCTCTCTGACAATTCACCTGCCACACTGGCTGTCAGAGGAAACTTGAAAAAAAAACAAGTGAATTGTATTACTTCTTTTGTTCAAACCCTTCCTGAAAACGGGCTGGTCTCTTGAGTTGGAGATGACCGAGAAGTTGCACACGTTACTCCCGTTCACATCCTTTGACCTGAACTTGGTTCAGAGGGAGGCTGGGAAGTGTGGGGCTTCCCTGTGCAGACACATGCCAGCAACCATGCTGCAGCTGGAGAAGGACACGATGCATTTGGTGGTCAGCTAGCTGCCTCTGCCACAACACTGGTCTCCTTGACACTCCATCATACTTTGGTGATGTCCCTTGCATAGGGGGACCTCCTCCCTTTCCCATCAGCTCCGTTTTGAGACCATCTCAATATCACTTCCTCCATGAAGCCCTCCTTGACTTCTCCCAGGGTCCAAGCCCCCCTCCCCTTGGCACCCTGATAGCATCCCTCACCTGAGCACAAACCCACTGTGCGCTAATTCTGTCTCCTGTCTTTTGCCCCTTGGCTGGCAACTGTATCTTCTCCATCCTTTTATCTCCTGTGCAGAACCTAGGGTGAGACACAAAATAGGGTGTCAGTTGAGGGATTATGGGTAGATTGACACTGCAATGTTGGGAGCCCCTTAGCAGTACTTATGACAAAATGTGTAAAACACTTTTAGAAATGGCAAAGGAAGGCTCGAAAAAGGCCATCTTTAGGATGACTTCTTGCCTTTCCCTGGTGCAGGCCTTCTGAAACCCGGTTGTGCATCTGAGTCACCCGAGAAAGTGTGAGAAAGGCAGTATATGGGGCCCCAACCGCAGAAATCCTGTTGAGTAGGTGCGAGTGAGGGCCTGGGATGTCTGTTGGCAACGGAGATCCCTGTGGGATGGTGCTCCAGCCTGTCCTGGGGGAGGGAGACGTGAATTGCAGGAGCCCAAGGGAAGATGAATTATACAGGGACCTTGCGCACCTTCCATCCAGAAATCAGGTGGGGATTAGATCATTGCCTGCTTGTCTTCTTCCCTCCCAATCTCCCTCCCTCCCTTCCTCCCTCCTTCCGCCTTTTCCCCCCAGTGATGATTTTCATTATACTCAGTAGCTCAGGGCTGAGAAATTCTAATCAGAAATGTATCCACTTCTCCTGCAGCTTCTTAACTCCATCCAGTCCCCATGGATAAAATCTATGGTAATTACATTTGATGAATTGCTAATGCCTTTGTGATCCCTGCTTCAGCAGCCCCTGTGGGATTTGAGGGAGCACCAGCCGCCCCAGCTTTCAGCCCCCAAGGCTCTGTCACTGAGAAAGCTGAGGGCTCCGAGCTGGTTGGAGAGCTGAGTCTCCCTGGAATCTTCTGAGGACCCGTGAGGACCCTGCAGTTGGGGCTTCTCTTTTTCCTGTACTTCGAAGCCACTGTGTCTTCCTACAAAGTGGGTAAACAGAGGATAAGCCCCTCAGTTTTCCCTGTGACCTCCCCCAGGGCCACCCCTGGAGCCTCCAGGGAAAATGGGTAACTTTAGTGATAAAATACATTTAGGAACTTATAGTAAAAAGCCAGACTGCCAGAATGTAGTAAAGTCATTGTTTTCCTGAGTCCTAAGCAACCGGTAGGGGTCCTGCACTCTAAGGATGAAGTGGCCAGACAGGTAACGTACTTGAGTGGATTGAAGACATTACGGAGGAGTGAGGACTGTGGCAAAGTAGAAAGTGTTACTGAATCAAGTCTGGCTGCTCACCACTCAAAAATCAACATGAGAGAAAGAGAGAGAGAGACACAGAGAGAGAGAGACAGAGAGAGAGAGAGAGACAGAGAGAGAGAAAGAGAGAGAGAGAGAGAGAGAGAGAGAAATATTGGTAGAAAGGAAAGTTGCCTTTAATCAGAATGCTGGCAATCTGGGGAGAGGATAGACCCAGTGTCCCCACCCAAAACCATCTCTGAAGATTCTGCTTGGCCATGAAAGTTTTTAAAGGGAAACAGGGAAGTAATCTCAGTTAATCATTGAGATGGGGGTGGTGGTGGTCAGAGTTGTCACCATCCCCCACTGTGTGCAGGCTTGTTGACTCCTTTTGATCTTTCTTTAGATGCTGTCTTGTTCACACAGTTTGTTCACGAGATTACTGAAGGGGGAGCTAGGGAAGAGATCTGGTCATCTGTTAGTTACTTATTCTTCATTTCTACTTCTTTGATCTATGGAAAGGGCTAACACATTAGGCAAGGTATTGTGTGATCAGAAGATTTGAAAGGTGTGCTGGTGCCAGAGATGAGTAGAGCATGGGGGCACCTGGTTTAAGGTTAGTGACAAGAAAAAGGGGCCTCCTGCAGAGAGCTCTTTTCTGCCAAAAGCTGCTTACAAAAGCATCTAAGAGCACCCACATTCATAGTCTAAGAAAATACTGTGTTGGCCAAACCGAAGAAACTCAAACTCAAGAAACATGCTGTGGATTTTTCTTATGGTCAAATGTTTGTGACGCCCAGGGCACCAGTGTGCAGCTCCCGGGACCTAAGTGTGTGTAGGGTGTCTTGGTTTGCTTTCCTTTGTGCCCCAAATCCCTGCTGGTGTTAGCAGAAATATTTACTCCTTGGGATGACACCCCCCGCCCCCCCCCCCGCCCATGTTATTATTGTTCTTGTACTTAGCAAGGATCTGGATACATGGTGAGGGGGTGCGTGGCTTTGCTGTGCCAATGGTCAGATGCTGTGCTGTGCACATGGGCCCTCCTGGTGTCTGCAGTGCCTGTGACTAGAGCCTGTCCTTTGGCATAAGTACAGGTTGTTATACTATAGCTCCACACCTAAGGAGGTGCCATTCACTTGGTAGGTTTATATGTTTATTATCAATTTCCAGCAGATGGCAGTAAAGCGTCTTAATCTAACAAAGTCTACTAGGACAATTTTTCTGACAAGTGGAAATAAAGTGGCTGTAAGTTGCACATCGGTCCTGAAATGGCCCATTGCCTAGCTGTCCGGGCCTCACAGGCCACCCTGCTTTATCTCACTCTGCAGGGGTTGTAATCATACCTCATCACCCGGCAATAGAGGGGCTTCTCAGCTTAGTTCCCAGGGAAGCTCCTTGTAGTTTTAAAGCAGCCTAACTTAAAAATATTAAAAAAAAATTTCTTTTACTTTTAAAAATTCTTTTCCATTGTGGTTTATTATGGGATATTGAATATAGTTCCCTGTGCTCTACAGTAGGACCTTGTTGGCTATCTATTTTATATATAGTAGCATGTATCTGTTAGTCCCAAACTCCTAATCTAGCCCTCCCCTACCCCCTTTCCCCTTTGGGAACCATAAGATTTTCCTCTATGTCTGTGAGTCTCTTTTCATTTTGTAAATAAGTTCATTTGTATCTCTTTTTATATTCCACATATAAGTGATATCATATGATATTTGTCTTTCTCTGACTTACTTCACTTAGTATGGTAACCTCTAGGACCATCCATGTTGCTGCAAATGGCATTATTTCATTCTTTTTTATGGCTGAGTAATATTCCATTGTATATATGTACCACATCTTCTTTATCCATAATGGAAAAGACTATTAAAAAGAACGTATATATTCAATATGTGTATAACTGAGTCACTTTGCTGTACACCTGAAACTAACACAACATTGTAAATCAACTATACTTCAATTAAAAAAAATGATTTTCCTTCCATTTGTCCATCAGAAGAATTTATTTTTCTCATTGTGTCCTCAGCCACAGCTATGCTTGGAAGACCCATTTGACAAATACATTCTGTTCCTTAATAGATATATTTTTAAAGAAACGAATTTAGAATGGCTTTATATTTGTTTGTTCATCCATTTACTAATTCAGCCTCTATTTATTAGCAGCCTAAGATGTGCTGGGATCTGCCCTGGTCACTGGGGAGCCATGGAGAAGGTAGCTGACCTTAGCAGATTTCAGTCTGCAAGAGGGATTCATCAGAGTCACAAGTGTATAGCAGTAGAGGGTTGCATTTTTAGCAGCTACTTTTAAAACAAAATTATTTTTTATTGAAGTATAGTTGAATTACAATGTTGTGTTAATTACTGCTATACAGCAAAGTGACTCAGTTATACATATGTATACATTCTTTTCCATATACGTTTCCATTGTGGTTTATCACAGGATATTGAATATAGTTCCCTGTGCTATACAGTAGGACCTTGTTGTTTATCCATTCTATATAAATAGTTTGCATCCGCAGATTCCAAATTCCCAATCCAAACCTCTCCCACCCCCTTCCCTTTTGGCAACTACAAGTCTGTTCTCTATGTCCCTGATTCTATTTCTGTTTCATAGACCGGTTCATTTGTGCCATATTTTAGATTCCACATGTAATTGATATCATATGGTATTTGTCTTTCTCTTTAGTAGCTACTTTTAATTTGCTTGACAAATGAATCTGCTAGACAAACTGCTGCAGAAATATCCCTGGGTAGAAATTACTCTATGCAAGAGAAAATACAGTTCTCCTTTCAAGCACTGGTCTGATACCAGAGTTTTTGTTGAGAGCACGGAAGGTGGGCAAAAGATGAGGGTGAACCTGACCTAAAGTAAATTTTGGTGAGGAGTCTCAGGGCTGTCTGGCCTCACCCACTCTGCTTTCCCATTACTGTGATTGTATGCATTCTTAGTCTCATGCTGGTTCTATAAAGGGATGGCAAAACTGTTTTGGAAACCGAAGATTAAATTGCTTTGGAAAGCTCTCATTTTGGTCTTCTGGTGGGTTGTAAGCAAACACATTCTTGGAAGCTGAGCAATGAAATCCTGCTGTTTCAGGCCAGGAGGACTACACAGCTGCCAAGCTTGCGCTGCCCTGGGAGCCCCCGCAGTCTAGGGGTCTACAGGGAGGTCCTGCATTGGGTGCGAATGCCAGAGCTGGGGAAATCACGTGCCCATCTGGGGCATGGTGAGGGCTCAGAGCAGGCACAGTATAGCAACAGAAAAGGGATTGACACACAGGGCCAGATCCTCCCCCACCCTTTTCCTCCCAGACACACCGTGTGTGTTTTCCCACTTTAAAACTTAAGTAAACACCACCCAGTTTAGTGTATAATTCTGAGAATTTTGAAAGAAGTATAGAGTTGAGTAGTCACAACCAGGATATGGGATAATTCTGCAACCCCCAAAGTTTCCCCATGTCCCAGCTCCTGACAAACAGTGATCTATTGGATGTCCCTCTATTTCTGTCTTTGCAAAAACGTCATATAAATGGAGTTGTACAGTACATACCCTTTTGAGTCTGCTTTCTTTCCCTTAGCATGAGGCACTTGCTACTCATCCACGTTGTATCAGTAGTTTGTTCCTTTTTTATTGTTGTGTAGTATTCCATCGTATGGTTGTAGCATAGTTTGCTTCTCCATTCACCCGTTGAGAGACCTTTGGGCTGTTTTCCATTTTTGGCAGTTATTGAAAAGTTGCAATACACCTTTGTGTATAGGTTTTTGTGTGAACATAGATTTTCATTTCACTTCGGTAAATACCAAGGAGTGGGATATCTGGCTTGTTTGATAAGTGTATGTTTAACTTCACGAAAGACAGAAATTGTCAGAATGGATAATAAAAGCAATTATCATAGAGAAAAAGACACATTATATAATGACAAAAGGGTCAATTCACCATGAAGACATCCCAGATGAATAAGTACTTAACAACAGAACTTCAAAATACATGTCTTTTGGGCCTCCCTGGTGGCGCAGTGGTTGAGAGTCCGCCTGCCGATGCAGGGGATACGGGTTCGTGCCCCGGTCTGGGAGGATCCCATGTGCCGCGGAGCGGCTGGGCCCGTGAGCCATGGCCTCTGGGCCTGCGCGTCCGGAGCCTGTGCTCCACAACGGGAGAGGCCACAACAGTGAGAGGCCCGCATACCGCAAAAAAAAAAAAAAAAAAAAAAAAAAAAAAAAATACATGTCTTTTAATATGTGGTTATTTTCTTTGCCCTGAAGTATGTTTTGATAGTATTATAGCTATCCCAGTTTTCTTTTTAGTAGTGTTGGTGTGAAATACCTTTTCCTGTACTTTTGCTTTTAAGTTACCTATATCTTTATATTTCAAGTCAGTTTCTTACGGGTAGCATGTAGTTTGGTCATTGTGTTTTTATTATCCATTCTGATAATTTCTGTCTTTTATTTGATGTGTTTAGACCAGAGGTTGGCAAACTGTGACTTGTGGGACAACTCTGGCCTGCCTGTGGATTTATGTATAGTTTATGGCTTTTTTCATGTTACAATGGTCTAGTAGACTGGTTGAAACAGAAATCATATGGTCCAAAATGCCAAAAATATTTATTGTCTGCCCCTTTTACAGAAAAAGTTTGCTAACCCTTGGTTAAAACCATTTACATTTAATGTAATTATTAATATGTTTGGATATAGATTTACTATCTTATTATTTGTTTTCTGTTTGTTTCCTCTTTTTTTTTGTTCCTCTGCTTGCCCTTTTCTGCTTTCTTTTGGTTTATTTTAATTTTTTTTAATATTGTAGTTTATCTATTTTGTTTTTGACTATCCTTCTATCTACATATACATATACATACATAGAAATATATATATATATATATATTTCTATGTATGTATATGTATATATACATACAAATATATATATTTGCTCCAGGGATTAAAGTATACATAGTTAACTTCTCAGAGTTTATTTAGCATCACTATTTTGTCACTTCAAATGGACTGCATTAATCTTACCACCGTATAACTCCCTTTACCCTCCCTACTTTGTGTTATAGTTGTGTTATGTATTATATTTATTCACACTGAAGACTCATCAGATAATATTCAAATTTTTTTCTTTCAACCCTGCAATGTATTTTAAAGTGCTCAAGAGGACAGAATAATCTACTATATTTACCCCAATATTTACCATTTCTTTTTCTTTTTCTTCATTCCTGGTGCTCTAAGTTGACTTCTGGTAGCATTTCCCTTCTGCTTGAATAACTTCCTTCAGCAATTAACAAAATTTTTAGTTTAGGTGTAATTGACATGTGGCATATGTTAGTTTCATATAGTTGCTTTACAATGTTGTGTTAGTTTCTACTGTACGGCAAAGTGAATCAGCTATATGTATACATATATCCCCTTTTTTTGGATTTCCTTCCCATCTAGGTCACCACAGAACACTGAGTAGAGTTCCCTGTGCTATACAATAGGTTCTCATTAGTTGTCTATTTTATACATAGTATCAGTAGCGTATATATGTCAATCCCAATCTCCCAATTCCTCCCATGCCCTCTTTCCCCCTTGGTATCCATATGTTTGATCTTTATGTCTTTGTCTCTGTTTCTGCTTTGCAAATAAGATCATCTATACCATTTTTCTAGATTCCACGTATATGTGTTAATATACGATATTTGTTTTTCTCTTTCTGACTTACTTCACTCTGTATGACAGTCTCTAGGTCCATGCACATCTCTACAACCTGGTTCTTTATATGCTGAGTAATTTTGGCTTATGGCCTTAATGCTTTGAATTTTCTGTTATGAAACTCTGAGCTGTATTTAATCCTATGGAGAATTTTGCTAGTTTTATTTTAGGGGGCAAAAACCTGGTTGGGTTTAGGCTGCAAGTGCCGACCAGGCTTCTGGGAAATGTGGTTTCAATTTCAGGTTCATCTTTGGAGGCTTTGTAGTACATTTCACATCTGTCCCATGTGTGTGCTGTGCACTTGCTGGTCTGGGATGGCAGCAGTGGTCTATTTCTTAACGCAGTCTCAAAGTCTTTGGTTTTCTATTTAAGATCCTATACAGACATGTGCAGCTCAGTTGTGGGCCTATCTTGAGCTTTCCTGGGCATTTCCCTCTTTGTACATCATCTCTCTGGTACATTCTGGTTCCCTGGGCCTCTTCTATATGGTATTCTGGTCAGAAAGCTGTGGCTTTAGTCACCAACTCTGCTGTGTACTTCTTATAACTGCCATTGCTCCTGGGGTCAAGCAGTAGGACAACAGAGAGTGAAAAAGTAAAGGGCATTTGCTCCACCTTCTTGGGTCCCTAGCTCCTCTGATCAGAGAGGAGGGTTCTCTTATTGGAGAACTTTGGGTTCTTGTGTGACCTCAGTGCCATACCTGTGGCTGCCTCTGCTGCCATGAGATTCCCTTGTGGCTGGGACATGGGAGATTGGAGAATGAAAAGAGAGAAAAAAAGGAAAAAACCCTGGGAGATTCGCCCCCACTCTCTCTGAGCATGAGGAGACCTATTTCCCACTCTTTCATCCAGGAATAGAGGACTTTGCTTGACCCTCTCTCTGTCCATGTCCCAGTGTCCACCTCTAGATTTTTTGAGTGTAGCCTGGGGGAAACTGGAGGAAAAATGGGGAACTCACCACCAACGTGGTGGTACTTTGAATTCTGATCTTCCCTAATTCCCCTGCTACTATTTAGTCTTTTACCGTCCTCACATAACTGCTTTGTGCATTCTGTTTAGGTTTTATAGCTTTATTCAACGGAAGAGACATGGCTGAATGGGTTTGCTCCATCTTGCTCTGAACTGGAATGGGCACCATTGGCTTTTAACACCCTTATTGCAACATTTCATATGCATATGATTTAAAAGGATGAGGTAAACCTTTCCATAATAAGATGGAAAGATCATGACACATTGAAAAAAGAAACAAAGAATGTCACAGGGCACTTTATGTGCTATGTTCCCACTTGTGCATAATTTGTCTGTATTTATGCATAGAAACTTTAGTGTTTTAGGATGCTTGCTGCTGCCAGTAAGACAATACCCAATCAAAAGTGCCTTGAGGGCTTCCCTGATGGCGCAGTGGTTGAGAGTCCGCCTGCCGATGCAGGGGACGCGGGTTCGTGCCCCGGTCCGGGAGGATCCCACATGCCGCGGAGCGGCTGGGCCTGTGAGCCATGGCCGCTGAGCCTGCGGGTCCGGAGCCTGTGCTCCGCAACGGGAGAGGCCACAACAGTGAGAGGCCCGCGTACCACAAAAAAAAAAAAAAAAAAAAAAGAAAGAAAAAAAAGTGCCTTGAACATTAGGGAAATTTTATTACGTTGCATAACAGAAAGTCTGAGCATGGTTGGTTCCAAGGTTGGTTAATTTGTCCACTCAAGAATGTCAGGGCTCTCAGTTTCCTGTTCAATAATCCTTCCGACTTCCTCTAAAGGTTATAAGATGACTACAGCCGCCCAGTCTTCCTTCCTTGTATGACAGTGTTCAAAGTCAGGAAGAACCATGTCTTCTTTTGTTTGTCTTGTATGAAGAAGGGAAACTTTTCCTTAAAACAGCCTAGCATACTTCCCTTAAGCTAATGGACATGGATCATACTTGAGCTTAACCAGTCTCTAGCACCAACAATGAAATTGCCAGGTTGCACTATACTAGTCTGTATTTATCCCATGGAGCTGGGAAGGGAAATCTGCACGGCTCCCAATGCCAAATCAGAATCAAGTTTATCTTCACAAGATAGAAAGAAGGGAAACTAAAGAAGACACAGATAAATGGAAAAATACCTTGTGTTCATGGATTAGAAGACTTAATATTGTTAAAATGTTCATACTCCCCAAGATGATCTACAGAGTCAGTGCAATCCCTGTTAAGATTCCAGTGGCATTTTTTACAGAAATGGAAAAAACTATCCCGAAATTCATATGGAATCACAATGACAAGTTGAAATAATCAAATGGAAAACTCAGGAAACAAAAATAAAAAAAAACTTTTGCTATTGAATTAAAGATGTTACAAAATCAGATATTGGTGATGGATAGACAACTCTGTAAATACCATTGAACTGAACACTTAAAATGAGTGAACTCTATGGTATGTAAATTATATCTCAATAAACTTCTTAAAAAAAATAGAGCAAGATTAAATTTACAGCCAGGATGGTAAACGAACATTGGTCCTAGGATTTGGGGCAGTTATTAGAGGTTGGTACAAATTTGGTTCTGAACTTCCTAGTAGCCAAAGCAAAGAAACACTATCCACTCAACTCACAGTGTCATTAGAAAAATAAAATCTAACTTCTTAGCAAAATCTGAGTTTTCCTATTACTGAAAGCCGTGTATGGCCTGGAGCAGCTGTAGAATTTCTCCTGCACTTGGATTTCCTAGAACAAGAGCAGTCTGGGCAGTCCTCACTGCTGTGCAGCCTCTGATCTGCTGTGTAAGGAGCAAAGCAGATGTCTGTCGCCTCAGGGAGGCTGGGCTCTCCTAACACACAGGGATGCCATCTTCTCCGAATCAAATGCGTCAACTTGTTGATAAGATTTGTTCGGAGATGCATCCTGAACATGAGATAACAATGTGGATGGGGTCATCTTTTCAGCCACAGAGACGGATTCCCGTGTTTTGACAATCACTCGTGATGCAAATAGACATAAATATCTTTGGCTCTCCTAGTGTGTGTGGGTGAAATTCTCTCCCCCCAAGGCAAGAGTGCCGTGTATGCTCTCTGATGGCCACCCCTCCACCTACAGTCTCGCCCTCACTCTGATGACTGACCTGGGATTATCTTCAGTTTGCAGGAGCGGTGTCCTGAGGTTAAAGCACTGCTCCTGGCACTGCAGATAAGCACATCCTTTCCATCTGGGGCTTAGGAACCTTCACAGTCGTGTGAATGCTGGGATGCCCACGGCTCTGACTTGCATGATTCCTGTGGTCTCTGCTAGCTTTCAACACGGCTGTTACAGAAACTTCTGGCTCAGAGAGACACTTCACACTCGGAGATAATTTCTCTACAGGAGTGATCAAGGCTTAAGATACAAAAAGTGTTTATTGGGCGGCTGCTGAGTACTTTCTGCCACATGACACTACCTGGGACGTGGAGAGCTTTTTGTGCGCTTCAGAGTGTTTCTCCTCACTTAATTCTCACCACGCCTCTGTGAGGAAGTACATCTGTTAGCGTGTGTCTTGTAATTGACATAAAATACTCCAACTGGCTTGATCTGTAAAGGGGATTTACAGGCTGGTTCTTGTAACAGATATGCTCAGAGGTAGTCAGTCTTCAGGGGAAGACTGATCTGGGCTCAGAAGGGCTCCCTGAGGGCTGGGACTTCTCCTGTTCCTGCTCTGCCTTCCTGGCCCAGGCTTATCCTCAAGATTATACTGAAGGCTCCTGGCAGCTCAGGAGACCTTACAGTTTCAAAACAGTTGCTGCAGTTCTAATCCTCACCACCTCTTATTACGTCATCCAGTTGTCAACTGAAAAAAAATGCACAACCTAGGACTACCCTGGTGGTCCTGTGATTAAGGCTCTGCACTTCCAATGAAGAGGGCATGGGTTCAATTCCTGGTCAGGGAACTAAGATCCCATATGCTGCATGGTGTGGCCAAAAAAAAAAAAAAAAAAAAAAGAAAAAAGCACAACGTAAAAGTTGAGAATTATATTTTACTCTGCAGACTTGCTGAGGATTTAACCCCAGAAGGCAGCCTCTCAGATAGCTCTGAGGGACAGCTCCAAAAAGGTAAGGGAAGAGCCAGGATATATAGGAGTTTTGCAACAAAGACCAGGTAGTCAGAACATCAAAAGATTACTGTTGGGACTTCCCTGGTGGTCCAGTGGTTAAGACTCTGTGCTCCCACTGCAGGGGGCATGGGTTCAATCCCTGGCTGGGGAACTAAGATCCCGAATGCCTTGCGGTGTGGCCAAAAAAAAAAGAAAAAAAAAGAAAAAAAAATAACTTAATTAAAGAAAACCAGACATCTCAAGTTAATGAATTTAGCTAGGCATCTCAGGGAGGCTGTGTTCTCCTAACACACAGGGATGCCGTTTCTATGTATGGGAAAATGTAAGAGTCTAGGCTCATAGAAATCATTCCCTTGATGTGCACCTTAGCTATCTAGGGCTCAAATCCTGCTTTTCTCCCTCCTGAATCCCCGCAGGGTGCCCAGTGTGGTGGTGGCTGCAGTGGCTACTGGCTTGATGGCTGCAACTTTGTTTGTTTACTGATATGGCAGATGACATTTTTCATTCACACAGTGGAAGAGAAAAGGTTTCTTATAACAGATTTACAAGAACAAGGAGAGATTTTTGTATTTCCCACAAGCCCCAGCTCCTTGCCTCTGACTAATTTATGTGTCCATTCTTGTAGGCCAGAGGCATGGGATTCTATGACTGACCCAAGAACACTTTCTGGGACCTGGGGATGGGTTTCAACCTCATCAAGTCACATGGCTAAGAATGGGGAGGGAAACAAAGCATTCTCTTCCCGAAAGGAGGGGGATTTGTATGCAGGTGGGTAAGGGCGAGGCTTGTACCAGTTAACAGAGTAGAACTCAGGGCTTTTCTAGCGTTGGATAAAAATGTGATGACATGTATGGGGCTATTTTTCCTCTCCACTATTACCTGTGAGTTCATGGAGGGCCTGGGTCCACAGATTTCTTTTCTCTGTTTCTCCAAGATCAGTGCAATGCCCTTAAAGGGTGCTTACTAAGTATTTGCTGAGGGTAGTTAGGGATGTATGAGACAGAGAGATGGAACTGGTTTGATGCAAGTTGGGGATTAAAACGAAGCCTAAGGAAGTAAATCCGAACCAACTTTGAAACTCTAAGCAGCTGAGAGTCTGGGCTTGATCAACAGAAAGTGAGATATTCTGTAGCAGAACAGTGGGGGTGACTTCATGAGAGGAGGGGAGAAGAATATGAGCTGAGCTGGTGAGAAAGCCAGGGAGGAGGTGGTGACCGCCAGCCCCAGCCAGTGGGATGAGAGAGGCTGCACCAGAGCCCGTACTCCCTCCCCCACCATCCCCTCTCCTTTATCCTCTGCTGTAGCTCTTCTCTGAAGTACCCAGATAATAGTATCTCAGGCATATTTCCTAAGTTTTTCAGATGCAGAAAACCACCACCAAATGGAATAAATTAACTACTTGATGACCATGAGCCTGTAACCCCCAGACCTTCTGATGCCTAAGGATTGATCACCATCGATCAGTCCGAGAATTGTGCATGAGCTGATCCCATACCCTGGGACTCCCTTGCCTTACCTGGCCTTTCAACCTGTTTTGCCGAAATCCTTTGAGGTGTTCAGGGTTTCTGGGGGGCATGAGCCACCCATTCTTCTTGCATGGCCCTGCAATAAGCCTTTCTCTGATCCGGACTCCGATGGTTTGGGTATTGTTTGGCCTCGCTTGGCCTGAGGCACACAAACTTGCATTTGGTAACACGCTCACTTCAAGAAAGAAGTGACTGTCTTGGAATTTAGGGCACAATGGATAGAAGACATGGACAGCAGAGCCACACAATTCATTTTTCCGTCCTGTAGGATTGGAAGTACTTGGAGCTAAACAGTGAAACTTGGGTGGAACTTTGGGTCCTGAGTTTTGAACCAAGAATGTCAATGTTGGCATCGACTTGTTTGCTTGGAGTTGGATGGGGAGGTTCAGCCAAGTGGACTCCAAGGGCCTCCCACAGGCATGAACAGGCAGCTAAGGGACGCATTTAGCAGGTGTTCTAGAAACGTGACTTCCCTCAATGTGCTTTGTGTCCTGGCCCTGCTGCGGAGCCGCTGCAAGCTCCTCAGACCTGTCTGCTTGTCTGCACCTCCTTCAGGGTGAGGGGTGAGAGATCTCCCTGGGTTCCCAGCCTCGTGGTGCTGGGTCTTCTAGACCCCCAGTGGGGTGTCCTCTCAAGGACACCTTGGCAACGCTTGCAGGCCACGTCTCCAGGCTAATTCTGACTTCCTGATACCCCACGTTGTCGCTGGGCAGCCTCTATCAAGCTTAATTCAGCTGAGAACCACAGGAGGGAATAAACCAGGCGTGATCTACCAACCGATGCCCACCCTCCGGGGAGTACAGGACACTTGGGATAACTATTCAGCCTCAGACTTGGATGTGTTAAGACACAGCCCTGGTGTTTTCTCTTTTCTGCCCTTAAAGAATTCAGAATGATTTTGCAGGTGATACACATTCTGTGGATTAGGGTAATAAAGTTCTCTTTAAACCTAGAATTCTATCAGAGCAAAAAGAATATTAGTCGTCTTTGAGATCAAATTGGTCATCTTTCATTGGTCCTCTGAGCCTCCAGAGGAAAGTTGCAGCCTGGCAGGCAGGTGGGCAAGGGTCCTCTTTTAGTTTCCTAAGACTCTTTAATTATATAGTTACTCTTTCTACAAAGGCCCAGAGACAATTTAAAACAGGAACACATAAAAGAAAACTATGTAACTATAACAGCAAAGATTTAGGTCCAAGGGAAAGAAGAATAAGCAACATCCATTCAGCCTGGAGAAGGCAGGAAGAGCACCCATGGAAGAACCTGCCCTGTTGCTTTCAATCTGACTCTGAACTCCCTGGCAGCCAAAGTGAAGGAGACAGGTGGGGTTGTACTTCTCAGAAAGAAAAGGACAGCTAAACGCGTGATCTCATTTAATCTTCGTAAGAGTTCAACAAACTAACCTCCACTTTCTAGATGAAGAAATTGAGTCCTATTGAGTTTAAGGGACCTTGGAATTACGTGGTTGTCAAGTGGTAGAGAGGGGATTTGAACGCATGTGTCTGGTTCTGTATTCTGTGCTCTTGATCACCAGGCTCCGCATTTCTGAGATGAAGGGGGCCAGCAGATAGTGATGCTGGTGTTATCTGATGCTCTTAAAGCACCCATTCTGACCCTCTGGCCTGGATGGATGGTCCCTGCACCTGGATCTTCAGAGGAGCCACCAGAACAAACCCTGTGGCCCTCAGTGATCTGTAGCCACAGGTAAATCAGTGATGCTCATGTGACCACAGGGAAAGGTTGGTCAAGACCCTTCCTCCCTGGCCCCCCTCCTCCTGGGTTCCCAAGTTCTCATTCTACATTTTCAAATGCCCCTGATGCGAATGCCTCTGAGGCAAATGTCCCTGATGTCCATAATTCCACTTCCCTAGAGAGGATTTTGATCTTTTTTTCTTTTGGGAGGAGTGGATGGTGTAATTATGGGCTACCTACCTAGAGGGCAAGGGACAGGTTCAACAGGGACTGGTTGAAAATCCACTTGCTCAGTGAACCAACTAGTAAAAGTAAACCGATAACGAAGTCTCCATCAGTCTCCTACCATTTTCTCACGTGCAAAGAGCTTTCCCTTCCTCTTGTTGCTGAAATTTGGTCTCTGTACACAGGTGCCAGATTAAATCTCAGAGACAGAGCTTTCGGTAAAGTAGAAAGAAATAGCTTTATTGCTTTGGCAGGTACAGTGGGCTAATGCCCTCAAGACTGTGTGTCCCTCCCTGGAGCGGGTAGTGAGTAGTCTTACAGGGTTCAAGGAGCAGGGTGTGGTCAGCTCGTGGACATCCTTCTGATTGGCTGGTGGTGAGGTCATTGGGAGTCAGCATCATCAACCTTCTGGTTCCAACTGGTCTGGGGTCTATGTGCTTGTGGGCAGCAAACAGTTAACTTTTCCCACTGGTGTGGGTTTCAGTATCTGAAAAACAGGTCAAAGAACATGGTTCAGAATATTATCTATAGCCCTTGAGGAGGAACTAAAGTCGCTGACTTTGTGTAATGGCTAAATATTATTATTTTGTCTTGCTTGACTGTTTTCCTTTCTTTTTGCATTTTCTCACTTCTCTGATTAAATTTATCTTTCAACTAAAGTTTTTCTACTGACAAAAGGCAGGTGGAGGATGTGGGCAGGGGTCCATTCTGGGAAGGCCTTGTAGGGTCCTGCTCGGTTACATTCTAAGCAGGAGAAAGACTTAACAGAGTGAAGATAAGGTCTTGGGGCAGGGTCTCCCAAAGGGCTTTTGGAGAGAAAAGGGACTCATGGGGGCAGAAGCTGGACCAGAGGAGAGAGTGGCCTTTGGAACAGCAGGCACATACTCAGCAGGAGCTGGATCAGGAAAGGTTCCCTCCATCCAAGCTATGGATTCTCTGGCCCCTCCACATTTTTTTTTAATTTGTTTGCGGTACACGGGTCTCTCACTGTTGTGGCCTCTCCCGTTGCGGAGCACAGGCTCCGGAAGCGCAGGCTCAGTGGCCATGGCTCACGGGCCCAGCCGCTCCGGGGCATGTGGGATCTTCCCGGACCGGGTCACGAACCTGTGCCCCCTGCATCGGCAGGCAGACTCTCAACCACTGCACCACCAGGGAAGCCCCTGGACCCTCCACTTTGACCTACCAGAGGCAGGAAGAAAGCATGGGTACCTGGAGGGGAGCAGTCACTGGTTTAGCCATCATCTGCTCTCCTGCATCTGGTAGGGATTCACCAACTGGGTGTGTCCATAACTTTCCCTGCATCCTCCTGTTTTTCATCAGAGTGTATTTGGACCAGCCATTAGGTCAGGTCCTGTCTGACCCAGAGAATTAAGCTCACCACTGCCTGCTGCAAGAATGTGGATGAGAAGACAAAGGTGGCAAGGCAGAACAGGAGAGGGAAAGAGAAGGATGGAAACACATTCCTGGAATTATTCTAAACATAAATGGCCAAATCACTGCTGACCCAGTGTGCGCTATTTGAAGAGCACGCAGGGAAACCTGTAAGCTGAAGGAGGCTTTGAGTTGTGTTAATGTTCCTTTTAGAGGTGTTACCAGCTGAACAGATGGTAGATGCCTAACAGAACTGGAGGAGATCAAGTATCCTTCATAGCTTGCTTAAGGTGCCGTGGAGGGTGCTTTATTACTTATAGAGTCACAGAAACAAGCTCTACTACACCGCAGTGTGTTGTTACATAACTCCTTCCTCTTCCTGAATGCAGCGTTGGTGCACCCCATATGGTTATTACAGGTAAATTTGTTTTACTTTGGGTACATATTTATTTCTGGAGGAACTGGCTTTTGGCAGCTCAGAGTGGAAATTAATTCAAAGCACTAAAGAGAGGTATCGGGAAGGAGGAGCTCCATTCAGACCTAGAAGTGATAGGTTCAGTTTCAATAGACTCTCCTTCTGTGGGCCATGCAAAGGGATGTGAAATTGCAGAAGGAACTTCCCAGGGTACCTTGATCTAGGCGAGCCTGGGTGTATGAAAACCCAGACAAAGGAATATTTACTGCACAGGGACACTTGGAACACTTGCTGCAATTTTAGAGGGATTTTTGCTTTATGAAAACATCCCTAGAAACAAAAACTTCCTTCGTGCTGAAAAGTCACTGAGGATGCTAAAATCACACAAAGACAGCAGAGAAAATCAAGGTCCAGGGTTAAGAACCTCCGAATTTTAAGATAATCAAGGAGGGAAGATAATGGGAAATAACGGGGCTCTGTAAGAGGGTGTTAATGAACTTGTTTTGGGATCCCTTATTAAACAATTATTTTTAGAAAATAGTTTGCAATATTAAAAATGTAATACATATTCATGGCTTAATTCAAATTGTCTAGAAGGGTTTAAGGTGAAAAGCATGTCTCCCTCCACCCCCCTCCCTGTGAAGTTACCATGATGAATCGCTTATTGTTTACCTGTTCAGAAATTTCCTATGCAAATGAAAGGATATATATTGTATCATTAAAACAATCACCCATGGAATCACATTGCATGGATCATTCTGCAACTTACATTTTCACTTTATATTCTACATTGGAGAACTTCCCACATCTGTGTAAGGATTATAATTTTTCTAACTTGTTCTCTGATGACAAATATGTATACTGTTTCTTGGCTTTTGCCATTACCAAAAATGCTGCCAGCAGCATCTTCTTTCACGTATCTTTGTGCATGTCTGCAAGTATAGCTAATAGATATGTTCATTCTATTAGGTACCACTTAAGTTGGCCTTAAAAATTATTTTTGCCAATAGTGTACATGCACGTTTGATTCTCTCTGCACCTTTTTAGTATTTGCCAAAATCACAGGAGAGAAAAATTCTTTCATTTATTCAACCACTGAAAAATATTTCTTGAGCACTTACTATACGCCAAGCATGTGTGTTAGGGTCTGGGAAAACACGGAGGGCAAAAAGCAAAATGGCAGGACCCTTTCCCAGTGGAACTCATGGTCCAGATGAGGAGACAAACATTCAGTAATCACATCGGTAAATGTAAATGATCACTTTTAGAAGTGCCATAAAAGAGAAATACATAATAGTTAGAAGAACATATAAAAGAGAGAGCTGATGTAATTAGGGGCTAGGCTTGGTGGTCAGGACTAGTTTGTCCCAGGAATGGACAAATGAGCTGCAAAATGAGTAGAGACTCATTAGGTGGAGAAGGAAGGGAGAGAGAGGGAATACACCATGGATGAAGGTCCTGAAAAGAATCCAGGCGGGGAGAAGTTAGAAAGGAGAGGTGGGTTCAGGGCCAGACCACACAGGACCCACTCAGGGTTTAGATCCTTTCATAAGAGGAAAAGATCCTTTCCTTTCCTAACCTTTGAAAAGGTTGAAACAGGGGAGATACATAATCATATTTGTGTTTTGAAAAGATTGTTGTGTTTGCTCATAGAGGGAGACAACAGTAGAAGATAACTCCTGTTTGCATTTATTTAATTTTGAGTGAGGTTGATTGTTTGCTCTTATGTGATTGATGATCAACTGCATTTAATGTTCATTGAATTGTTTGCTAAGTTGTCAAGGTATAACTTTTTTTTTTCTATTGGGTTCATCTTCTTATTGATTTAGAAGAGCTCTTTGTATATTAAGGACATTAGTCTTTCATATGCCAAAACACTTTCCTGGTTTTGCCTTTTGGCTATTTTTAGATGCTCTTTAATATTTATATGGTCAGATTTATCAATATTTCCTTTATATCTTCTCAAGTTTGTTTCATGCTCATAAAGACCTTTTCTAAAATTATAAATATATTTCCTTATTTTTCTAGTGCTCATATGTTTTTATTTCCTACGTTTTAATTGATTTATCTGGAATTTATTTTTGATAGGAATTGAGGTAGGTTTACTTATTTATTTTCGCTGACTGCTGGTTAGTTGTATATCACCATTTAATAAATCTCAATTTTTCTTGCCAATTTGAAATGCTACCTTTATCACTTACTCAATTTCCATCTGTCAGTTATTCATTTAGATGTAACTTTATTCTTTTTTGTTTCATTTGATTAATTATTGTCTTTTCCTTAACAAGTACTAATTTAAAAAATTACAGTAGCTTTGGGATATATTTTAGTATCTGCTAAGGTTCAACCTCATTTTTCTCTCCCCCCCGCCTCCACACACAATTTTCTTGGCAATGCTGACATGTTTCTTGGCAAAGCCTCACTCAGAGAAATGAGCAGCCAATGTGACTTCCATCACCAGTGTGAAGGTGCTTGTTATTCGTGGTCTCATCCTGTGGGTGACATTCAGTGACCATTCTAGAATGTTCCTTTGTTTGCAGTGTGATCCAGTGCTCCCCACTTCTTGGCATCAAGATGCCACTGGCTTCACATGTTTCCTCCCCTCTGTTCAGCATCAGTAGACCAGGCAGGTTTCAGAAGCATCTAAACCGTGCACCATCTGGGACATAGAGAATGCTGGCAAGCCTTACCTCTCTCTTTTTTACCTAAAGATACAAAAATCAAATATTGTCAGGAGCAGCAAAACTTCAGCTGCAGAACGCAGCGGAGAAAAATACCACCCAGGTAGGCTGAACTGCAGACCACTGTCCCCTCCTCTCGTGCCCAAGCCTGCTTTCTCTCAGAGGGGTCCAGAGAACTTGTTTTTAAGTCTCCTTCAACAGACAGAACATGAACTTGAGAGTCAGGCCCAGGGACAAACTCACCCACTTGCTCTGTGACCTTGGACCTCTTAACTTCTCAGGGCCGCATGTCCTTCTCAGGACAGAAGAGGTCCTGACTTGCTTTGAAGAGTTGTTCTGAGAAAAAAAGAAATAATATCTGGATCGCACAGGGCACAATGGAGCTGCTAAATGGAAACCATGGTTATGCAGCACATCCCACATTTGTCTCATAAAAAACTATTGTCCTCATCATATACTATCCTTCCAAATGTTGATGTAAATCAGACACCAGACTGGAATTTTCAAGGCCCCTCAGTCATTGCTGGGTCATTTACGGGCAGCATTTAATAAAAAGATAAGGGATAGGTATTCTGAAATGTGAAAGCAAGCTGTGAAGAATCATGTCCCAAATACCAGACTTTCCCCCAGTAGATGTCACGATCCTGGCCTCCATCCCCATGCTCCCAGGGCTGTACCAGGCAGGTGATAACGGAATAGCAGCAGGCAGCCTGCAGCATCTGTCTTTTGTGAGGGCTCAATTAGCATGCAGAATCGCATCACCCTGTACCTCTGGAATGAACTTTTACCCACTCCTTCCTTTCATAAGTTTAATTAGCTAAAACCGAGCCAGTGGTCTGGCGTAGATGGAAATGCTTTCCGCATAAAAATATCAGTTACCCTGAAAGCTTTTATGAAAAGTCAGGAAATGAAGTGAACGAGCAACAAAAAAAGTGAGCTAACAAAACAAAACCCGAAGCCCAAAGCCTACTCTCTTGGCCACACTCCTTCTAAGAAAAAAAAAAAAAAGAAAGAAAAAAAAGAAAAAAATCAGGCCTGGGCTAAAAGGAAATTCTCCCAAGTGATGGAGCTTTCCAGGCAGTTTGTCAAGCGTGTTCTCTAAAAAGCCACTGATAACTTTCAAACATCAAGCCTGGGCTTCCCTGGTGGCGCAGTGGTTGAGAGTCTGCCTGCCGATGCAGGGGATACGGGTTCGTGCCCCGGTCTGGGAGGATCCCACGTGCCGCGGAGCGGCTGGGTCCGTGAGCCATGGCCGCTGAGCCTGCACGTCTGGAGCCTGTGCTCCACAATGGGAGAGGCCACGGCAGTGGGAGGCCCACGTACAGCAAAACAAAAACAAAAACAAAAACCATCAAGCCTGACGGAGGTTTTAATCACCACAGCATTTCATTAACAGGGAGGGTCACCAGGCAGTCTGGTCAAGGGTAGATAGTGTAACTTTGACAGGGATATGGAAATGCAGGGTTGGCTTTAGTCAGACGGTTGCCCTTGGATTTGAGAGGCTGCACACATTCATTAGGTGATAAATACCAACTGATGGGGATTAGTGATGGGGATTCAGTGATGCGGCTAGAAGAGCAGCACACATTCATTAGGTGATAAATACCAACTGATGGGGATTCGTGATGGGGATTCAGTGATGCAGCTAGAAGAGCAGCAGGTGGCATGGCCTGGGGAAACCCAGGACACACTCGGAGGACGGTGCTGTCAGAAGGGACTTCAGGTGGAGGTCAGGCCAGGCTCTCCTCACCCTCCCCACCGCTCAGCTCAGCAATGAGGGATGGAGATTCCAGACCCACTGCGAGGAAGGAATAGAGGGCGTGTGCAGCCCAGTGCCCTCTCTGACCTTCCAGTGGATGTAGGTCCAGGGTTCAGGATGCCTCTCACGTCCAGCCGTCTAGCTGTATCTCCTCCTCCCCTGTGGACCTGCATCCTGTTCCCTTGGGTCCTTCCCTCTGTGTCTGCCTCACCTGGTCCCTGCTCACCTTTCCAGCTTTGTCTCTCTGTCTTATACATTCACGTCCTGTCCCCAGTGGTCCTGACTTACTCTCACCTGTTCCTCTGCACTGAACTTAGGCAGCTTTTTCTTCAGGAAGTTTCTCTGGTGCTTCTGCTTGGCCGGGTCCCTCCAGGGACCATGATGGTCGCGGATGGCGTGTACCTTCTTTCCCTGTAGCTCCATTGTAGCGCTGTACCTGGGGGCTGGTTCATCACCTGTCTCCCCAGTATGAGCACCTGGCCTTGTGTCGCTGGGATGTGCACCTGCCACAGTACTGAGCACCAGAAGGGGCTTCGTGCAAGGTGGTTTCCCCAGGAAGCAGACTCAGGAACGAGTTTAGCTGTCAAAGAGGTTTGTGAAGGGAGTGCCCTTGGGAACTGCCTCTGTGGACAGGAGGGGAAGGGAGCGGGAAGTGAGCTGTGTTTCCCCAAATTATAGAAACAGAGACCTGATTGAAATAAAAGGTGTTTTTTAAAAAATTAATTTTTAGTCTATTTTATTGAAGTATAGTTGAGTTACAATGTTGTGTTAATTTCTGCTATACAGCAAAGTGATCCAGTTATATATACATATGTATACATAAATCTACTCTTTTTCAGATTCTCTTCCATTATAGGTTATTACAGGCTATTGAATATAATTCCCTGTGCTATATAGTAGGTCCTTGTTGGTTATCTATCATTTTCACTTCTTTTTTGTAATTTAATTTTTATTTTATTTTGGAGTATCGTTGATTTACAATGTTGCATTAGTTTCAGGTGTATAACACAGTGATTCAGTTACACATATACATATATGCATCTTTTTCAGATTCTTTTCCCATTTAGGTTATTACAGAATATTGAGTAGAGCTCCCTGTGCTATACAGTAAGTCCTTGTTGGTTATCTATTTTATATTTAGTAGTGTGTATATGTCAATCCCAAACCCCTAATTTACCCCTCCTCCCCCCCTTTCCCATTTGGTAACCATAAGTTTGTCTTCTACGTCTGTGAGTCTGTTTCTGTTTCCTAAATAAGTTCATTTGTGTCATGTTTTAGAATTCACATATAAGTGATATCATATGATATTTGTTTTTGTCTGACTTACTTCACTTAGTGTTATAATCTCTAGGTTCATCCATGTTGCTGCAAATGGCAGTATTTCATTATTTTTGATGGCTGAGTAGTATTCCATTATATATATATATATATACATATATATATATATATACATATACATATATGTATATATATATATGGACCACTTCTTATTTATCCATTCATCTGTTAATGGACATTTAGGTTGCTTCCATGTCTTGGCTATAGTGCTGCTATGAACATTGGGGTGCATGTATCTTTTCAAATTAGAGTTTAAAAAAGGTGTTTGGTATCCAAAAAGCCTCAGACTCCTCGAAGGGTTTCAGCAAAGCACTTTTAAAGGCAAGCTGAGGGAGGCGCGTGGTTAGTTGTTGCAAACTTCTTGGTGCTGGAATCCTTTTTTCTTGCAGCTGTCCATGTAGGTAGGTCACAGTGTTCCTGTAAACCTCCAACAGGACAAATGTTATTCTCTGTTCTGCAACTTTTTATCTCTATATGAATGGGAAAAGTGTTACACCCTTCAAGGTCAGAGACTTGAGAATGGGCTATCCTGTATATTTCAGGGTATAGGCAATATTCTTTTTTTTAATGTCTATTTTATTTTATTTATTTTTTATTTTTGGCCACACCACATGGCTCATGGGATCTTAGTTCTCAGACCAGGGACTGAATCCAGGCCCTCGGCAGTGAAAGCGTGGCATCCTAACTACTGGACCACCAGGGAATTCCCTAGCTAACATTCTTAACTTGAAGCAAAACCAGTAGAATACAGAGGTTAAAGTAAAAGAAACATCTAATAGGGAGTTAGATTTGTTCTTCCCTATTACATGTTTCAACTGACTGACAAGTGATTTCTCCAGAAAATCCATCTACAATGGTGGAATTTGTGCAGAGCAGTGGCTTTCTGGTCCTTTTTTTACACACAAGTTTGTGTTTTCACTACATTTTATCTCTTGCCTCTGTGGAAATAAAAGTAAAGCAGATAAATGCCTAAGAAATGGGAATCTAAAGTCAATTTCATGGACCTTTCTTAACGGGTGAGCTGTAAAAAGGAAGGTTGAATTCTTTTCAGGCAAAGAATTGTTAGCCTTTCACAGCCTCTCCAGTGCCAGGGACGTTGGTAGATGCTGTGTCTGAGCTTTCTAGTCTCAGGACCCATCTCCCAAAAAAGCATTAGCTGACAGAGTGGTCTGGGGGTGGTGCAGGAGGTCTGGTCCTCTGTGGAGCTGGTGGAGATCACTGTTGGGGGCCAGTGGATGTGTCTACTCCCCTGCTTACCTCCCTGCCCTCAGTGACACAATGAGCTGCCTGTCAGGGGAGGTGATGGATAAAGTGTCTCAGGGCCACGGGTGCTTCACAGGGCTGATCTCTAGGGCATCCAAAGTCTGGACCTGGGGTCCAGAACCAAGACGCAGAGGAGCCAATGTTATAAATACAGCAATGATGCTGAGAAGTCTCATGTGAGAAGCGATTTGAGGATGAGAATGGAAGGCTGAGTAGCTAGGATGGTGCAGGACCAGATGGACTGAGTGCCAGGCTGACTGGGGAGCATCAGAGCCAAGTATAAGCTTGCAAAGTGTGTGACCTTGGAAGGGGGCGGAGGTGGGCTTGCAAGGAGAATGCAGGCAGGACAACAAAGGAGGCTCTATGCCTTTCAACAAATAAAGAAGTGATGCCAGATGACCCGCCCTAGCTGTGGGATGTTTAGGAAGAGCTCTGTGGGATAGAGGTGGGCTTTTAGGCCTGTGAGATCCCATGAGGGTCTCCCAGTGTGTGACTAAGCTTCAGAAACAGAGAATGGTGGCAGTTGATGGTGGGTGAGTCACCTTGTTTCCTGAGGCTGGGAGTCAGTGCTGAGCGCCCCCGTGGAGGCATGAGGTTTGGGTCAAACCTTCATTCTCAGGGGCCTGAGGCTGACCCAGCCTGTGGCTGGCATGAGCCTGAGGCTGACCAGTCCTGCAGTGAAAAACAACATTCTTTAAATGGTAAATATAAAGAGGCTAGTATTGGGTAGTGGTCAGGGCCTGGAGTCTGGAACCAGGCTGTGGGGTTCGAGCCCAGCTGCCTTGCAAGAGCTGCACAAACTTAGGCAAGACAAGGAATCTTGTGGAGCCTCTATTTCCTCATCAGAAAAATAGAGGATAATGACTGCCCTTTCCTTGCAGGGTTGTTGCATGGATTCAATGAATTGATATTTGCAAAGCACTTAGAATGATTTCTGGCACATAGTAAACACTCAGCAGATGTTATCTCTTATCATTGTTACCATTTATTGAGTACAGACTGTGCCCAGAACGATGCTAAGTGGTACATACACACAGAATTATTTCAGCCTCATGATAGCCCTGAGGGTAATCTTCCCATTTATACATGAGGAAGCTGAATTGCAGTTATGTCACGCCCTGGGATCAGGCTGCTGCTAAGTAACAGAGTTACCCAGTTACCCAGTAACTGGAAGGGTGTGCAGGAAATAGGGTTAGTATCATTTGGAGTCCATAAGGATTGTTATTTCAGGACTTAACACTAGGCTCAGACATTGTCTCTGATGCCTGTTCCTGGAGCAGGTGCCAACCCCAGGGGTGAGCTGTTCTAGTTTTCAGGTGGTGGGCAGGTGGGTCACCTGCAGCTGGCAGTGACAGGATCTGTGTGGCTGCAGGGAACAGAATGGGGTTGGAGCCAAAGGCAGGTTTTGACCTCAGTGGGGGAAATGTGAGCTCAAGCCAACTCAGAAAATTAAGACCTCTGTTTTTCCATCGAAGGATCTTTTATTTAAAAGCAGCACAACAGCACTGAGGATTGGGGATGTGCTAAGTTTGTCCTGTAAAGGATAAACGGCGGAGCTCCGTCAGGTTCCAGGGTCCACCATGTGCTTCTTCCTGGGTCTTGGAGCCTTGGCAGGTACACACGGGCTCCTTGAGGCTTGCCCCTGGCCCTTGGCTGTCTCCCTGATAATTAGGCTGTGCAGCTGCTGCACATGAGGTTTTAGTTAAAGAGTAACTGGAGAGAAAGAGGAGGACTCAGCTCATAAACTTTTTTTTAAAGGAGATTGAAGACTGCTCAGATGACTGTTTTGTAGCCCAGAAATTTGTAAGTAGCATCGGAAGGGTGCTATAAGTTAGCTGCCTGCCAACATGACCATTTACGAAGTGCCCACTGCATCCTGCATTATGCTAAGTGCTTTGCAGACACCATCTCTGCTCCTTAGCCCAGTGGGCAAGGTCAGCTTCATGTAGGACATGAAGGCTCAGAGAGGCCCCAGGACTTTGCCAAGACCCCACAGTGAGAAGCTGGTAGGCTGGAATGTCATCACTAGGATTCACATTTGTCTAGACCCTGGCGGTTTCCAGAACTTGCTGATAGCACATCTCTCTCATTTTGATCAAATTTGGTTCAGATGGGACTGAAATATCCCTTTCATGAAATTTCCAAGCATGAAATGAGCTGGTCTGAACTGCAGCACAGAAGGATCCTTCTTTAAGAAATGACACAGGAGATGGGGGGAGGTGTGGGGGACACATTAGGAGCTTGGGATTTACATACACACACACGACTATATATAAAATACGTAAACAGCAAGGACCTATGGTAGAGCATGGGGAACTCTACTCAATATCTTGTAATAACCTATAATGAAAAGAATCTGAAAAAGAATATATGTATAAATGAATCACTTTACTGTATACCTGAAACTAACACAACATTGTAAATTAGCTATACTTCAATTAAAAAAAGAGCAAAAAAATAAAAAGATATGATACAGGTCACAGGTTTATAACTGATGTTTATAAATTGGGAGATGGGTGGACTGGCCTTGCAAAAGCTTCCATAGTGTTTCCATTTAATTAAATGCTCCTCTCATCCATTATGACGTGGACCTGATGAATTGAGCTCCTTGTCTGAGACAGAATCACACAATTTAGGCAACATTCCACAGCCTCTGTCATCTGCTCCCTCTGTGTTTGCAGCTTTAAGGTGTTGCACTGGACCAGAGTGTTGTGTCCCCACAAAATTCATATGTTGAAAGCCCAACCCCCAAGGTAATGATATTGGGAGGTGGAGCCTTTGGCAGAGGCTTGATAGAATTAGTGCCCTTATAAAACTGGCCTGAGAAATTTCCTTTGTCCTTTTGGCCACTATGTGAGGTTACAGAGAGAAGATGGCCAACTGTAAACCAGGAAGGCCTCACTAAACACCAAATCTGCTGGCACCTTGATCTTGGACTTCCCAGCCTCTAGAACTGTGAGAAAGAAATTTCTCTTGTCCCTAAGTCACTCAGTCTATGATATTCTGTTATAGCAGCCCAAACAGACTAAGACAGGTGCTGTAGCAGAGCCCAGCCTCTGGCCCATCCTGAACTTTTCTCATGAATTCCTGTAACATCCTTCCCCTTGAATGTACTAGTTCACTGACATCCCATCTCCTAGCAGAAGACTGGCC
Source organism: Mesoplodon bidens (assembly GCF_964165515.1). Lineage (NCBI taxonomy): Eukaryota > Metazoa > Chordata > Mammalia > Artiodactyla > Ziphiidae > Mesoplodon > Mesoplodon bidens. The sequence goes on along the minus strand of NC_138165.1, from coordinate 6,181,473 downwards.
TTATTTCATCAATCAGATAAAATATAGGATGCCCAGTTATATCTGAATTTCAGATAAAACAATGAATACTTTTTTGAGTTTAAATGTGTCCCAAACATTTTCTGTATCCTATATTTTTGTTTGCTAAATCTGGCAAGAGCTATGGACTCTTTTCCCTCTGACTCTTAGAGCACTGAACTGTCTGAACGACTCTGTCCTGTGCTGGGTTACTGTCTGTCTTCTCTCCTTTGGTAGGTCATCAGCACTCAGAGACTGGGGACAGCTTTTGCATGGGACCCTTCACAATGTCTGGTGCACAGTACATGCTCAAAACATTTTAAAGGACTAAATCAGTCTCCTCATGGTTTCATATGTGTTAGGACTGTAGCCTGAGTTGGACTGGGGACTTCTGAGTGGACATTTATATCCTAAGGTTTGGGTGGCTGGGGTGGGCATGGAGTGGAGCATAGGAAATGCTCTGTGTAATCTATTTTCAAGAACACACCACACATCCAATATCCATTCTTAAAATGTTGATCTTTCTGAGTGGTTTTGGATCACCCTCCTTTGTCCGTTACCCACAAAACAAAACAAAGTAAAGCAAAGCCAAGCCAAGCAAAAAAACCCAAAATGAAACAAAATGAAAGTGAAACTAAACTAAACCAAACCAAACTACACTAAAATCAACAACTGGGAGGGCTATTCTGGCTGGTCCTTGTGGGTCCTGGCATGCCCTAGGCATGTGTTTGGGACAATGTGGTCCAGAGAGTCTGAGTTTAGTTTGTACCCTCTTTGCTCAAGTTTACTGTTCTGTAAAATGGGTAGATGAAGGACAACCACACTATGGAATTTTTCAGAGTTAGGGAAGACTTATTCAAAAATTTTAAATTCAGAACTGATGATCATTCCCCTCAACAGGCAGGGCAAGGGCTTATTGTATTCTTTCGAATAAAACATCTGTTAAACAAATTAAGAGTATAAACAAGATTTTAGTGGTGTCCTTAACCTACTGAAAAGTACAAATTGTTTTTGCATTTAATCAAACCAATGCGGCTAAGGCAGGATGTGTTTTAACTCATTAAAGCTGGGTCAAGTGATTTGTTTCTGATTTTCATGTTTATCTTAGTTTAGTTTCTAGTGCTTGTTATCATTGGTGGATTTGTTTATTGGTTTGGTTGCTCTCTTACTTTCTCTTTAATTTTTAAAATTTTATTTTATTTTATTTTATTTTATTATTTTTTTCTTCCTTTTCTTCTGAGCTGTGTGGCTGACAGAGTCTTGGTGCTCTGGCTGAGTGTCAGGCCTGAGCCTCCAAGGTGGGAGAGCCAAGTTCAAGACACTGGACCACTAGAGACCTCCCAGCCCCACATAATATCAATAAGCGAGAGCTCTCCCAGGGATTTCCATCTCAACACTAAGACCCAGTTCCACCCAATGGCCAGCAAGCTCCAGTGCTGTACGCCCCATGCCAAACAATTAGCAAGAAACGAATGCAACCCTACCCATTAGCAGAGAGATTGCCTAAGATCATAATAAGGTCACAGACACACCAAAACACACCACTGGATGTGGCCCTGCCCACCAGAAAGACAAGAGGCAGTCCCACCCAACAGAACACAGGCAAAAGTCCCCTCCACCAGGAAGCCTACACAAACCACTGAAACAACCTCACCTACTGGGGGCAGAAACCAAAATGACAGGAACTATGAACCCTCAGCCTGCAAAAAGGAGACCCCAAATACAGTAAGTTAAGCAAAATGAGAAGACAGAGAAATATGCAGCAGATGAAGGAGCAAAGTAAAAACCCACCAGACCAAACAAATGAAGAGGAAATAGGCAGTCTACCGGAAAAAAAATTCAGAGTAATGATAGTAAAGATGATCCAATATCTTGGAAATAGAATGGAGAAAATACGAGAAACGTTTAACAAAGATCTAGGAGAACTAAAGAGCAAACAATGATGAACAACACAATAAGTGAAATAAGAAATTCTCTAGAAGGAATCAATAGCAGAATAACTGAGGCAGAAGAATGGTTAAATGACCTGGAAGATAAAATAGTGGAAAAAACTGCTGCAGAGCAGAATAAGGAAAAAAGAATGAAAAGAATGAGGACAGCCTCAGAGACCTCTGGGACAACATTAAACACACCAACATTCGAATTATAAGGGTCCCAGAAGAAGAAGAAGAAAAAAAGAAAGGGACTGAGAAAATATTGGAAGAGATTATAGTTGAAAACTTCCCTAACATGGGAAAAGAAATAATCAATCAAGTCCAGGAAGTGCAGAGAATCCCATACAGGATAAATCCAAGGAGAAACATGCCAAGACAAATATTAATCAAACTATCAAAAATTAAATACAAAGAAAAAATATTAAAAGCAGCAAGGGAAAAGCAACCAATAAAAAACAAGGGAATACCTATAAGGTTAACACAGTTGATCTTTCAGCAGAAACTCTGCAAGCCAGAAGAGAGTGGCAGGATATATTTAAAGTGATGAAAGGGAAAATACTACAACCAAGATTACTGTACCCAGCAAGGATCTCATTCAGATTCGATGGAGAAATTAAAATCTTTACACACAAGCAAAAGTAAAGAGAATTCACACCACCAAACCAGCTTTACAACAAATGCTAAAGGAACTTCACTAGGCAGGAAACACAAGAGAAGGAAAAGACCAACAAAAACAAACCCCAAACGATTAAGAAAATAGTATTAGGAACATACATGTCAATAGTTACCTTAAATGTAAATGGATTAAATGCTCCAACCAAAAGACATAGACTGGCTGAATGGATACAAAAACAAGATCTGTATATATGCTGCCTAGAAGACCCTCTTCAAACCTAGGGACACATACAGACCGAAAGAGAGGGGATGGAAAAAGATATTCCACGCAAATGGAAATCAAAAGAAAGCTGGAGTAGCAATTCTCATATAAGGCAAAATAGACTTTAAAGACTGTTACAAGAGACAAAGAAGGACACTACATAATGATCAAGAGATCAATTCAAGAAGAAGATACAACAATTGTAAATATTTACGCACCCAGTATAGGAGCTCCTCAATACATAAGGCAAATGCTAACAGCCATGAAAGGGTAAATAGACAGTAACACACTCATAGTAGGGGACTTTAACACCCCACTTTCACCAATGGACAGATCATCCAAAATGAAAATAAATAAGGAAACACAAGCTTTAAATCACACATTGGACAAGATGGACTTAATTGACATTTATAGGACATTCCATCCAAAAACAACAGAATACACTTCTCAAGTGCACATGGAACATTCTCCAGGATAGATTACATCTTGGGTCACAAATCAATCCTTGGTAAATTTAAGAAAGTTGAAATCGTATCAAGTATCTTTTTCGACCAAAACACTATGAGACTAGATATCAATTACAGGAAAACCACTGTAAAAAATACAAATACATGGAGGCTAAACAACATGGTATTAAATAACCAAGAGATCACTGAAGAAATCAGAGAGGAAATCAAAAATACCTAGAAACAAATGACAATGAAAACACGAGGACCCAAAACTTATGGGGTGTGGCAAAAGCAGTTCTAAGAGGGAAGTTTATAGCAATACAATCCTACCTCAAGAAACAAGAAAAATCTCAAATAAGCAACCTAAACTTACACCTAAAGCAACTAGAGAAAGAAGAACAAAACCCCCCAAGACAGCAGAAGGAAAGAAATCATAAAGATCAGATCAGAAATAAATGAAAAAGAAATGAAGAAAATGATAGCAAAGCTTAATAAAACTAAAAGCTGGTTCTTTGAGAAGATAATCAAAATTGATAAACCATTAGCCAGACTCATCCAGAAAAAAAGGGAGAGGACTCAAATCAACAGAATTAGAAATGAAAAAGGAGAAGTAACAACTGACACTGCAGAAATACAAAGGATCATGAGAGATTACTACAAGCAACTATATGCTAATAAAATGGACAACCTGGAAGAAATGGATAAATTCTTAGAAAAGCACAACCTTCTGAGACTGAACCAGGAAGAAATCGAAAATATAAACTGACCAATCACAAGCAGTGAAATTGAAACTGTGATTAAAAATCTTCTAACAAACAAAAGCTCAGGACCAGATGGCTTCACAGGCGAATTCTATCAAACATTTAGAGAAGAGATAATACCTATCCTTCTCAAACTCTTCCAAAATATAGCAGAGGGAGGAATACTCCCAAACTCATTCCACGAGGCCACCATCACCCTGATACCAAAACCAGACAAAGATGCACAAAGAAAGAAAACTACAGGCCAATATCACTGATGAACATAGATGCAAAAATTCTCAAGAAAATACTAGCAAACAGAATCCAACAACACATTAAAAGGATCATACACCATGATCAAGTGGGGTTTATCCCAGGAATGCAAGGATTCTTCAATATATGCAAATCAATCAATGTGATACAAAACCATATGATAATCTCAATAGACGCAGAAAAAGTTTTGACAAAATTCAACACCCATTTATGATAAAAACTCTCCAGAAAGTAGGCATAGAAGGAAACTACCTCAACATAATAAAGGCCATATATGAGAAACCCACAGCCAACATCATTCTCAATGGTGAAAAACTGAAAGCATTTCCTCTAAGACCAGGAACAAGACAAGGTTGCTCACCCTCACCACTGTTATTCAACATAGTTTTGGAAGTTTGAGCTGTGGCAATCAGAGAAGAAAAAGAAATAAAAGGAATCCAAATCAGAAAAGAAAAAGTAAAACAGCCACTGTTTGAAGATATGATACTATAGATAGAGAATCCTAAAGATGCTACCAAAAAGCTACCAGAGCTAATCAATGAATTTGGTAATGTTGCAGGATACCAAATTAATGCACAGAAATCTCTTGCATTCCTATACACTAATGATGAAAGATCAGCCATTTTAAGGACTAGCCTAGATCTTACCTTACCTATGCCATTGCTACAATCACAAGGTGATTGTGTGGGAGGATGAAATGGAGACCTGCAACTAAGGCCATGTTTACTATTATATCTTTTGCAGAATTAGTGTTGTTGGCCTTTCCTCCCCATTTTTCTAAAGCAGCCTATAAGATTGAAGGAATATAAGAGGAACCAATGAATAGGCATCAAGGGTTAGTAGAGAAGATTTTGTTCAATATACTGAACTAGAAAAAGTGGATCCTGCCTGTTCAGAGCTTTGCTCTGAGGTCCATCTTTGAACAGGAAGGTTTAAAAATAAATGTATTTATTTAAAAATAAATTTTTTCTCTGATTGTGGGGAAAAAAAAGGTCAGAAAGGAAAATTATGGAAACAATCCCTTTCACCAATGCAAGAAAAAGAATAAAATACTTAGGACTAAACCTACCTAAGGAGGTAAAATATCTGTACTCAGAAAACTATAAGACACTGATGAAAGAAATCAAAGATAACACAACAGATGTAGAGATATACCATGCTCTTGAATTAGAAGAATCAACATTGTGAAAATGACTATACTACCCAAAGCAATCTACAGATTCAATGCAATCCCTATCAAACTACAAATGGCATTTTTCACAGAACTAGAACAAACAGTTTCACAATTTGTATGGAAACACAAAGACCCCGAATAGCCAAAGCAATCTTGAGAAAGAAAAATGGAGCCAGAGGATTCAGGCTCCCTGACTTCAGACTATACTACAAAGCTACAGTAATCAAGACAGTATGGTACTGGCACAAAAACAGAAATATATATCAATGGAACAGGATAGAAAGCTCAGAGATAAACCCACACACATATCGTCACCTTATCATTGATAAAGGAGGCAAGAATATACAATGGAGAAAAGACAGTCTCTTCAGTGAGAGGTGCTGAGAAAACTGGATAGCGACATGTAAAAGAATGAAATGAGAACCCTCCCTAACACCGTACAAAAAATAAACTCAAAATGGATTAAAGACCTAAATGTAAGGCCAGACACTATCAAACTCTTAGAGGAAAACATAGGCAGAATACTCTATGACATAAATCACAGCAAGATCCTTTTTGACTCACCTCCTAGAGAAATGGAAATAAAAACAAAAATAAACAAATGGGACCTAATGAAACGTAAAAGTTTTGACACAGCAAAGGAAACCATAAACAAGATGAAAAGACAACCCTCAGAATGGGAGAAAATATTTGCGAATGAAGCAACTGACAAAGGATTAATCTCCAAAATATACAAGCAGCTCATGCAGCTCAATATCCAAAAAACAAACAACCAAATCCAGAAATGGGTGGAAGACCTAAACAGACATTTCTCCAAAGAAGATATACAGATTGCCAACAAACACATGAAAGCATGGTCAACATCACTAATCAACAGAGAAATGCAAATCAAAACTATAGTGAGGTATCACCTCACACCAGTCAGAATGGCCATCATAAAAATCTACAAACAATAAATGCTGGAGTGAGTGTGGAGAAAAGGGAACCCTCTTGCACTGTTGGTGGGAATGTAAATTGATACAGACACTATGGAGAACAGTATGTAGGTTCCTTTAAAAACTAAAAATAGAACTGTATGACCCAGCAATCCCACTACTGGGCATATACCCTGAGCAAACCATAATTCAAAAAGAGACATGCATCACAATATTCATTGCAGGACCATTTACAATATCCAGGACATGGAAGCAACCTAAGTGTCCATCAACAGATGAATGGATAAAGAAGATGTAGCACATATATACAATGGAATATTACTCAGCCAGAAAAAGAAACAAAATTGACCTTTTTGTAGTGAGGTGGATGGACTTAGAGTCTGTCATACAGAGTGAAGTAAGGCAGAAGGAGAAAAACAAGTACCGTATGCTAACACATATATATGGAATCTAAAAAAAAATGTTTCTGATGAACCTAGGGGCAGGACAGGAATAAAGAGGTAGACGTAGAGAATGGACTTGAGGACAAGGGGAGGGGGAAGGGTAAGCTGGGCGAAGTGAGAGAGTGGCATGGACATATATACACTACCATATGTAAAACAGATAGCTAGTGGGAAGCAGCCACATAGCACAGGGAGGTCAGCTAGGTGCTTTGTGTCCACCTAGAGGGGTGGGATAGGGAGGGTGAGAGGGAGATGCAAGAGGGAGGGGATATGGTGACATATGTATATGCATAGCTGATTCACTTTGTTATACAGCAGAAACTAACACAACATTGTAAAACAATTATACTCCAATAAAGACGTTTAAAAAAAAAAAGTGACTCAGCCAACATCTCCTCCATAAGACAATGCCAGAGGCGTGATCAAGAGGTAATGTGGGCGTGTGGAGCTATGAAGCACTTTTACATGATCAGCACGCACGGTGGCCTCTCTGTTTTGAAGACCGAACTGTGAGGATCGAGCGTCTTAGACCTTTGGAGGGAGAAGTTGGAAGTTCATCCAATTCCCCCTTTTGTCCAAGCCTGGGCCTCGCCACATGGTCCTGGGGGCTCTGCTAACACCTTGGACTGGTGTGGAGTGCACCGCCCTGCAGGTGCCTGGTCTGTGGTGGGACAGCTCCCTTGACAAGAAAGATCTGTCCCCTCCTGAGTTACGACGCCCATCCTTGGCGCCGTTTGCACGTATACACCACACTCAGCAAGTCTATTCCCTCTGGCCAAGACAGTCCCTTGGAGAGCTGTCAGCCACCCTCAGGGACCGTACGAGCCTTTCATGTGTAGCCAAAGCGAAGTCTACAGAGAGAGGGGCTGTGCCTTTCTCATTCCTCCTCCTCTCCCCATCTCCACGGATGCCGTGAAGGGAATCTGGAATTAGGTGGGAAGGACTTCTTTCACCCTAATTCTTCCTGGTCAAGTACAATTTGTGTTTAAGATGACTTGGTGGGCTGTTTGGGGTAGAGTTTGGGAGTGAGATGTGGTTAGTAACTAAAGATGGTTGATCAACTCTCTTCTATAAGGGGGGCTCTTGTTTGGATTGTTGGCTAAAAAAAGGCACCACCTAAAAGTTGAGAATTATGTTTTATTCGGTGGACTTACTGAGGACTTCAGCCTGGGATACAGCTTCTCACAGAGCTCTGAGGACAGTTCTGAAGAAGTGAGGAGCCAGGATACCTAGGAATTTTTTTGAAAAAACCCAAGTAGTTGAACATCAAAAGGTTATTGCTAATTAAAGAAAACCAGACATCTCAACTTAAGGCATTTATTGCTTTTCTATTTTTGGGAAGATGCAAGAATCTGGGTTCATTGAAATCATTCCTTTGATATTCACCTTAACTATCCTGAGCCCGTGTCCTGCTTTTCTCCATCCTGAATCTCCTCAGGGTGCAGAGTCAGGGGTGGCTGCAGTGGCTGAAGTCTTGATGGCAGCAACATCCTTTGTTAACTGATATGGCAGGTGACATTCTTTGTCCACAGGATGCACAGAGAGCACAAGTGCAGAGGGAGGTGCTGGGAGGGGAGAATTTCCCTGAACAACACAAGGAGAGGAGTTTGAAATCCAGGATCAAGGAGCTAGGGAAGCCAGGATTCCTATGGGAGCAGACAACCAGCCCCCTGGGGGAAGGAAGGGGCCAAGAGGGACTTTGAGTACTGAAATAACAAAGGAAGAACTTAGAGCTGTTTGCTGTGGAAGGTGTGATGTAACTCCCTCCTCCCCTCCCCTCGGCTCCTTCAGTAAAGTCTACATAAGGTCGCTCATGAGCTGCTTTGGAACGAGGCGATTCTTGGTGGGGAACATCTGGGTTGTCATAGGATCAGTCCAGGGAAAGCAAATGTGGGTGTGTCGGGACAGGAGATGGTGTATAAAGAGAAAGAAGCCCCTACATCAGATAACTCCAAATTGCTCTAGAAACCAACCGTTTCAACTACTTGGTCTGGGCTAGTGGTGATCAAGGCTGATGACGGAAATAAAAGGTCTACTCATCACCACCACGTTAGGCTACTACTAACTGGTGAGTAGATGTTGGGATATGGGGGGGCTTGTTGTCATGGACCAGAATGCCAGAGTCCTGGTTGGGGGCGTCACTTAGATGCTGAAACTCTGGTGGGTAGAGCTGTTGCAGCCACCCCTCTTGTGAGAACGTTTGCCCATTGTGCAGTGCAAGGGTTCTGGTCCTGGTCCAGCCCCGCATTCTTGACCTGGAGATCAGCATGGCGGTCCCCACCCCGGAACTGCCTGAGGAAGTTCCTGTCCTGGGCCTTGTCGCTTAGGAAACCCTTAAGTGAAGTAAGAGAAGTGATGCACCTGATTAAGTTGTATCCTCTTCAGTCGATGTAATTGTCAAAGCTGTTAGTATCGTTGTTGTCATCATCATTACTTCTCTTCCATTCTCTTCCTTTGCTCATTAATTTCATGACCCTGGACCAAATTGCTTAACTTTTCTGCTTTGTTTTTTCCCCCATTAGATAGGAATGTTAATTCCTATCTCTCAGGGGGTTGTGGGGAGTATTAAGTAAAACTGGGAAAAGGATGTCGAAAAGCTACACCCAGCATCTGGTGCAAAGAAGATGCTTAAGAACAGTGAGTCTTTTTTGCTCCTTCCTTGTAGATTATGATGGATTCACTTCCTCCCACTCATGAGCTTCATGTTTGTTTCCAGCTTCCTTCTCTTCCCTGACTCAGGAAGGAGAGGGTCGGAAGCTAGTCAACATGTTGTAGAAGGTTCGAATTACTTTAAAGCTGTGAGGTCCACCCTGGTAACTGGGCTCCCCTGCCTTGTGGGGGGCGAGCTTCACCCCCTCAAAAAACCCTGCTGGAGACTGAGTCTTAGCAGAGGGCTCTTCTTCAACCCTTTCTCTCACTTGTCCTCCTGAAGGAGAACAGCTCTTGCTAAAGGAGTTTGGCTGCATCACTTGGCATTTACTGCCCACCCTTGTTATTTTCAAGTCAAGCAATTTTTCAGCTGTGAGCAAGTATGCAGATCATTCTAAATGGAAGACTGTCATATGCTTTATATTCATGGCAACTTCACAGCAAATGTTTAAAAGCCAAGCCGTCTTGGAGTCATTTGCATTTTAATTAATACTTCAAATAAATTGCCCTTTAAAAAAGAATTTCTGTTTTTGGCTTTGGGAATCTTTAAGAGCAAAGACCAGGTATGAAAGTGCCTGCTCCAGCCGGCCTGTGGCTGCCTTGGGGCCCTGCTTTGGCTGGCTAGGATGCTGGGAGAGAACCCTGAGATCTGGTTGTCTGCCAATTGTTCTTTTGGGAGGGGCCTGAAAATTCTTACTTAATTCCTTTCTTAGAAGAATAATGTGTTAGAGTTGCTGTCTAATTGAAGACAATTAGAATTGTCTAGGAGAAAAGAGGTCATGCATAAAAGAAACAGTTGTCAAAATTCCTCAAACGGTTATTTGAAGGTGGCCTTACGATGTTATTATTTTTATAACCCTTCAGGACTTTCTATAAATGCATGTATACACATAGTAAAGAGCATATACAGGTCTATATGATTTTCTTTTTATATAAATGGGGGTAGATTTGTTTTTCAACTTGTGCATATTGATCCGGAATTTGCTTTTTTTTTTTTTGCGGTATGCGGGCCTCTCACTGTTGTGGCCTCTCCCGTTGTGGAGCACAGGCTCCGGACGCGCAGGCTCAGCGGCCATGGCTCACGGGCCCAGCCGCTCCGCGGCATGTGGGATCTTCCTGGACCTGCACTGGCAGGCGGACTCTCAACCACTGCGCCACCAGGGAAGCCCCGGAATTTGTTTTTTTTTTTTAAAACTCAGGTCTTGACAAACTATAGTCTCTGGGCCAAATCTGGCCCCAAGCTTGTTTTTGTAAATAAAGTTTTATTGGAACACAGCCATATTTTTTTGTTTATTTATCTTCTTGGGCTGCTTTTGCACTACAGTGGCAGAATTGAGTAGCTGGAACAGAGACAGAATGGCCTGCAAAGACTAAAATATTGACCCTTTATGGAAAAAGTTTGTTAATCCTTGTTTTAACACAATTTGCTTTAAGATCTTTTTCTGAACATCCAGATCATCATTTTCTTTAACTTCAGCATGGTGTGGTGAAATAATCTGGTCATTCTTCTAGGGATGGGTGTTGGATGGCTTCCAGCTTTTTGCTATTATAAATAATAAATGCCAGGAATGATTCTAAATATGACTTTCTGTGCATACAAGCAAAGATTTCCTGAGATAGATAGCTGGAAGGGGAGTTACCAGGTGGAAGGATAGACCTATTTCAGATTTGGATACAGATAAATGGCCCTCCCCAAAGGCTGTACCTATTTATACATTTGCCAACAACAGTGGATGAATTACCTGAATGAAAAAAATTACCCTCTGTGGAGAAAAGGGAACCCTCCTAAATTTTTGGTGGGAATGTAAATTGGTGCAGCCACTATGGAGAACAGTATAGAGGTACCTTAAAAAACTAAATATACAGTTGCCATATGACCCTGCAATCCCACTCCTGGGCATATATCTGGACAAGACTATAATTCGAAAAGATACATGCACCCCTATGTTCATAGCAGCACTATTTACAATAGACAAGACATGGAGCCACCTAAAAGTCCATTGACAGATGAATGGATAAAGAAGATATGGCCCATATATGCAATGGAATATTATTCAGCTATAAAAAGAATGAAATAATGCCATTTGCAAGTTAACTCAACTGGCCAGCCCCACTACAATTTTATTATTACTGTTCCTCTTTCTTAGATGAGAGAAATGAGATTTAGAGCAGTTAAATAATTTCACAGTAAGAGACAGAGTCAGGATTTGAACTCCAAGCACACTGATTCCCAACCCATGCTCCAAAGTAAACGAATTTATTATATTGGCAATGACCAGCTGTGTGTCCTTGGGCAAGTTTCTTAACCTCTCTGTGTCTCCATTTGTTCATTACAAAATAGGTGCAGCATTAGTCCCTCATAGAGATGCTGAATCTCAATTATTATTATTATTATTCCTCCTACTACATCTACTTAAGTCTGAGAATTACAGATGAAGAGACTGAGGATTTTTTTTTTTTTACTTTTTCAATTTTTTTGTTTGTAATTTACCTTTATCATTTAACCTAAGGTGAATTCTTTGTACACAGCATATAATTGTCCCATGTTCTTTTTATTTTTTTATTTGAAAATTAAAAGAAAATTATTTATTTTTGCTCATATCTGTGATTTTGTTTTGTTTTTTATTTAAGTTTAGCTAGTTTACAATGTTGTGTTAGTTTCAAGTGTACAGCAAAGTGATTCGGTATACGTATACATATAATTCTTTTCCAGATTCTATTCCATTATAGGTTATGACATCTTTTTCTTAAAAAAATTGAAGTATAGTTGATTTACAGTGTTTCAGGTGTACTGCAAAGTGGTGAGACTGATGATTTTTCAGTGTGGTGACAGGGGCTATGACTGAACAGACAGGCCAGGAGGAGATTGGGTGGGGAAAGGAGCTCCAGCAGAACCTGAAGGTCACGGAAGACTTCAGTCTGGCTGAGGACAGAGACCAGGCTCTTAGCAGCCTGGGCTGAAGGGCTTCACTGTTTTCTGAAGAGGAAGAACCGGGAGGCCATCCAAGCACCCCCGAGATGGCAATTTACAGGACGCTCTGTTATTATGGTCAAGTTAACCATCCAGGTCTTCCTCCTTCCAGACTACGTGTGGTCAGCCATTTTCGACAAGCCCCTTTATTGTCCTCTTAAAGTTGTGGAATGACCCCTACTTCCAGGAATGGTTGCAGAGAGTTAACTCGATGGGGGGACCTGCCTCCCGGGTGCTGACAAGCCGCTCATGACTGGTGTGAGGGTGAGGGAAGCCCTCACCCTGACTTAAATCAGTATCACCTGAAGAGTCGTGACCTTGCCATCCAGGCCCCACCCAGGGACTCTGGTTCTGTAGGTCTGGAGGTGGGGAGAGGGTATGCACGGTCTATGAGCTCACGCATGGGTGATCTGGACTTGTGGTCCTCACCCCCACCTCGGAGAATCTGGCGGACAGGGCATCACCTCCATAAGGCGGGTTTTCCTCTGTGTGCCACAAGGCACCAGGGCTGGAGTGTACCTGGGTGGACACATCCTCAGGTGCACGTCAATTCTATTCCCTTGCAGAAACAGATATATTCTCAGGTCCGACTCCCTGCTGGTTTAATTCCTAGTCTGGAAAAGAAGTTCAGTTTGAATGTTGACATAATTATTTGCCATATGTCATTCTTCATCAATTGAATTGTCCTTGAAAATGTCTCTCTCTCTTAGAGCCTCCCGAAAGTCCTTTAAAAGAAGTTTGGAATTAACATATACACAATACTATACAGTATACAAAATAGATAACCAACAAGGACCTACTGTATAGCACAGTGAACGATACTCAATATTTTATAATAACCTATAAGGGAAAAGACTCTTAAAAAGAAGATACATGTATATGTATAACTGAATCAATTTGCCGTACACCTGAAACTAACACAACACTGTAAATTAACTACACTCCAATAAAAAAATAGAAGTAGTCGGGTTGAGCTCACTCATTCTGTAGAATTCTCCAGGGGTGAATCCGTGGGCTGGAGAAGGGAGTTCAGTTATGACATATCATGGGGTGAGTCATTTAAGGAATGTAGGGACATAGTTTTGACATTTTAAGCACCGATAACATTTAAAATCCGGGCAGGAGAACGACTTTTATTAATTACCCATGCCTCCTCCTGCCTTCTGGCCTCCGCCCCCCACCAGCTGTTAAGCATTTGAGAAACAGGTAAATGAACATGATTATAAGCAATTATGAGGTTTTCTTTTTTAAGAGACAGATGGAATCAAGGTTTCTATTTGTAGGAGTTTTCAAATTTAGGTTGTGTCTACACAATGCCATATTATTACCAGGGAACCATATGTTTTCTTTCAGTGCCCTTGAAATTTCATTCTGGAATGGGTCTGAACCAATGGTGAGTGGTACATATTGGTGCAGGTTCACAGATGTTTTCCTGATAAACACTGCTTCAAACCCATAATTCCACTTTTTCCCACAGTAACTTTTTTCATTTATTCACATGTTCCTCCCTTCAACAAGCATTAAGTCTGGACCAGTTTTGTGCTGTGCCATGAAGATACGGGAAACTGTGAAAACAGTGTGACGTTCTGCCTTTAACAAGTTCATTGTTAGCTTCGTATGGTAATTTGAGTGGATTCGGCTTAATATGATGACACTTTCAAGTTTCGTATATTTCTCTACACATATAAAACACTGGGAGGAATTACTAATTAGCCTCTTGTGTTAAACTTTAAGCTTGTAGGAAATCATAGGGTAATCAACACCTTTGAGAGATTGTTACACAAGTTAGCCAGCGAGTAAGAGGAATAGGGCCTCTGTTCTAGGGGCATTTGGTTTGAGCCTTTGTGGTTGAATATTCCAGGTCTGTAAGGACATTTTGGGTTAAATGTCTGATTCTTTAGAGCAGTTCCCAAACTTTAGTGTGGATCCGCGATAACTACAGGGCTTGTTTTCACATGAGTTGCTGGACCCCTGCCCCAGACTTTCTGATTCAGTAGGTTTGGGATGAGGCTTGAGGATTTGCATTTCTAGCAAGTTCCCAGGGGTTGCTGCTGCTGGTCCAAGGACCACAGTTTGAGAAGCATTGCCTTGGAAGTTTTAGAATGTGTGTGGGTTCTCCATTGATTTGAATGCAAATGCTATTCAGCAAATAAAAACTACCCACTATGGTGCACCTATCAGGTGCTCTCCCAGTTCTGGGCACTTTGTAGGTAAAAGGAGAGTCAGGGCAATGAAGGCAAAAAACAAGTCCAGTTCCTAAGGGAGACCCTCACGGCTCCGTGCAGAGGGCTGCACTTGCTTCTCAGTCTTAACCGTGTCCTTAACGCCTTCTGCCATGTGGCTCTGGGGAGACTACACTGCTTTTCACACGATGACTCTTCCCCCAGTACAATGGTTTCTCATCCCCAAGTATGCTGCAAAAATAAGAAGTGAAATTTTTTCATTGCACTTTGGGCAGACGTATACTCAGCAATTGACATGGTAGTTTTGAGTCAGAGAACACCCTGCAGGACAATCTAAATTTCTGCCTTTGTAGATGAACCCAAACTCTGGTGAGCAAGCATGAGCCAAACGAGGGGGATAAAGAGGTCGGATTTTCTATATCTCTTTAGTCTGCAGAATTCATGTGCTCTTTGCTCATGCTTTGAAACTCTCTCTTCTCCCTTTTTTTTAAACCTACAGATCCCACATCTTCTACGGACATGTCTTCCACATCAGAAGCTTCTTCTTGTGTCAGTCTGAAGGAAAAGGAAGTTATCACCAAGCTCACCTGATTTTGCTTTCTTTCTTTTTTTTTTTTTTTGCAGTATGTGGGCCTCTCACTGTTGTGGCCTCTCCCCTTGTGGAGCACAGGCTCCAGACGCGCAGGCTCAATGGCCATGGCTCACGGGCCCAGCCGCTCCACAGCATGTGGGATCTTCCCAGACTGGGGCACGACCCCGTGTCCCCTGCATCGGCAGGCGGACTCTCAACCACTGCGCCACCAGGGAAGCCCAAGCTCACCTAATTTTGATACGAAAGGCTTGCCTGAAAGTCGACCGCCTGATTCTCTACCAACTTCCAGGGGGTGACTCTTCTTGGCCTCCATCACCCACAGCTACTAACAAGCTTCCTTCCTTCCTTCATTGCATTGCGTTTTACATACAAACTTTCAAGCTGTTGTTTATGCCTTAAACTTATTTCCAGGCTTCAATGGATATGTTTTTCTAAATATAAAATCTCCAAACATTTCCCATTAAGATCGATGAAAAGATTTTTCCTATGCTTTTCCCTTCACATTTGGGGTTTCAGCAGCGAATGAGGTGGTGACACATGCGAGGGGTGTGCTTGTTACTGAGAAGATAAGAGAGGCATAGAAGGAGAACTTGGCCAAATTCACCATCCGCCATGAATTGTTCCAGCTAAATATGTTACTCTTCAACCAGTGTAAAAGATAAAATAGGAGGATGGAGGAAAAAGGAAAAGTAACTTTTTCTTCTTTAACCTTCTCCCTTAGGAGGCCAGCTAAAGTGCTGTTCAAGGTCAGTGGAGAGGAATGAAGAAGCTCATTCCTGGCAACAGAGTGGGGACTAGAGGGAAGAATATTAGCTCTTGCAGTTCATGGCAGCCATGGCATATCCAGCTGGCACCCTCATTTGCAAATGGCCTTGGAAATTCTACTGTTCCCATCAATCTTCATTCAATTAGGGCTCATTGCAGATAGGTCATCAGGGGTATCTGGTTCATGGTGGGACAATACAGATGACACACTCATTTAACTTTGAGTCAGAGCCACAGATAAAAATTGATGGCTCCTGGGACAGCAGTCACTTGGAGTGAGCTGGCCCTACCTCTATGGCTGTGCATGACTCTTATCCTTTTCCCCATAGGCAGCTCTGTCTTCCAACCTGGCAGAAGTCTAATGTCTTCAAACAAGCCTTCATGAACTGCACAGCAGGTGCCATGAATGGTTCTGACCCCAAGGAAAAGGCGTGCTGGTTAGATGGTAGGGATTTAAAAACCATATGCATGAAAAACAAATATTTCCAGGCTTTTTTTTTGCATGCCAGTTTGATTGTGGCCCAGGATTCTTCTTGGCTATGATGTGGGGTGGCTGGGACAGGAGTGGTGCATGCAGAGCAGAGGTATCTGCTCCACTGATGGCTCCTTTTGCTCCATCTCCATCTGCTTGGGACCTGGAAAGGTAATGACATTTATTTCACAGAGTTTTGGCCTGTGTGGCCACACATTGTGGTTACGTTTCTTACGCAGGTAGGAAGCTGCCTAACTGTCTCATTATTTTGTTAAGATGCTTGGGCTTAAAAAAATTCCTTTTTGTAGCAAAGTAACCTGACATTTTACGCTAATAAGCTTGTTCCCTTTATCTTGTCCTGCTCTAAGTTAGACTGGATCTGCTTATAAAGTGCAGACTCTTAATTGCTATTCTTAAAAGGCCATCTTGCTAGGAAGGGTCTGGTTAAGGAATGGCTTTCTTCTTAATTAATAGTAAGCAAGGAAGTTGCTTGACCGCCTCCACTGAGGTGGGGAGAAGCCTGACCTCTTTAGGGACCCATGCCAACTCTCAAGGCTTTAAGAGCAGAAGAAAAGCTCAGGTTTTATGGTTGGACGACATGGCAAGGAATCTCTGCCTCTCCCACGTATGGTGTAGTAATGTTACCAAAAGTGGGGTCTGGCTGCTTGCCCCTTGAAAGCCAGTACTCAAGAGGCAAGGTGGGTGGAAAGGAAACTTTGTTTTATTTCAGAGGCTGGCAACTGGGGGAGACGGCAGACTCGTGTCCAAAGGCCGACTCCCCCACTGACAATCAGGGGGCAAGAGCTTTCAAAGGGGAGTTTCAGGGGTGTATAGGTGGAGGGGCGGGCTACGTGCAGGAACAGCACAGTCAGCTCTGACCGTCATCTTGAAATTGATCATGCGGTGGTCTGTCTGATCAGCCTCCTCTTGATTGTTTTCAGTACAGTTAATCTTTGGTTCCAGGGTCGGTTTGTTCCCATTTCTTTGAGGTCAGTTCTTGGAACTGTGACAGCTAAGGTCATGGCTACAGTCTGGGCATCATGTAGTTAACTTCTTCCACCTGGTGGGGGTTTCAGTGTCTACAGAACAGCTCCCAGGATATGGCTCAGAATATTGTCTACAGCCCTTGAGGAGGCACTGAAGGTCCCTGACTTGGCTTAATGACTAAACGATTATTGTTTTGTCCTGTCCGACTGCCTTCCTTTGCTTCTGCCTTTTATCACTTCTCTGATTAAACTTATTCTTCGGCTAAAGTTTTTCTGCAGACAAAAGGCGGGTGAAAGGCATGGGGGGTGGGGGGAGGGACCATAGGGTCCGGCTCTGCTTCAGTACTGAGCAAGACACTCAACTTCAAGGCATCGTTTCCTCATCTTTAAAACGGGGACAATAAGTAACAGCCCTGCTTCACAGATCGGAGGTAACGTCTGGGAGACACCTGCGTGGTGTGCAGCTCCACCAGGGTTAGGTGGGTGGTGCCATTACTAGCTGGCTCTGGTCCCACAAGAGCCAGACCTTGGGGAAGGTGGTACACGTCTTAGAATACGGGACTGTGCACCGGGAACCATCATGGACACATCTGGGGCTCGGCTGGGAAAAGCACACGAGGCAATTCTCCGTGACATTCCTATGTTTCTCATGCTATTGGTTCAAGCTTGTCTGAATAGCAGCCAGCCTTGGAAGCTCGAGCTGAAGAAATGAAGCATAGAGCTGCCGCCCTCTCTGGAGATATTCCAGGATGGTAAATTCCCCTGGAGAGATGTGCCTACTTTCCAAGTTAAAAAAAAGGTGTCTCCTTCTCTCTCTCTTTCACCTGTAGGGGTTGGGGTTTAGGTATCTGACACAAGATTTTGCTCTCACTGTGGCTTTTACTATGAGAAATAACTGGTCTTTGTCTCTGCTCCAGAGGTCTTGTGTCTTCTGTTATTATACGTGCATAAACTAGGGGCAGCTTGCAAGGAGGGTGAAATCTCAGGCCCTTCACAGTTTCTGATTTAACGCTTTCACATTTGGTGCTGGGTCTTTGAAAAGCAGATAATTCTCCATACTCAGAAGGGTTATATATGTATAGGTATAGTATCTATCTATCTATCTATCATCTATCTATGTATCTATCTATGTATCTATGTATCTATCTATCTATCATGTATCATCTATCTATTATCTGTCATCTATCTATCTATCTATCTATCTGTCAGCTATGTATGTATGTATGTATCTATCTACCTGCCTATCTGTCTTTCTAGATGGATGAGTGGATGGACAGATAGAGAGATAGACAGATAGATCCCCATCCTAGCATGATGTCTGGTATATACATGGCTCTCGAAAAATGATGACCATTTTCTAGCCAGTTATTATTGTACCCACTGAGACTGCTGGGTGGGTGGTACTTGTACATGCAAATAGGGACGAGATGATGCTGAAAGAAGGGAAAGATGCTGGAGCAGCACCACGGGATGGGAGCCCCACTGGACAGTCCCCCTCCCCCAGGGAGCCACGCTGGGCAGGCCCGTGGAACAATGGGGGCGAGTGCAATGCAGCCACGTTCAGGTTGCACACCTGACCACGTGTGGTCAGGAAAGGAGCAGCAGGGCAGGTGGATGTTGCTAGGGTGGCTTCCTGGAGGAGATAAAAGTAGTTCTCTGGCTGGTGGACGAGGAAAGGAAGGGGGGCGATGATGAGGCTGGGGAGTCGCTGGGCAAAGGCTAGGAGGAAGGAATGAGCAGAAAGGTACTTGCCTTTCTTTCCTTCAAACCTGAGGTTCCGCCTATTTTTTCCAACAAATAGTCACCAAGTGCTGCCTATTTATTTCTTGAATGCTGCTCACGTATACCCTCCCCTGCCTCCTGCTGGCCGTGGCGTCATCACCAGGACCACAGTAACTGGCCCAGAGCTGCCTTTCAGCTTGCATCCTTCTCTGCAGCCAGCCTCCCTAGAGCCGAAAGGGCAACCTCCCTTTGCTTCAACCATATCTGGGGTCTCACTGGCTTCAGGATGAAGATAAGCTGATTCCTCAGTTCGGCTCAGCAGCGCCTCTGGGGGCTGGCTGGTGCTGGGCACGGCAACCTCATCTTTTCCTACCCACCCTTAGAGCGGCTGCTCCAGCTTCTCTGAAGGGGCCATGGCTCTTTGAATGGACCATGCTGTTTCTTACTTCTATGACTTCATCCCTTTGCTCAGATGCCGCTGTCCTCCTGTGTGACAATCCAGTGCCCTCTCCCCTGCACACAGGATTCCTGCGCTTCCTGCCCTTCCAGTGGGTGCAAATCCTGGTTCTCCTGTGCATCTTCCTTGCTGATGGTCTGCTGTCTAAGGATGGGGTCATGTCTCACTTGACTTTGCTTCCTGCGTTTAGGACTGCACCCAACCCATTACAGGTGCAGATAACATTTATGAGATCAGCTTGGCTGAAGGTGGAAGAGGCCTTTGGGAGTAGCTGGGTCCAAGTAGATGTGGTGGAGGGACAGCAGGTGCATCATCGGAGATTTAGAGAGAGAGAGGATTCTAAACTGGATCTGAAGGAAAGGGACCAAGAGATGTTATTTTTCCACCTTGAAAGATTTCAAAATGGCAGCACATCCTTCTCTGAAGTCTGAATTAGTGGTTTGGAAAGACAACCTCCTGGTTCTAACACAAGTGTTGAAAAAAAAAGGGAACATCTTTGCCTGTCCCTGCTCACCTCTAGCTTTGCACATCTGTATCTCCTCTTATCAGCACTGGTGCTGGGTGCAGGTATGCCTATTGGCTGGGGCTGTAACTGTGACCCTGTGGGCAGGTAGGACTTCTTCCCAGGGGGTGGTCATTTTGGGGTCCTTCAAGGTGGTTCCTTGGAGAAGAAGCCAGCCCTGAACTCTAGGCAGGAAACTCTTCTCTCTAAAAACATCTCTTATGCTGATTCAGGTTTGGAGGAGAGGAACGTCCTGGCATGGGGGCTCCGTGGTGAAGCCAACATGGGGCCCACAACACGGATATAAGGCAGGACCAGGAGAGAAGATTCTCTGGGTTAGAGGGGAAGCCTATGTGTCAAAGATGAGGTTGTCATGTCTAGTAATCTGGACTATCCATTTTCAAAGGTAATTCATTTCTTCCCTTACCCTTGACATCTGAATTGAGTCTTATCTGAATGTGCTGTCATGGTCTTCGATCATCCACTGCTTATAGGAATAGCTTTATTCCTCCTTGAATTATGAATATCCCTCCACAAGCCTGATGCTTTGGCTAGATCGTAAACTCCTTGAGGATGGAGACTGCATCTTTTTATCTCTTCAGAGTCCAGTAAAATTTACTAGATAAGAATGGATGCTGGGTGGCCTGGGGCAGCCTAATTCCCTCAGGGTGCCTCATGGCTCCACCCCTCTGCAAGACCACATTTTAAAGGACTTCACCTGTGTCTTGATTTCAGTCAAGTGGAACATTCTGTTGACAGAATGGGATTGCCTGTGGCAATTTCCTCAACGCAACATTGGGAATCACTTCAAGTTTTCCATTTTATCAGGTTACCCCGTTGCACCCTGCCCGCCCTCTGAAATGGCTTTCCCGTAGCTTTTGCTAATGGTCCCATACCTTGATGCCAGAGAGAGAAACTTAATGGAAGAAAACAGAGGTGCAGAAGAAGTTGCTTCTAAGTCAACTTCGAGATTGTGTTGGTGGGTGGGGGGATGGCATTGTAGGAATATTTTCCCTTAGTTCGATGTGGGTGTCAAAATGTCAGGCAAGTTACATTCACTGGGCCCCTAACATGAAATATAATCTTTTTTTTTTTTTTTTTTTTTGAGGTACATGGGCCTCTCAATGTTGTGGCCTCTCTCGTTGTGGAGCACAGGCTACGGACGCACAGGCTCAGTGGCCATGGCTCATGGGCCCAGCCGCTCCGCAGCATGTGGGATCTTCCCGGACCAGGGCATGAACCCGTGTCCCCTGCATCAGCAGGCGGACTCTCAACCACTGCGCCACCAGGAAAGCCCGAAATATAATCTTTTTAAGACCTCTGTTAAACAAAAAATGTATAATCCAATTGCCTATTAATTGATTCAAGGAGGATAAGAGTCTGTCTCCTCCACAACTCTAAGAGCAAATTAAGGGTGGGGTTTGATGTTTTATTCATCTCCACTTTCCCAAGATTTCTTATTATTTCCGCATAGTAGGTGCTCAATAAATGTTGTTGACCTATTGTTGAATGAGAGGTCTTTTCCACCTGGGGTTTCTTCTGTTCTGTGGCATTAGGACCACAGCAACAACCACATCTCCATAGCAATAGTGGAGGTAATGGAGATGAATAATACAATAATTTGCAACTCCCAGCTCTCTGAAAAAGAATGTGACTGTTTGGAGTCACAGCAATGAGGACGGCAGATGAAAGAAGTGTGAAGGAAGGCAGAATGAGCTGGAAGCCTTAGGTCAGCGCCTAATGTCCAAAGAGCCCACCACCCATATCTTTGTAAATCAGGAACTCAGTGTCAAGGGCTTTATCTCCTCCCAACGGTCCACACCAGCAGTCAAACTCAATACAGCTTCTGAGATATTGGGAGCTATTATTAGAGTCACTCCAGCCTTTTTGTTGTCATTTGGTATGGGCATTTCATGGGTGCTGTGTTGTTTGATCTCCAAACTGTCTTTGACTCCCTCTTGGTCTGAAGTCAGGATTTAAATATAAGGTGGGGTGTGTGTGTGTACAAAACATATGGCAGCCTTGCTGCTGTGATCTGTAGAGATGGCATGCCTCTGACAACTTCCTTTCTCCCCAGAATTCCACTTTTGGGGAGTGCAGGACAGAGAACTCTCTTATTGATCTTGAAACTGAAAGAGTTAGTTCCCCATCACTGCAATTGACAAAGGCTTTTGCAGCCCATTACTCACCAGGTTACATGGCACAATTCATTAAAATTCTGTTTCATTGACTGCATTTGTAAATAGGCTTGGGGAAGTTTATCACTTCTTACCTCTTGCAGAGCTTTCCTTCAATGAATGCATTTTTCTTCTCCTTTCTCCTGCTAGAAAAAGTCTGCAATAATTTGCCACAAAATGCGTTATCATTTAAATGCAAAGGAAAATGAAATACTGACTTGGAATCACAGGTTCCTAGATATCCCCCCCTCCCTTTCTATTTGCTACTATCTGATTCTGTGGGTTACTTTAATAAATACATTTGCTCCGAGCTCTTGTGACATTAATTTTGTATAAATTGTCAGACTTTTTAGCAGGCCTCTGCCCTGTAATTGCTCTTATTTGAATACAAGCAGAAAGGGAAAGATGAAAGGCAATTAAAAAATCTCTTTTCCTTTTATTAATACCTAAACGTTAAAGAAGTAATTCTTTGGAAAGCGTCCATCTTCAGATGAACCCAGAGCATCTGACAAAGGGCAGGAAACCAGGTATAAGGCTTCCCCCTCAGGTGTGCTGTGAGGTCACTGGCTTACCTTACAGTAAGGTTTTCCTGTAAAGGACCACACGGTAAATATTTGTGGGCTAGATGGTCTCTGTTGCAGCTACTCAGCTCTGCCATCACGATGCAGAAGCAGAGATAGACAGCATGTGAATGAGCATGGCTATGTCTCAATAAAATTTTTTCTATGGACATTGAAAGGAGAATTTCATATGATGTTCAGGTGTCATGAAATTCTCCCCCTACCATCTCCCAACCATTAAAAAATGTAAAACCATTCATAGTTCATGGGCTGTATGAATGCAGGTGGCACGTGCGGTTTGGCCCACTGGCAGGCTGTAGTTTGCTAACCCCTGCCCTAGAGCAGCGGTGTTTCAACTGTGATCCCTCAATGGCCCTGGGGACTTGTGAGATGCAGTAAGAATTTCTCCAGATATCTTCTTGTGTTCTGATACTTCTAACAAAGTCATCCTCTGTCTGGGTTATCCTGGCCACACCAAGTGGGGGATGGTGGGTAGAGCTCTCTTGTCAAGGACATTGTTGTGATAAGGAATGGCACTTGGGTATCGAAGGCTGTCTGCTATGTGTCCATTTTCATCACAGGCAGAGCAGGTAGAGTGCTGATACCTTAGCATCTCCTGAGAGTAACAAAGAAGGTTGACGTCCTTCTTATGTAGCGTTGCCTGGGGTGCTCCCTGCACTCTGGACAGAACGTCAAAGGAGAACCAGCCCATCCTGTGACTCAACACTGACATCTCCCTCCTCTGTCAATACCCAGTGAATCTTAGGATCAGTAGCTTGGATTGTCTGATTAAACTTCTCCGAAGCTGAGCCCGACCGTTCCAGCTCCTAATTTGTTCCTGATTCGACATGTGAACAATGACAAGAATAACCCCCTGTCACCTGGGATCTGCTAATGTGCCTGAACTTCACATTTATTCACTCAGAGCCTTAAAGTGGGACTCTGGGAATAGAGGATGTATATTAATATCCTAATCCCGGAAATGAAGACTCCAAAGCTCAGAGTTTAAGTTGGTTTGCTAAGCTCTCACAGTTGGGAAGTGACTGAGCCAATTTGTACATTCAGATTCATCAGAAGTAAACGTTTCTCTTTTCTTTTTCTTCTAGGCCACTCTAGGTTTGGAAACTACCAGTTCACTACACTTTCTGAGAAGTAGGCATCAGGAAAAAATAAACTGCTTGAAGTATGAGTCTGCATCATGAAATCTCCAGTTCCCCGGGAGCACTCCAGTGAGGGTTCCGCTGGCTACAAGAGCCGGGCCAGGAGTCTCCTCGCCACCCTGACTGGTAATAAGCTGTCTCCAGGGCTCTTAAAGTCACGCAGAGCTGCCATGGGGGCGACTGGCCACTCGTGCTGGGCTCCGTTTGCTGTATTTCTTAAGCATGGCTGAGCCTGGAAAATCACTCACTGTAGCTTCCATTTCTGTGACTTTTCTGCATCCTTGGAGGGGTTAAAAATGCACCACATCACTGGAGGTCATTTTTCCTTTCTTGTAAAAGAGAAAACACTGGCTTGTTTAAGGTGTGGCAACTGGAATTATATTTGCAAAGCTTGAGACTCAGTATTGCATGAAAGATGGCCTTGCAATATTTCTTCTTTTCCTTTTGTACCAGCATCAAGAAAGCTGCGAGTCAAACCCTGCTAGGCAGTGGTGGGAGGTGCCCATTAGGAGGCGACTGTCTCTCTTGGTATCTTCTGCATTCAAATGCAGTAGGGGAATTAGCTTCTCCCCCAAATCCATCTCTTCTCCCTTAGCTTTTCTTAGGCCTGGAGGCTGAGACTGATTGCCCAGGGAAGGGGGAAGTGGCCATTGCCTGGAGCAAAAATGCCAGTGTTCAGCTTGAGTGTCAAATCAAAGATTTTCAAGTCCTGAAAACCAAGTTTACAAAAGAGAAAAGAAGGATTTGATCGGGTTTTCCTGAATTGTGTGTTTACATATGGTCCCTGACTAGCCATTTTTCTTTTCTTTCATAGTGAAAGAATTCTTATCTGGCACAGTACTAGCCAGAATAAAGCTGCCTAACCCAGCCTCCCTTGCAGCTGGGAGAGGATGTCACAAAGTCGCAAAGCTGGACCAATGGGATGAAGGTAGACGTGTCATGAGGCAGCTGCTGGGAACCTTCCTTAAAACCTGGTCAGAGTGAACTCCATGCCACATCCTGGACCATGGCGGGCGAGGGACCCTCCCCAGGGGTGGGGAGAGGTGCAGAGAGGAGTCTGGTCCTGAGGACTTCATAGGGCAGAACTGCTTCACCAGCCATGGAAGGCAGAGCTTTGGCCCCATGACCTTGCCCCTGGTGTTATCCCATGAGTATGTTACATTACATGGTAAAATGGACTTTGCAGATGTAATTAAGGTTACTAATCATTTGACCTTAAGCTGGGAAGAGTATCCTCGATTAATCAGGTGGATAGAATCCAAGTTGTGTGAGTCCTTGCAAGGAGAGATCTTTCTCCAGCTGTCATGGGAAGGGAAATCAGCATTTCAAAGCACGAGAAGATTCGACTTGTGGCTGTTGGCTTGAAGATGAAGGGACTCACCTGTCAAGGCAACAGGACTTCAGCCCCACAGCTGCAATGAACAGAGTTCTGCCAACGACCTGTAAACAGAAGGGGATTCTTTCCCAGAGCTTCCGGGTAAGAGCGCAGCCCCGCCCACACCTGGAAGTCAGCTTTTTTTTTTTTTTTTTTTTTTTTTTGAGTTTTCTTTTTCTTTTTTTCTTTTTATCTTTTTATTTTATTTTTTTATTAGTTTCTGCTTTATAACAAAGTGAATCAGTCATACATATACATCTGTTCCCACATCCCTTCCCTCATGCATCTCCCTCCCTCCCACCCTCCCCATCCCACCCCTCCAGGCAGTCACAAAGCACAGAGCTGATCTCCCTGTGCTCTGCGGCTGCTTCCCACTATCTATCTACCTTACGTTTGGTAGTGTATATATGTCCATGCCTCTCTTTCGCTTTGTCACAGCTTACCCTTCCCCCTCCCCATATCCTCAAGTCCATTCTCAAGTAGGTCTGTGTCTTTATTCCCGTTTTACCCCTAGGTTCTTCATGACATTTATTTTTTTTAAATTCCGTATATATGTGTTAGCATACGGTATTTGTCTTTCTCTTTCTGACTTACTTCACTCTGTATGACAGAGTCTAGGTCTATCCACCTCATTACAAATAGCTCAGTTTCGTTTCTTTTTATGGCTGAGTAATATTCCATTGTATATATGTGCCACATCTTCTTTATCCATTCATCTGATGATGGACACTTAGGTTGTTTCCAGCTCCGGGCTATTGTGAATAGAGCTGCAATGAACATTTTGGTACATGTCTCTTTTTGAATTATGGTTTTCTCAGGGTATATGCCTAGTAGTGGGATTGCTGGGTCCTATGGTAGTTCTATTTGTAGTTTTTTAAGGAACCTCCATACTGTTCTCCATAGTGGCTGTACCAATTCACATTCCCACCAGCAGTGCATCTCACACCAGTCAGAATGGCCATCATCAATAAATGCTGGAGAGGGTGTGGAGAAATGGAAGTCAGCTTTGAGAGGCTTTAAGCAGAGAACACAGCTGAGCCACGCTGCGCCTGGACTTCTGATACACTCGTCACTGTGAGATAATAACTTCACCTTGTTTAAAGCTGCTACGTTTGTGGTAATTTGTGACATGGCAATAGAAAACAGATATGCTAACCTTCGTGTGAGTGGAAAACAAATCTTATTATTTGGATCTTTTATCAGTTGCAGCCAAACCTAGTCACGACTCATGCACATATCAAGAATCCAGAGTTGAGTTTTTGGCCCTAGAGACAGTGGTGGAGCAGCAAACGATGCTCCTGTACAAGGGGCTGGGCTGAGGAAGGGAGAGTGGAACGCAAGCATGTGGATCAAGCATCCTTTATGTGCCCCTTTCTTTATGTGGGAAGGAGGCAGATGAACAGAGGCTTCCAGAAAGGCTTGGGTGAGTCCCAGAGCGGGAGGTTTGTACTGGCTCTTCAGGCAGAGCCTGGGAAAGACCATACACTTCTCAGAAAAGAAACTGGGGGGTTGCCACTTCTCACCTGGCACCAGAAAGCAAAGAAAAAATGCTTGGAGATGGGTGTGAGATGTGACTCCCAGGTTCTCAGGGTCTTGGGTAAGCCATCCCTAGAAGGTGGGGATCCCATGGGAGTGATGCTGGCCTCAGGTTCTCAGAGTAATGACAGCTCCAGTGAGAGAGCTGAGTGAGCAGAAAGGACCAGAGCCATAGACACCCAGCTTCGTAGTTGGTCCAGTGGGGAAAGAGCCACTCTCCCAGAGCATCAGGACCCTAACATTTCCTGGCATCCACATGCCATTTGAGGAAGTAGGAAGGAGAGAGAGAGAGATTCTTAAAGAGAGGAGACATTCAGGAAGACTAATTACGCAAATACTTTCGACTGACAAGATCGAGGTTTTACAGGAATCCTGCAATCAATAAAGGTTCAAGAACAAGATAAATTGAGAAAGAAAATAATGGTGGTGAGAGATTTTTTTCTTTTCTTACATTTTGCTCATATTGTATAGTTTTCTAGCCTGTGACATACAGATTTAGCCTTTCTACATTTTTGGTTCTTTCTCCCCACCATTTTCATCCTTTAGTTTCAAAGGCTTTTCTTCTTATTAGGAACAAAACAAAACATAATTCTATGTCACCACTGGGCTGAGTGCTACTGAGTTAGTCTATTTGCTTGTTTTTCCTTTTTAAATTGCTCACTATACTGGCATACAAAATAATAGATGTGATGGTATTTGTAGTTTAAGAACTGCAATTAATAGAATAAATATCCATCCTGAATTTTGTGTTGATTACATTCTTGTTTTTCTTTATTGTTTCACCACATTTGTATACGTTCTTTAATATACAGTGTTTAGTTTTGCCTGCTTTTGACTCTATATTGATTGAATCATGTAGTTTCCCACGGGCTTCTTTCATTCAACCGAGGCTTCAGTCCATCTGTGTTTGTGTGTGTGCCTGTGCTGGTTTTTATTGCTATATTGTGTTCTATTGAATAAATATGCCAACACTTATTTATTCATTCTATTGAAGAGGGCCAATTAGGTAGTTTCTAGGGGTTTTGCTGCTGAGAAAGCGTTGCTATAAACACTTTCACAGTTTCCTGGTGCACGTTAATAAACGTTGCTCTAGGGTGGGACTCCGACAGGAATTGCTGGGTTGTGGGTTACATGCATGTCCATCTTTGCCAGATCATGACAAAGCGTCTTCCAACAATGGGGGTGTTTAACCCAATGTGGCACATGTTCCTTCCTTTATGGGACTCACAGCACAGCTGGGGAGACAAGAGCAGCCTTCAGGAATAAGCTAGTGTCCATACGAAGTAATTAGGAGCTATAGGGTTCATTTAAGACATTAAAAAGAGAGCCCTATTACTCAGCCATAGAGAAGAATGAAATAATGCCATTGGCAGCAACATGGATGGACCTAGAGATTATCATACTAAGTGAAGTAAGTCAGACAGAGAAAGACAAATACCATATGACATCCCTTATATGTGGAATCTCAAATACAACACAAATGAACCTATCTACGAAACAGAAAGGGTTTCACAGACATAGAGAACAGACTTGTGGTTGCCAAGGGGGAGGGGGGTGGGGGATGGAAGGAGTGGGAGTTTGGGATGAGCACATGCAAACTAGTGTATAGGGAATGGATACACAACAAGTCCTACTGTAGAACACAGGGATATAGAGTCAACATCCTGTGATAAACCATAATGGAAAAGAATATGAAAAAGTAATTATACATGTATAACTGAGTCATTTTGCTGTGCACCTGAAACTAACACAACATTGTAAATCAACTATACTTTAATTAAAAAAAAAAAAGAGAGAGCTCTGTGGAGGTCTCGTGATATTTCTGCAGAGAAATCAGCCCATGGCGGGGAAGTCTTCCACTGTTGGGGGGGGTGGGCAGGAAGTGATTACTTGACACACAGAAGAAGGAGAATGTTGGAAATAACACAGGGCAGCTGGGGAGGAAAAGATGACAACTATAATGGTAATAAATAACCCTCCTTCGGTGAGAATGGTGGAGGGCGAGGGCAGGAGTGAGCATGGCGCATCATCCCCTGGCCCTGGCTGGGTGCTGGCTGCACTCAAGCAAGTGCACTCCTCATCAAGAGCTGCGATTCCCTCTGTCTGGGGAGTCTGTCTGGGCTTGTCCCCCTCTGGTGGCTCTTCCTGGTCACATCTCCTCCTGGCTTCTCTGCATCGCTGTGCTCCGTGGCCGGTTCTCAGGGGTCTGGGCATCCCGTTTAAGGTTCTCTTACTCTGTCCCCAGGATGTCTAGTCCATTCCTCCCCTGAAGTCAGTCAGTGAGAGGCACAGGAACAAGTGTATCTTCACATATGGGGAATGTGAGCTGTGCACGAAAACTTCAGGGTGTGATGAGAGATTCTGACAGACGGAAAGCATCCTATTTGGGTGTCAGAGAAGACTGCTGAGGAAGGGACATTTTACCTGAGAGCTGCAGAATGAGCAGGAGCGAGCCAGATGAAGGGATGGCAGGGGTAGGCTGGGGTCTGGAGCCTTCCAGCCTTGTGGAGTAACACGTGCAAGCACCCTGAGGTCAAACGGTTGGGCCAGTGTGACTGGAGCATGTAAGTGAGGGGCAGAGTGACCTCAGGTGAGGCTGGAAGGGGGAGAGAGGAGGCAAGGGGACTCCTGTAGGGATTTCACCCTAAGTGTAAAGTGGAGATGCTGAGGGCTTGAGCAGGGAGTGAGGCATCCCAGCGGGGGCGTGTGGGAAGCCAGGCAGGACAGCAGGGGTGGCAGCTGCGAGGTTGCTGGAGAGGCTGCTGCAGTGGGTGGACCAGCTCAGAAATCCTGGTGGCTCCCTTCCTCCCATCTGCTGCTGGAGTCCGTGCCCCTTCAACACTCACTGCTCTCTTTCCTCTTTCTTTTCGTTTATTTGTTTCTCACTATTTCAGTGAGCATCCTAAGTTCTTCGAGAATCGCTGGACTTTTATAGACTTCACCCTGGCAGTCAGAGTGCCTCTTCTGGTTGGGAAATTAACCACCACAGGGGTGGAACACAGGGGTGTTTGGTATTTGACTGTATTTTATTGATAATGACAAGTTTTGTTTTCCTTAGAGCAAAATCTTGAACTCCTTCCTTCCATCCATTTTTTTTTTTTTTTTGGCCGCACTGTGCGACATGCAGGATCTTAGCTCCCCGACCAGGGATGGAACCTGTAATGGAAGTGTGGAGTCCTAACCAGTGGACCACCAGGGAAGTTCCTGTTCCTTCCATCTTTTATTTGAATGCGTCTGTCCTCCTAGCCCTAATCTCCGTCTCCAGCATTTGATTAAATTTGGCCCAAGGACTGCTCTTTAGAAAACAAGCAGGACTTTGGATGTCCTTTGTATCACTCAGTGGCCATGGCAGGGTGTGTACAGAGCAGACATAAATACAACAAGTGTGAATACTTGTCATTGGTATTCCCTCCCCCGACATGTGCCAACATGTCCATTTTCAAGTGCAGGTAATCATTGTTAAGTTGACGCTAATGTGAAGAAAGAAAAAGGCCAAACCCCAGATTCTGTCTCCCAGGGGTAGAAAGCATAGACCCAGGCGTCAGAATTCCTTCCCTGAATACATATTGAGTGCATGGTGCCACGTGAAACACAATTTCTACCACTACCAGCCTCACTGCTGATGGACAGAAGACACAGAAGGATGTGGGAGCCAGGTGGGCTAGAAGCAGTAAGGAAGGGCCCATGGAGGGAGTGGTCACCCCTCTCTGGCGGGGGGGTCAGGAGAGCTTTCTAGATGAGGCAGGGTCCTCTGATGAGGTCTCCAGTCCCAGTCCTTGGGAGTGTATCTAATCCCGGAGCACTTCCCTTTCCTGGCAGCAAGCAGAGAAAACAGTGCCCTTGAAACCGTATACCGGTCTGCATCCCTGTCCTTTGAAGTAAAAGACTTTAGTATCCCAGGCCTCCCTTCAGTCTCTAAAGGCTGGCTTAGTGAGGTGGATGGACCTAGAGTCTGTCATACAGAGTGAAGTAAGTCAGAAAGATAAAAACAAATACCGTATGTTAACTCATATATATGGAATCTAAAAAAAAAAAAAGGTTCTGAAGAACCTATGGGCAGGACGGAAATAAAGACGCAGACATAGGGAATGGACTTGAGGACATGGGGAGGGGGAAGGGTAAGCTGGGACGAAGTGAGAGAGTGGCATGGACATATATACACTACCAAACGTAAGGTAGATAGCTAGTGGGAAGCAGCCGCATAGCACAGGGAGATCAGCTCGGTGCTTTGTGATGACCTAGGGAGGTTGCGAGGGAGATGCAAGAGGGAGGGGATATGGGGACATGTGTATGCATGTGGCTGATTTGCTTTGTTGTGCAAGAGAAACTAACACACTATCGTGAAGCAATTATACTCCAATAAAGATCTATTTAAACAAAAGAGTTAATTATTAGGAATGTGAAGATTCCTTCACATTCTGTGTAGAAACAAAGAATAGCTGTTGGGCTGGGGAACTGGTAACAATTTAGACTATAAGTCAGCCATATACAGAGTCACCGAACTTAGAGTTCCCTGAAAGATACAGATACAGGCCTGACACAGATTCCTAAGTTGTTTTTATAGGAAGCAGACCCCCCACCAGATGAAAACTACTGACTACAACAACATAGACCCTAGACTGGTTGAATCCATAGACACTAGACTGGTTGAAACCAAAAGGTGGATGATGCTTGAAAATTCACCTTGAGGCCAGCCAATCCGAGAATTGTGCACAAGCTGATCATGTACCCTGTAGCCCCCTCCCTCCAAATGTCTTTAAAACCCCTTCCCTGAAAGCCATTGCGGAGGCTGAGTCTTTTGAGCATGAGCTGCCTGTTCTCCTTGCTTGGCGCCTGCAATAAACGCTGTACTTGTCTTCACCACAACCCGGTGTCAGTTGGTTGGCTTTACTGCTCGTGGGTGAGTGGACCCAAGACTGGTTCAGTAACACTCTTGCCTATCCTGCAGAGCTTTTGTGGAAGTCAAATCAAATAATTTATGTGAAAAGCTTTGTTGTAATTTTTTGGATATCAGGGTTTCACAGAGGTGGTCGGGTACACCTCTGGCCACGCTGCCCTTTTGCAGAAGCTTTTGGCCTGTGGCACTGCTCTGTCATCTCAACTCCAAGCCTGTCAGGTCCTGAGTGAGTCCCCCATCCACGCAGGTGGACCTTCCAATACACTGGGCACTCCCTCGGCTCCTGTAATTCTTTCCCCCACTCCACCTCAGCCAGCCCCTAACCGGTCACACGATAGAGCTCGCCAGAAATTGCTCCACATCTAGAGTTTTGCTAATTCCAGCCTCCTGCTGTGTGATCACAACTTTCTGTTCCCTGGTTGCTCATTTAATGATTCCCTTTACGCTGGTTCTTCAGTCTTAT
The DNA here is from genome assembly GCF_964165515.1 of Mesoplodon bidens. Taxonomy (NCBI): domain Eukaryota; kingdom Metazoa; phylum Chordata; class Mammalia; order Artiodactyla; family Ziphiidae; genus Mesoplodon; species Mesoplodon bidens. Next base: position 6,149,184 of record NC_138165.1, on the reverse strand, counting down.
CAGGTCCTCTGTGCCGCTGACTATTTTGCCCTCTGCTAATCCACCCGCTTGCTTTTTAAAGAGATTAGATTCCCACGCACGTCTTTCTGATATTCTGACCTTCCCTGGGCAAAACTCACCCTGCATGAAAGTGGCAATTTTTTTCACCCCACCTGCAAAAACATGGCATAACCACATCTCCAAGAAAGCAAAATTGATATTACTATAAATTCTTGATTCCTGGTCTCAGAGATATCACCAAGTTTCTCAGGACAATGCACTGCCCCACAAACAGCCTCTCCCCCAACCCACCCCCAATTTGAGCAGAGCATCTTGTCTCTTCTCAGAGAAAAGTGAATTCATCAGACTTTCCCACCATCTCACATCCTCATATACTCACAGCTGGACCCATTCTTTCTCCCTTTCTTCTTCTTCTTTTTTTAAAAAACATTATTTTAATTTATTTATTTAATTCATTTTATTGGAGTCTAGTTGATTTACAATGTTGTATTAATTTCTGCTATACAGCAAAGTGACTCAGTTACACATAGCCATACATTTGTTTCTTCTAACCACTGCTTGTGTTGGGTGCTGTGTTGCAGTGTCCAATCCTGCTCCCCCCCGGCCCAGCAGTGAAGGACTTTGATTAGCTAGCTCCTGGGAAAGCTGCTTGCCGAAAACCATCCACTGTTACCTCATTCAGGGGGTGCCTCAGCTGATGAGAAACCTCTTGGAAAGGGTCTGGGAATGATCCACGCCAAGGAGTGGGAGCCCGAGTGCCCCCACCCAGCAACCTAGTCGGGGAATTTGGATTTCTTGTATCTGCAAATCTGGGCTCTGTGGGTTTCAAGGTCCTGGTCCCCCAAAGAGGAACACTCTACCGCAGGACACAATGAGGTTCCCATTGGCCAGCAAACTACAGCCGCCACCTGGGCACTTTGGCTACTTGTGTGAAAACACCCACAGTCAAGGCAAGGGGCCACCATCTTGGTAGAGGTGATTAACATTGATCATCAGGAGTGGAAAAGACTGCTGGTATGTTGTGGGGCTGGGAGGAATTGTGTGGCATTCAGGTTATCCATTTGGGGCTTCTTGGCATTCCTTTGCCCAATGATAGCAATGAATGGACAAGACCAGTGCACCAACTCTGCCTGGGTAGGGCATGGTGATTGGGGGCTCAGGCCCCTCGGGAATGACATTGGGGTCATGCCACCAGGTGAGGTACCAAGACCAGCAGAAGTGTGGACCTAGGTAAGGAAAATCGAGAATGGCTGGTGGGGAGGTGATGATGAGTTTCAACTTGGGGCCCGAGGTCAGATGCTGCGACAGGGCTTCTGATTGTTCCCACTAACCCTTCTGAATGTTCCCCTGACAGAGCAGCCCACCAGGATCCTGGAGGAACAGTCCCGAGACTCACACCAAAAGGATCCGAGTGTCGTAAGATGTGGGTGTGATGGATACTGGGATGTGCTGTCAGGGCCCCCTGCAGGAGTGTAGGACTCACACCCCAGCTGCTTTGTGTGCAGCCCAGCTCTTCCTGGGGTGACCTCCATCTAATGACCCATCAGTTTGGGGGTATAAAAGTCTGGCTTTCTCTTCCAGAGCCTTGTAGCAACCAAGGCATTGGTACCCTGGGCCAGGAGTGAACACCGGGGAAGAGAGTCCTTTGAGGAACAGTGACCTTGGGTTGAGGGGCACAGTCAGCTCTCATGACCTTGCAGGGATGGGGCTGATGAAGATACGTCTTGACCTCTCTCTTCTCCTTCTCTTGAGTTCCTGCCGGGGCTCCTCATTGGCCAAATCCACACAGGAGCCATGGCTCCACAGGTCAGCCCCCAGGGCAGAGAGCAGGGTGGGGGAAGAGGGTGGAGATGGCATGCATCCCAGAGGGCAAATGGAGGACAGCCCCCCCACCACCACAGCAGCCTCCGTAACCCTGTAGTCATCGGACACCTTCTCTTCCTGCCCTTGCCGTGCCTTCCATGGTACCACGCTTTTGGAATCCCTTTCCTGGCTTCTCGGGGCACTTTTTGTTTCCTTTGCAGCATCCCCTTCTGTACTCAGCTATGAAGTGGGGAGGGGGGTCCTCTTCCAGCCATGGCTTTTCTCTCCTCTCTCCTTTCTCATCCCTTCCTCTTCCCCTTTTCTCCTCTAGTTTCTTTTCCCTCCTGTCCTCTTCCCTTCCCTTTCCTCCTCCTCCTCCTCCTTTTCTCACTCTTTCCTGGCATATGCCTTCCACATCGGTGGTTTAAATGATCTAAGGTTCTAACCAGTCCAGACCTTGCCCCTGAGCTCCAAACCCCTAAGTCGGACAGCTCACCCCATGTCTCATCCCCAGTTGTGCATCAGACCTCAAACTCCACATGGTCGAGGCAGGACACAGGAACTTCCTCCCCAGCCTGCCCTCTGCCAGCCGTCTCTAACATCCATCCAATTACAGAAACCAATGAGCTAGGAGTTAACCTTCATACCTCCCCCTCTTTGCACCTTCAAATCATTTCCGCCATCAAGTCGTGGCTGATTTTGTCAACTCAGCATTCCTGGGATGCACCATTCTTTCCCTCTCTGCTGTCACCACCCTGGTCCCTTCCACTGACCTCTGTGATGTCCTAGGTAGTCTCCTTATTTCACTTGGGTGGCCCTTTCACTATCCGCCACACTGCATATTCAGTGTTCTTTTCTTATTTTTTTTTACATCTTTATTGGAGCATAATTGCTTTACAATGGTGTGTTAGTCAGTGTTATTTTCAAGGCAAATTGAATCATGACACCAGACCCTGCTGAAGAGTCCTCATTGGCTGCCCATTGCTCTCAGTGTAACGATCCACATTCTTCAATTGATCTGGTCTGACTTTCACCTTCCCTCACTCTCGTGCTTCTTAACAACGTTGGTGCACCTTCCTCTGTGCTGATACAGGGCCTCATCACCTGTGTCTCTTGGTCCCCCAGCAGCCTGTGACCATGAGCGCCTACCCAGTCTCCAGATAACAGAGCGGAAGACTTTGCTTCCAGGCCAAGATGTTTTTTGTTTGTTTGTTTGTTTTTTCCCGAGCTGTGTGGCTTGTGGGATCTTAGTTCCCCAACCAGGGATCGAACTCTTGGCCCCTGCAGTGGAAGCAAAGAGTCCTAACCACTGGACCACCAGGGGATTCCAAGATGGTTTAAAAAACTTTTTTTTTATTCAAGTATAGTTGATTTACAATGCTGTGATAATTTCTACTGTACAGCAAAGTGATTCAGTTATACACACACACGTATATATCTTCTTTTTCATATTCTTTTCCATTATGGTTTATCACAGGATATTGAATATAGTTCCCTGTGCTCTACAGTAGGACCTTGATGTTTATCTATTCTCTACATAATAGTTTGCATCTGCTAATCCCTAATTCCTGATCCATCCCTCCTCCATTATTTTTTTAAAAAAATATATTCTCATGGTACCACATTCCTCTCCCTCAGGGCACTCTGTAATTGTGCATTCAATTGTGTGGCTCTCTCTTGAAAGCCTCCCTCCTACTGAACCTTGAGTGGGCACCAGGTCTGTTTTTGCTCAGCATTTGGTCTGGATCTCCTGGCATGGGAAACCTTGGTCAATGATTGGCTGACTGGTGCAAGCTCTTAACCCCACCCACTCCATGCACTCCATCTAGAAAATGTGGGGCCTGGAGCTCATAAGAGCCTAGACATCCTGAAGGAAAAAGCATCTGTATGCTATTTACAAGGTGGAGAAAAAAGACTACATTCACACTAATTTCTAAAGAGTTGGGTTGTTTGTTTTGTTTTGAGATGTATTTATCTGCTGAGAGCTTTGAGTAGCACACACCCTAAGGGGCAGTGATTATCTGCTAATTAACTTTGTTGATTAATGGTAAATGAACATTGGGTTGCAGTTAAAAACTTGTGAGCCCACCCCACTTGCTTTTGGGTAGTCAGATCTGCTTTCAGGGAGATTTCCCTGACTTAATACCTGCTTTTGGTGTCACACTCTATCCGGCAGAGCCAAATCGGGAGACAATTTCCCTTCTTCAGAGTGGTCTCGCTTACATATTTCATACTTTGGGGAGTGACAGCCATGCAACCCTCCCCCTCTCATCTGCCATAACCCTAACCCTAAGCCTAAGCCTAAGCCTAAGCCTAACCCTAACCCTCCCCTGCTCCCAATGAGACAGTCTGGGACCTGGGGCCTAGAACCCTTTGCTGCAGTGCTTGCAGCTGGACAAATGTCTCCAAGCAACAAAATACAATGAAACGATAAGGGACTAAAAATAACTGCGTGCATGTGCAGTTGGGGCAAATTATGACAAAAAGACCAAAAATCCAACTGCCACTTCTGAAGATCTGGGAGCAAAAGCAGGGTACTGCGCATGACCCCTGCATTCAACACCACCTAAGGGGTTGGCAAAACATCTAAGCCACCCCTCCAGCCCGACCCCTGGACACACTCCTACCCTCACCCCATATAAGGAACCAGCTTGCCCCGCCTCGGGGAGCGAGCAAGGGAAACTGTTACTTGTTTTCGATCCCCACTGCTGCAGCAGGGGCCCCAATACAGCCTTGCCTGAATTTCTTGTCTGGCCTCTGATCAATTTCTATTGATTAAGGAGGCCAAAAACCCTGGTCAGTAACACCAACGGTGGTTGAATGATCTGTTTATTTTTGTGAAGTCAGAGGTGTTAAAAATATGAGCGAAAACGTGGAGACAAGACAAAAAGATGACAGCTTATCTCTTCAGCATCATGCTGGAGAAGTACTTCCCCAAGTGTGGGCTGGGAAATCCCTGGGCATGCCAAAACCCTCGCAGGGTGTCTGTGAGCTCAAAACTATTTTCATGATACCATGAAGATATTATTTGCATTTTTTGTTGGGTTGACATTTGCACATGGGACAAAAACAATAGTGGGTAAAATGGCTCGTACCTTAGCACAAATCATAGCCCTCATTATTGCATACCCACATACTCAGAGTAAAAAAAAAATCTGTTTCACTGACAAAATCAGTGGTGATATTAATGCATTTTTTGCTATAGTATAATGAAGTGTGTCAACATTTGGAAGATCTGTAGAATTCACTGAATCAGCATTTCCTAAATGACCAATCATGAGAAAATAATGCATGGGTAAAATATCCATTTAAAGTATAAGGTGGACCAAGGGATTTTACTGTAACAATACAAAAAGTTATTGATGTGGTTTCAGAACCAAAGTTACTCATATTGCTCATCACAACTTGCAAGGAGAAACGACCACTTGTTTAGTTTTAGTGAAGTGTCAAAGAAAACGATTCAGAAAGATCTAGAAGGGTTACTAAAATACCCCTCCTCCCTGTTCTGACAGCATATCTGGGTGAGGTTGGATTTCCTTTGTCTACTCAACCAGAATGACATGTAGTAACAGACTGAATACAGAAGCAGATATGAGAGTCCAGCTGTGTTCTATTAAGCCAGACAGCAAAGGAAATTTACAAAAATGTAAAACATGCCCACTTTTCTCACTAAAAATTTTTTTTGTTGGAAAATAGTTATTTTTCATAAAAGTATGTTATTTGCAATTTACATTAACATAGAATGGGTTTATTATTATTATTTTAAAATACTATTTTAAAGTCTTTAGTGTTAATTTTTATCACAGCAATTATTGCTCTATTTAAAATTTTTTTTTTTTTTTTGCGGTACATGGTCCTCTCACTGTTGTGGCCTCTCCCGTTGTGGAGCACAGGCTCCGGACACGCAGGCTCAGCGGCCATGGCTCACGGGACCAGCCGCTCCGCGCCATGTGGGATCTTGCCAGACTGGGGCACGAACCTGTGTCCCCTGCATCGGCAGGCGGACTCTCAACCACTGCGCCACCAGGGAAGCCTTAAAAGGTCTTTAGTTTTAATTTTTATTACAGCAATTATTGCACAAAGCTCTTGGGGGTGCCCTTCTGCTGGATTCTCCAATGATCAGTTAAGTTAAACTTTGACATGTGCTCACTCTTGGCAGGCAAATTATGTCCTTAAAAACATGATGGGCATTTCATCTTGACAAGGGACAAGGGTAAAAATGTTGGTAGAACTGTCTACCACACCGCACCTCCTTGTTATGCACAATGAAAAGGACACCAGCCTGGAGACCCCTCTGAATGCCCAGGGCCCACCTCTCCGCCTGCACCCTTGTCTGCCTCCCAGACTGAGATGTCTCACCTGGACACAGGGTTCCAAAGCCCATCACACAGGGCTGTGACACAAGTAAAGTACCTGCCCCTTGTCTTGTCTAAGTGCCTGCCTCTTGTCCAAGCCTCAGTGATCACAGTGTGTTGGTCAGCCACAGCAGAATACCACAGACCTCGTGGCTTAAACAAAAAATTTCTTTTCTCACCATTCTGGAGGCTGAAACTCCAACATCAAAGTGCTGCCATATTGGTTTTCTCTAAGGACCATTATGGAAGCATTGTTTCCAGGCCTCTCTCCTTGGCTTGTAGGGGGTCACCTCCTCAATGTGTTCTCACGTGGTCTTTCCTCCGTGCACGTGAGTCCCAGGTGGCTCTTTGTGTGCCCACGTTTCCTCTTCTTATAGGGACACAAGTGACAGCAGATCAGGGCCAACCCTAAAGACCTCATTTTAAGTTAACTACCTCTCTAAAGGCCCCATCTCCAAATACATTCACTTTTTGAGGTCCCGAGGATTAAGCCTTCAACATATGAATATTGGGGGGAACACAACCCTGCCACAACACTGGGTCAGCTGCGTATTACCCCTTCTGTGTAACAAACACCCAGAACAGCTCAGTGGCCCTCAATAATACATAGTTATTTTGCTCACTGACCCTGACTTGGCTGGCCCACATTCCTAGGGGCTGGCTGGACATTGGCTTATCCAGAAAGGCCTTGGCTGGGACCACTGAGATGGCTGGGCTCTATTCCCCTGTGCTTTCTGTTTCAGCAGGTTACCCCGACCATGTCCTTCTCAAGGTGATGGGAAATGGCAAAGCAGACCAAGTTCAGAGTGAAGACACCTTTAAGGCCTCTGCTTGTGTCATGTACCCCTACACCCCACTATTTAAAGCCAGATGCTATAGACGGAATGTTTGAGTCCCCCTCCAAATTCATCTGCTGAAGCATAATGCTCAATGTGCTTGTATTAGTGGGTTGGGCCTTTGGGAGGTGATTAAGTCATGAGGGTGGGCCCCCATGAATTTGATCTGTGTCCTTTTTTTTTTTTTTTTTTTTTTTGCGGTATGCGGGCCTCTCACTGTTGCGGCCTCTGATCTGTGTCCTTATAAGAGACATCCCAGAGCACTCCCTCACCCTTTCTGCTCTGTGAGGTTACAGGGAGAAGATTGGGGTCTGTGAACCAGGAAGTGGGTTCTCACCAGTTACCAAATCTGCCAGTTTCTTGACTTCCTTTCCTTTAGGACAGTGAGAAATGAATTTCTATTGTTTATAACCATCCTGTTACAGCAGCCCAAACAGACTAAGACACCAGTCATATGGTCAAACACAGAATCAGAGTAGGAGGGCACCACAAGGTCACAGAGCAAAGGGTGGGAATGTGGGGATGGGAGGGTTAAAGCTGCGGCCATTAATGCAATCAGGCTACCACAGACCCTTAGTGCACAGTGCGGTCATTGTTCTGCTATTTAAGCCCTGCTTGAATCTATTTGAATTTCCATTTGCTTCCATCTTATAAGGAATTAGATGTGTTTATTATGTACTGACTGTATTCTAGTCATTTTATCATACTGTTCCGTTTAATTTTCCCAACAACCCTAAGAAGTAGGCATTCTTATTATTTTTAAATATATTTTATTGAAGTACAGTTGATATACAATGTTGTGTTAATTTCTGCTGTACAGCAACGTGATTCAGTTATACATGCATATACATTCTTTTTCATATTCTTTTCCATTATGGTTTATCACAGGATATTAGAATATAGTTCCCCTTCCTATACAGTAAGACCTTGTGTTTATCCATTCTATAAATAATAGTTTGCATTTGCTAATCCCAGACTCCCACTCCATCCCTCCTCCAACCCCACCCACCATCCCTTGCTGACCACAAGTCTGTTCTTTGTGTCTGTGAGTCTGTTTCTATTTTGTAGATAGGTTCATTTGTGTCATATTTTAGATTCCACATATGAGCGATATCATATGGTATTTGTCTTTCTCTGTCTGGCTTACTTCACTTAGTATGATAATCTCTAGGTCCATCCACGTTGCTACAAGTGGCATTACTTCATTCTTTTTTATGGTGGAGTTGTATTCCATTACATATATATACATATCCCATCAAGAAGTAGACATTATTATCCACCTTTAACAGATGAGGGAACTGAGGCTTAGAAAAGTTAAATAACTCATCCCAAATGACTCTGTAGGAAAAAAAAATGTTTGAATCTAGAGCCTGAGAGCTTTTTCCCTCACCAGCGATTTTTAAACCTTTCCATCAGAATTACTCTATGGGCAGAGGAGAGTGAATTCATACCCCTAGGGGTCCTGAGGGCTACTGCCCAAATTGTCCATAACAGTATGAAAATTCTTAAAAGTTCTACATTTTCTCTTAAAAATTAATATGAATTTGCCATTCTACTCCATCACATTTCCTTTTAGCTATAAAAACTGCTGATATCTTTAAGCAGAATAGATGTTCCTGGAAGAAATGCATGTTTATTGAGCATCTTGCAGACCCCTGGCATGCAGCTGTGTTCCCTGGGAGCTTGCCCAACTAAGTTTGAGAGGCATGGCATAGCACCAGGCAGCCTTCCTGGAACAATAAAATTGAATGCCAGACCTTGTTTGGTTGTTAGTATGCATCATTGCAAATGGATATGGCAGATTTCTGGCATCTCCTGTCACTTTTTTTGACATTCCCAGACACTTCACTGGTCCTACATTTAATTTGTCAATGGAATTTCCTTGAAGAAGTAAGGAGCAGCTTAACAAGGAAAGGGCAGCATCGATTCTGGGCTTTTGAGGTCTGCTGCTTAAATGTTCCTTTAGAACGGACCCATTCTCTTTCAGAGCTCTATTACATATTGACATAAAAACTAGCTTGAAGTGTGCTTTAGTGGTGAAAGCTATCTATCTCAACATCCTGTTAGGACACAGTATTTTCTGTGCCTTCAAGGAGCTCAGAGTTTCCTTTTAACAGCACTCAAGATCACCTTGTGACCTCATGGTAGAGTTGGAATATTACATGGTGGATTTTTTACAGTTTTGGTCTTCAAAGCAACATGTAAATGTCTCTGGTTAGAGCCTTGAGTTTCTGGTTAGAACCTAGAGTATCTGGTTAGATGGTAGTGATAGGAGCATGGGCTTCCTAAGTCTTCCAGAAACTGTTCAGGTCATTGTCATACACCTGTGACCCACAGAATATGCATTAGCATTATGGGATCAGCTCAAAATCTGCTGTTTGTAGTAGATGCCACTGGTGCTCCGATTTGCATTCTCTTGACCTCACCTCTGTGTTCAGCCACAACAGGGGTGGACAGTTCTGTGCAGGCTTTGACTCTGTTTCTGCTGTTGGTGTCTGGCCTTAAGAATGTGCTCCTTGACTAGGCCTTCTGCCCTAGGGCTCTTTCAATCACGCGCAGTGTGTGTGCAGATGTGCAGGGAAGTTAAGCCCTGCAGGATCAAACCTTTACCACGGGGGACAGGACCTGACTAGACCAATGTTCCTGTCTCTCATCCTCCTGGCAAATAATCCTAAGGGGCACGGTGTGTACTGCTCAGGGGGTCCTTTTGGACTAGGAGTTCCCTTTGCCTGTAGCAGTGACCTTGGCAATGCCATCTTTGCTTGGCTTTTCCTCCTTCCCTGTCTCAGTCTCCCCAGCCCTTGTTTCCTGGGATCACCCCCAGCACAGGTGGCCTGCACCCAAGTCTTTGCTCTCCAGGGAACCCAAGCTAAGAAACTGTCCTCTCTAGCTTGGTTCCTCTAGACAAGTTGCTTCGCTTTTCTGGTTTCTCCCAGTTGCCTCAACTCTTTGAGGACTGAAGTTCCTTCCAGCTTTGAAAGTCTATAATTCTCTTTGAATGTCTCTTCCCTCCTGGGGACATCTTTCTCTTCACCATTCATTCATAAGCCAAACCTTGACATCCAAATTTGTTGGTTCTCCAATTTCAGATGAGGCACTTTATACTCCTGGATGCTCTGAAAAGATGACAAGCATAGCCCCTCCTTGGAGACCTTTTCTTCTCCTCTGTGTAGGACACTCATGGCGTCGCATTTTGGAAACAAAAGGCAGGCATTCTTTGAAACCTGGGCTTTAGCGCCAAGATACTGAGGCTCATTGTGAAGTTTAGAGTCTGTTTTTTCTTACTGACAGTCTTTCTTCCTTTAAAAAAAATGCTGCCTCTCCTTCATATCATTTTACTAATGAAAGGCTGCCCATCTAGAAAAGGCTACTGGCTGCCTGACATGGAGACTTTGCTCTCCCTGGTGGCACCAGATCACTCAGGATGGGAAGTGGCTTAGTGTAATAGGCAGCTTTGTGTTTCTGTCTGCTGCTCACCAGCTCCTACTATGTCCTTGAAAATCCTTTGCTGTGAACTTGTGGCCTGTGTACATGACGGGGTGGGGCTGGGGGATTGCAAGGTGCTGGGGAGAGACTCACCTCATTTTTGTTTTCTACTGAACGTTTTCTGAGTTGTAGGAATCCACCCTAACTTCGTGAATTCTTATATTGGACCTCCACCTAGAGTGCCAGCCTAAAGCAACTGGGACCACTTACCAAGTGTGTGTGATGAGTCATGTGCCAGGTGCTTTCTTAGTGTTGTCACAATAACTCTGCATGGTAGGTATTATTGTATTCATTTTGATTAGTGGGGAAAACTGAGCCAATTCTATAGACTCTAGTTCTCTAGTTCTTTTCTTTTTGCTTAAAAAAAAAGAAATATAGTTGAGTTACAATGTTGTGTTAGTTTCAGGTGTACAGCAAAGTGATTCAGTTTTATATATATATTATATATATATATATATATAATATATATATGTATATTCTTTTTCAGATTCTTTTCCATTATAGGTTATTGCAAAATATTGAGTATAATTCCCTGTGCTCTACAATAGGCCCTTGTTGTTTATCTATTTTATATATAGTAGTTTATATCTGCTAATCCCAACCTCCTAATTTATTCCCCCCCACCACCCCTGTTCTTATTTTTACCCATAGCAGATGCTTGAGAAATATTTGCTGAAGAAATCAGTGAGCAAATGGGACTCGGAAGTTAAGAATTTATCTTAGGTGGTATAGCTGGCTAGGATTTAAACCCACATCTGGCCCGTCCCTACCTCCATGGCACCCGTTTTACTCCATCGGCATCTCTACAGCATCCCGACATTTTTGCCACCATTGCTACTTGTGTACCAGGCTCATTTCTGCATCAATATTTTGTTCTCATGTCTCTACCAATCTACGATATTCCTCTCCCTTCCGTTTATCCAATTTCTTGCTTTTCTTCAAAGTCAGGCAGTTGGTTCAACACACACAGTAGCTGAGATTATTTTGCACATATAATTTTGTAACATTTTCCACGTAGCACGAGTTATTGAAGACTCTTTGTAAATACCATACTTTAGGGCTGCATGCATGGGGAGGTAGGGTTCAAGTTACTCACTGGAAAGTTAGTAAATAGCTAAAGGGCTCAGAATTGAGAGAGCTGGTGTAAGTCTAGTATCTTATTCTTACCTTAGGAAGTCGACCTCCCTTATTTTTCTCACTTGTAATCGAAGGGGCCTGGCTGCCATGACTTCAGCTCTCTTGCATTCTAAGCCGTTTGATTTTGTGAAGTCAAGACGAGCAAAATGAATCATGAAAACAATGTCCGTTTATAGAACAAGTTTTGCCCTTAAGATGTTTCCACCTCGGTGCCGCTTCTGTCTCAGGAAGGCAGGGCTGTACCGACCTGGAGGGCTGTGCTGACCTTGAGAGCTGTGCCTGCCCCTCCCCTTCCAGGCATGGTATCGTCTCTTCTCTGCACTCTTAGACCCCAAGTGGTGTGAAAATAAGTTTCAGCCCTGTCTCTTCCATTAGGTGGGGCCGTCCAGCTTCCAGGGACAATTCCAGCCCAGCATCCCCACTGCCCACTCAGCAGGGGGCCTGTTACCCTGGGAGACAGTGCCTGACCACAGCCCTGTGCATGGTCTCCTAGATTTGCATTCTTCCCACTGCAGAAATATGTTACCAACTTCCTTATAAATCAGCCTTTCTGCAGGAGTGGAAAGCTTGCTGTCCACTGCCACTTTGTGTCCCCAGGTGCTCATGGGGTACTGAGCTGTAGCACACGTTTTCAAGTCCAAGAATTACAGCCACCAACAATGACATCCTTCCAACATCTGATCAGCCGTCATCAGGTTGGTCCCCCTTGGGACGTTCTAATAAGTGGTAATTCGCTCTCCCAAATGAAACATTCCCATGCTACAGTTGCCTTTTAATTAAACTATCATTGTCTCTAGAACTTAATGATCCTAATCTTCCTGAAAAGGAGGAAGGGACTACAGTTTTCACAGGTAGTGTTCCTGGGTTTACATAGACCTGTTGATTTAAATGAGTTCAATGGCTTTGAATAAGTAAGGGATGCCAACGAATGTGAATCAATTAATGTGGATCCTATTCCATGGGTGTCTTAGGGTTGTTTTCTCATTTAATGAACAGTTTAAAGTGGTGGTTACATGCACAGGCTCTGAGGCCAGACTATCTGGGTCCAAATCTTATTTGTGCCACTTAGTTGCTGTGTGATATAGGCAAGGTAGTTAACATCTCTGTGCCTTAGGTTTCCTCATCTGAAAACTGGTGGTACTCCTAGTGCCTTCTGCAGGAGGTTGTTGAGAGGACTACATTCATTAAAGCTGTAAATGTTTAGAACAGTTCCCAGCATCTAGTGCTCTACAAGTGCTAAATATACGTAAGTTAGTTATTATCATCACATCATCGTCATCATTGGGATCCCAGTTCCACACTGCCTGTATCAGGGCTGGTCTAAGACCAAACACAAGCAAGGTCTTTATTACTAAAAGTTAGTGTTAAGGTTATTGTAGCGTTACTATTTTTTTTTTTAATGGAAGGAATCCTATGGAAAGTACAACTCTGATTTCTTTTTTTAAAAATTTATTTTATTGAAGTATAGTTGATTTACAATGTTGTGTTAATTTCTGCTTCTTGGCAAAGTGATTCAGTTATACATGAATATACATTCTTTTTCATTATGGTTTATTGCAGGATATTGTATATAGTTCCCTGTGCTCTACAGTAGGACCTTGCTGTTTATGCATCTTGTATATAATAGTTTGCATCTGCTAATCCCAACCTCCCAATCCATTTCTCTCCCACTCCCCTCCCCCTTGGCAGCCACAAGTCTGTTCTCTATGTCTGTGAGTCTGTTTCTGTTTCATAGATAGATTCGTTTGTGTCCTATTTTAGATTCCACATATAAATGATACCATGTGGTCTTTGTCTTTCTCTTTCTGACTTACTTCAACTCTAATTTCAGAGCATGACTATTCCACATATATTATTTTAGGGTCTGGAAACCATTGTTTGAATATATAGAATTCTTAAGAAGATTTCTGGGAGTCATGGGGGTTTTGCGGGTAGAACATGTGAATGTTTGAAGGGGAAAGGCATACTTCCTATTTCATCTTCCAGCAAGAAGGCTTGAGAGCTAACTTTTCTCAAAGAGATTCCCCAGGGCTCAGCAAGATTTCACAAAGTGACCAAAGCATCTGCTCTAGCTGGCTCTGCCTTCTCCGTGTTCTCTATCTGTGGGGTATTACATTCTTGGCCGCAGTTCTTCACTCCTCACTTTATCTATGCCATTTGCCCTGAAATTTGTGTTTCTTTCAATGAAATGTGGAATGCACTTTCCTGGTCCTGGATGTTGGACTGTCATGCGACTTACTTTAGCCAATGGAATGTGGATAGAAGTGACAGGCCCAGGACTTAAGAAGCCTTGCCTGTTTTGTTCACTCCACTTTTCCTAGGTCATCACCATGAAAAGAACATGCCCTGGCTAGTCAGCTGACCCAATGTGGATGAGAGCCATGTGTAGCAGACCTGCACCCAACTTGAGCACAGCCAAGATATCAGAATCACCCCAGTGAACCACAGATGCATGAGAAAGAGATGCTTATTGTTGTATGCCAAGAGATTTTGTGGCTGTTTTTCACACGGCAGTAGCTTATGATAGATAATCTCTTATTAATATCATGACAATCCTCTACCCTCATCTCTGCCCCATCCTGTTGGTAGCCAAATTATCTTGAAGATCTCTGTGTATCAGCTAGGAAGGCATTCAGTTGGAAGTAATGTATCCAGTTAGAAAAGCCTGAATGTGGAGGAAGTCAGTCCATGGCTAGTACAGCTGCTAAGTGATGTGCCAGAAATCAGACCCTTTGTATATTTTTCTCTGCTATCCTTAACATGTAGCTTCCGTTCTTATTTATGTTGACTTCTGTACACACAGGTCTGTTCCAAATCCATCTGAGTTCCATACAGGAAGAAGAAAAAAGAAGCACACAAAGCTGAATGAAAGCATGCCAGGTGAGGCTGCCCAACTTACATAGCTCCTTTCCAAGCCCTATCTGGAGATATCCATTTACATCTCATTGGCCATAATTGAGTCTCATGGACGACCCTATTTTCAAGGGGATCTGGGATAGTGAGAAGTTTAACTGAGTGTATTGTTACCTTGAACAAATTTGGGGTTCTCTTATTAATGATGAAGGCAAGAGAGAGTATGGAGTAGGCTGCTTGCAGTGTTTACTAGGAGGATCTGAGGTCGGGGTTGGCAAACTACAGCTGCCCATTGTTATACATAAAGTCTATTGGAACCCAGCCATGCTCGTTTGTTTTTAGTTAGTCTATGATAATTTTTGTGCTACAACGTCAGAGTTTAGCAGTTGTGATGGAGACTGTGTGATGTGCAAAGCCTGAAATATTTACTCTCTGGCCCTTTACGAAAAGCTTGCCCACAAACTTATGGTTACCAAAGGGGAATGTGGTGCGGAAGGATAAATGAGGAACTTGGGATTAACATACACACACTACTATGTATAAAATAGATACATCAACAAGGACCTGCTGTATAGCACAGGGAACTCTACTCAATATTCTGTAATAACTTATAAGGGAAAAAAATCTGAAAGAGAGTAACTATATGTGTATGTATAACTGAATCACTGTGCTGTACACCTGAAACTAACACAACATTGTAAATCAACTCTACTCTAATAAAATTAAAAAAGAAAAGCTTGCCCACCCCTGTCTTAGGTAATCAGATCATGTTGTTCCTCCATTTAAACCCTCCCACTGGCTTCCAATTCTACTTAGAATGAAACCCAGCCCCTCACAGTACGTAAGACAGGACCCAGTATGGTGGCTGCCGACCTCTCTCCAGGTGCTCCCTAGCTCAGGGAGGCTGGCTTTCTGTCTCAAACACACAGGGCCCCCTCCCACCGTGGATGATTCTGCACTTGCTCTTCCCTTGATAGAAGGCCTTGTTTCAAGATCTGGAAGCCACTTAGTCCATGAGGTATTGAAATTTAAATTGATCAAAATGAAATCGATTAAAAGTCAGTTTCCCAGGTGCACTAACCACATGTCAAGTGCTCTGTTGTCACATATTGGACAACACAGCTGCGCAACAGTTTTATCCTCACAGAAGTTTCTATTGGAGAGTGCTGCTCGAGGGCTTCTCAGGGTCAGCATTACCTTCTTTTTCAAATATCACCTTTTTTTAAAATTTATTTTTTTAATTGAAGTATAGTTAATTTACAAAGTTGTGTTAGTTTCAGGTATACAACAAAGTGATTCAGTTATGCATATGTATATCTATTCTTTTTCAGATTCTTTTCCATTATAGGTTATTACAAGATACTGAGTATAATTCTCTGTGCTCTACAGTAGGTCCTTGCTGTTTATCTATTTTATATGTAGTAGTGTGTATATGTTAATCCCAGTTTATCTCTCCCCACCACTCCTGCTATCCCCTCTGGTAACCATAAGTTTGTTTTCTATGTCTGTGAGTCTGTTTCTGTTTTGTAAATAAGTTCAATTTTATCATTTTTAAGATTCCACATATAAGTGATATCACATGATATTTGTTTTTCTCTGTCTGACTTACTTCACTTAGTATGATAATCTCTAGGTCCAGCTATGTTGCTGCAAATGGCATTATTTATTTCTTTTTTACCTTTTTAGCAATAGCTAACCCTCTCCCAAGCTCATCTCCCTCAACTTCCCTGTCCCAAGTTACCTGATTTATTTTCTTTGTAGAACTTATCTCTATCTGAAATTACTCTGTATATTTGTCTGTGTGCTTGCTTATTGGCTATGTTTCCTTCTGGAATGCAAGCTCCGTTAAAGCAGGGATCCTGCCTGTCTAGTTAGTGGCTGAAACCTCTGCACCCAAAGCAGTGTCTGCCATATGATAAGAGGTTAATGATTCTTTGTGAATAACTATTATAAAGAAGACAGAGACTGATCTGGCTTGCAAGATAGAGACTGATCTGGCTTGCTTAAAATCTTAGGAGATTTTATTCATGTCTGTTGTTGTCATGGCAGCAGGCAATGCCATTCTCCAAGCCTGGCAACAGGTGTACTTTTTACAGGTAGGGAAACCCTTCTCCACAGGAACCAATATTCTCTGAAATGGGGGCAGTGAAGCAAAAAGTGTGACCTTTGCACCTAGTTCAGGGAAGCTGGAAGGTCCTCCAAAATTCAACCATTAGTCAAAGCTCTTCTTCACATTTGGGGCATCCCAGGCTATCTCCTCTTTATTTAGAACCTTCTGGTGGCCCTCTAATTGCTTCAAGATAAAGGATGGTACACAAGGTACTTCTGATTTTGTTTCTGCCTCATTTCTAATCGCTCCAATGACAACATGACATTCTCAGGCTGACAGGAATGCCTGCTTCCATTGGTGACTCTGGGTCATTGTTAAAGATCTTGGTGGATAGAGTCCATACCTTATTCTGAGGAGAAAGAATAGTATGAGGTTATTCTGAACAACTTTATACCAAAAGAGAGGAACTTTGGATCATTGAGGCCAGTGTGATTCCAGAGCCTCAGCCCCCTACATTCAGACATTTGTATAATTTCCTAAATCCAAAATTGAAGCACTAATCCACACGAATCATTTCTAGAATGTATAATCAATAGAGAAAGTGAAATATCTTTCCACCTCTCTCTCTAAGAATTTTTTGCTTGAAATTTTCATTTGACATGAGTGGTTCTGCCATTCAATCTACCAACTTCAGTTTATATTATAAGAAAATATAATAGAGAATCATTAATTAATTAATCAATTCAGTAAAGTTTCACTAAGTAGGTCCCAGGGCGAATATGACAAATATGGTTCTTGACCTCACAGAATATACTTCTAGGTGGGAAGACAGACAAAGCACATATTAGTAAAGAATACATTTGTTAGTAAAGAGACAGCTAAGTAAATTTTTTCATATGGTTTAAATGTTATAGAGACAACTGAAAAAGGACTGAGAATTACAAATAAACACTAGCTACATGTGGTTACTAACCATTTGAAATGTGGTTAGCCTGAATGAGGAACTGACTTTTAAATCTTATTTAATTTTAATTAACAATTTTGAATAGCCATATGTGTCTCATGAGAAACATATTGCACAGTGCAGCTCTTTATGATTTTAACCTTTTGAAGTTTGTGAAGACTTGCCTTGTGGCTCACAGTATAGCCAATTAAAAAAAGTTAAGTAGTTTTCAGTTGTTAGGTGCTATATTTTGTATGTTTGTTTTAATCAGGTCAAATTGTTCTATAGCCTTACTTAAAAAAAGTATGCTTATTTTATCAATTACTGAGAGAGTGTGTTAACATCTGCCATTATCTTATAAATGTGTCTGTTTGTCCTTATAGTTCTGTAAATATTTGCTTTGCATATTAAGAGGTCATGTTATTAAGTGCATCCAAATTTAGAACGGTTATAATTCCTAGTGAATTGATCCTGTTTTTATTGAGAAATAATCCTCTTCATTTCTAATAATGCTTTTTTGCCACTGATTCTATTTTAGCTCTTGTAATATAGCTGCACTAGTTACTTTTAGTTAGTGTTTGCATGGATACCCTTTACCATTTTTTATTTTCAACCTTTTTTGTATTTTTGTACATTTTAGATGCAGTTCTTCTAAGCAGAATAAAATATAAACTTTCTAATCCAGTATGATAATCTTAGTCTTTTAACTGAAGCATTTTTTATTGACATTTACTGAAACTATAGCTATATTTATCTTTAAATCTACCTTCTCATTATGTGCTAGTTATTTGCCTATCCTGTCCTATTTTTCTTGCTTTGTTCTTTCTCAAATTATTTTGGATTAAAAAAATGCTATTCCCCTCCCCCCTTTTGTAACACAGTGTTGTATTCTGGATGGTCTTTTCTCACCTATAGCTAATTTTTGGTAAATTCGTTCATTCAAATCTTGATTTAAATTATTGTATATTTCAGGTCCAAAACTTCTATTAGACTCTTTAAAAAATGGCACCTTTTAGATTTCCTGATTCTTTGTGAAACATTAAAGCCTGGCTCATGGCATTGAACTTAAGTACAGTTGTTTCATAGTCTATATCTAATGATTTCAATATCTGGAGTCTCTGTTGGTCTGTTTCTGTTGTCCAATTTTTCTGCTAGCTCATGGTGTTTGTCTTCACATGTGCCTGGTGGTCTTTGACTATATTCTGGACATTACGGTGAAAATTTATTTGTTGAAGTAACTTGAGGCCTACCATGGTAGTCTCTACATCTGGAGAGGATTTCCATTGCTTTCACCATGAGTCTAGAGGTACTACTTGTTTTGGGCCATCTTAATCTAAATTCATTTAAACCTAAATTGAGGTTTTCTGGGCCATAAGGTGATGTGACGCCAGACTTCTGTCTATTAAAGAGCTGGTTAACATCCAGTTTACTCTCAGTCCTAGGGTATAGTGCTTTCTTGCCCTTCCCAGACCAAAGTGAAGGGTGGTTTACCTAGATTTCCTCCCATAATTTTGCTTTGCTTGTTCCACAAGTTTCAGTGTACAGCTCAGCCTTTGGTCTATCTCAGCTTGACCAGCAAATATTTCATGGCTAAAGTCACCTTGAATGCTGAGCTCAACCAAATAAGCCTTACTATCTGTTAGTGGATCAGCACTTTCAACACGATTTTTTGTCCAGATTTTTTAATGGTCTCTGAAGGAAAGATTGGTCTGAGTTATGTAGCTCAGTCTTGTTGGGAATAGAAATGATGGTGTGCCTTTAAGCAGATTACTTAATCTTTCAGAGACTATTTTTTTCCTGAGCCTTATTTTCTCTTACTGTTATTTTTAAAAAATTAGTGCTCTAGGTGACAATTCTCACTGACAGAGCGGTTTGGCACCTTGTTCTTATATCTCCTGATCTAAGAACACTGTAACATGTTCCCAGAAATAAATTGACGTGCCTTCCTTGAATGGCAAATTTGGCATCAGTAACAAGTCATGAGGCCAATGCTGATGTGATGCTTGACTGAAAATTTTACAGAATTTTCTTGTGTTTTTATTGAATCAAGTAAGCGAACAAACATGCTTTAATTTTTCTTATTTTCCAGTATGTTGCCAAAGACGTGCACATGGGAATTTGTACAATGAACATGTGTGGGAGATGACACCCACTGTTCAGCCATTGAGGTGGGGATTGTTAGCAAATGGCATTTGGCTGCTCCCCACAGATGAGATGGGAATTCCAACATGAGAAGATGTCTATTTGTACAATTCATTTTGGGACTGATTCAAAATACATTTTACACAACGTAAATTGGTGCAACCACTATGGACAACAGTATGGAGGTTCCTCAAAGAACTGAAAATAGTACTGCCATATGATCCAGCAATCCCACTCCTGGGCATATATCTGGACAAAACTATAATTCAAAAAGATACATGTACCCCTATGTTCATTGCAGCACTATTCACAATAGCCAAGACATGGAAGTAACCTAAATGTCCATCGACAGATGAATGGATAAAGAAGATGTGAGATATCTGTATATCTATATATCTATATATCTCACATCTTCTTTATCCATTCATATATATATATATATTCATATATATATTCATATATATATATATACACACACACACACACACACACATACACAATGGAATACTACTCAGCCATAAAAAAGAATGAAATAATGTCATTTTTGGCAACATGGATGGACCTAGAGATTATCATACTAACTGAAGTAAGTCAGACAGAGAAAGACAAATATCATATGATATCGCTTATATTGGAATCTAAAATATGACACAAATGAGCTTATCTACAAAAGGGAAGCAGACTCAGAGACATAGAGAACAGACTTATGGTTGCCAAGGAGGAGGGAGCTGGGGGAGGGATGGATTGGGAGGTTGGGATTAGCAGATGCAAACAATTATATATCGAATGGATGAACAACAAGGTCCTACTGTATTGTACAGGGAACTATATTAAATATCCTGTGATAAACCATAATGGAAAAGAATATGAAAAGGAATGTACATATATGTATAACTGAATCACTTTGCTGTATCACAGAAATTAACACAACATTGTAAATCAACTATACTTCCATTAAGTAAAGTAAAAAATACATTCATACAAGTTAAAAGTTTAAATGTGAATAAACAGTTTTGAAATATAAGAAATCAGGTTGGGCTTTCCCGGTGGTGCAGTGGTTAAGAATCTGCCTGCCAATGCAGGGGACACAGGTTCGATTCCTGGTCCAGGAAGATCCCACATGCTGTGGAGCAACTGGGCCCGTGCACCACAACTGCTGAGCCTGTGCTCTAGAGCCCACGAGCCACAAGTACTGAAGTCCACGCACCTAGAGACTGTGCTCTGCAACAAGAGAAGCCACTGCAATGAGAGGCCTGCACACCACAATGAAGAGTAGCCCCCACTCGCTGCAGCTAGAGGAAGCCTGCATGCAGCAATGAAGACCCAATGCAGCCAAAAATAAATAAATAAAATAAATAAATTATAAAAAAGAGAAATCAGGTCAAGCTTGGTGTGAAAAATTTTCTTCAACTTGGATAATGAAAAAAGTCACAACCATTTTTTTCTTGCATAGAAAATATAGAACAAAAAATGACAATACCCAGTCTTCATTGAGCACTAGCTATGTGAGAGGAACTTGTGAAAAGGCTTAACCAATGTTAACTCCTGTTAAATCTTATTAAACCCACTTTCTAGATGAACAAAGTGAAGTACAGAGAAGTTGCCTTTGTTTGTACAGTTAGTAAATCAGAGCCAGGATTCAAGGGCAGCAACTTGGGCTCTTGTCCACTCTGCCATGGTGTTCATTTCTTTCTGATTTACACTGTAATTCTGTTAGTCCAAGTATTACCTCTACAGGGGGGCTGTACCTACCTTCCATGGGATCATTGGCGTAACACAAATAGGAGATATTTAAAGGCACATCTGCTCAGTTTTATTTACAACTTGGCCAGGTGGATGGATGAGTCTGAGGGTGTGAAGCTCTGGTGTGTATCCACAGGCCACCCCACTTTTCTGAGGCTACAGGAGCCCATAAATATCCCTCAGCTCCCTCCCTTGCTGCTTTATAGGCTTGACCAGTCTCAATCCTCATTGGCTGTAAAAGACCAACACTTTCTACTTACCTATTGTATTTCCTCTCGGTGTGGTCAACTCCTGGAATCACAGAGGTCTGGGCACATGTGACAGACAGCTGCCTGCTGCCACTTGTCACCTCTTCCCTCTTCACTGTCAGAGTTCACAGATGTCATAACCTGACGGAGAAAGTGAAACAATAGGAGACCAATACAAGAAAGCAAATTATTAACTGTTCTATTGATTCTTTAAATTTATTTATTTATTATTTATTTATTATTGAATGGAAGATTTTTAAATTTTTTTTGAGTTTTGTTTTATTTCTTTTTTTTATACAGCAGGTTCTTATTACTTATCTATTTTATACATATTCGTGTATATATGTCAATCCCAATCTCCCAATTCATCCCATCACCACCACCCACACCCCAATTTCCCCCCTTGGTGTTCATACATTTGTTCTCTATATCTGTCTCTACTCCTGCCTTGCAAACTGGTTCATCTCTACAATTTCTGTAGATTCCACATATATGTGTTAATATACAATATTTGTTTTTCTCTTTCTGACTTACTTCACTCTGTATAACAGTCTCTAGGTCCATCCACATCTCTACAAATGACCCAATTTCGTTCCTTTTTATGGCTGAGTAATATTCCATTGTATATATGTACCATATTTTCTTTATCCATTGTCTGTTGATGAGCATTTAGGTTGCTTCCATGACCTAGCTATTGTAAATAGTGCTGCAATGAACATTGTGGTACATGACTCTTTTTGAAGTATGGTTTTCTCTGGGTATATGCCCAGTAGTGGTATTGCTGGGTCATACAGTAATTCTAATTTTAGATTTTTAAGGAATCTCCATACTGTTCTCCATAGTGGCTGTATCAATTTACATTCCCACCGAAAGTGCAAGAGGGTTCCCATTTCTCCATACCCCATCCAGCATCTGTTGTTTGTAGATTTGTGATGATGACCATTCTGACTGGTGTGAGGTGATACCTCATTGTAGTTTTGATTTGCATTTCTCTAATTATTAGTGATGTTGAGAAGCTTTTTATGTGCCTCTTGGTCATCTGTATGTCTTCTTAGGAGAAATATCTATTTAGGTCTTCTGCTCATTTCTGGATGGGTCTCTTTGTTTTTTTAATTTTGAGCTGCAAGAGTTGTTTATATATTTTTGGGGATTAATCCTTTGTCCGTTGATTCATTTGCAAATACTTTCTCTGATTCTGAGGGTTGTCTTTTCATCTTGTTTATAGTTTCCTTTACTGTGCAAAAGCTTTTAAATTTCATTAGGTCCCATTTGTTTATATTTGTTTTTATTTCCATTACTTTAGGAGGTGGGTCAAAAAATATCTTGCTGTGATTTATGTCAAAGTGTTCTTCCTATGTTTTCCTCTAAGAGTTTTATAGTGTCCAGTCTTACATTTAGGTCTTTAATTCATTTTGAGTTTATTTTTGTGTATGGTGTTAGGAAGTGCTCTAATTTCATTCTTTCACATGTAGCTGTTCAGTCTTCCCAGCAACACTTATTGAAGAGACTGTCTTTTCTCCATTGTATATCTTTGCCTCCTTTGTCATAGATTAGTTGACCAGAGATGCATGGGTTTACCTCTGGGCTTTCCATCCTGTTCCATTGATCTATATTTCTGTTTTTGGGCCAGTACCATATTGTCTTGATTACTATAGCTTTGTAGTATAGTCTGAAGTCAGGGAGTCTGATTCCTCCAACTCCATTTTTCCCCTCAAGATTGCTTTGGTTATTTGGGGTCTTTTGTGTTTCCATACAAATTGTGCATTTTTTTGTTCTAGTTCTGTAAAAAATGCCACTGGTAATTTGATAGGGATTGCATTGAATCTGTAGATTGCTTTGGGTAGTATAGTCATTTTCACAATATTGATTCTTCCAATCAAAATACATGATATATCTCTCCATCTTTTGTGTCATCTTTGATTTCTTTCATCAGTGTCTTATAGTTTTCTGCATACAGGTCTTTTGTTTCCTTAGGTAGGTTTTTCCTAGGTATTTTATTCTTTTTGTTTCAATGGTGAATGGGATTGTTTCCATAATTTCTCTGATCTTTCATTGTTAGTGTATAGGAATGCAAGAGATTTCTGTGCATTAATTTTGTATCCTGAAACTACCAAATTCATTGATTAGCTCTAGTAGTTATACTTCTTTTCCAATGTGTATTCCAATGTGTATTCTTTTATTTCTTTTTCTTCTCTGATTGCCGTGGCTAGGAATTCCAAATCTATGTTGAATAACAGTGTTGAGAGTGGACGTCCTTGTCTTGTTCCTGATCTTAGAGGAAAAGCTTTCAGTTTCCCACCATTGGGAATGATGTTTGCTGTGAGTTTGTTGTATATGGCCTTTTTTATGTTAAGGTAGTTTCCCTCTATGCCCACTTTCTGTAGAGTTTTTACCATAACTCAGTGCTGAATTTTGTCAAAAGCTTTTTCTGTATCTATTGAGATGATCATATGGTTTTTATTCTTCACTCAGTTAATATCGTGTATCACATTGATTGATTTGCATATATTGAAGAATCTTTGCATCCCTAGGATAAATCTCAGTTGATCATAGTGTATGATCCTTTTAATGTGTTGTTGGCTTCTGTTTGCCAGTATTTTGTTGAGGATATTTGCATCTACATTCATCAGTGATATTGGTCTGTAATTTTCTTTTTTGTAATCTTTGTCTGGTTTTGGTATCAGGATGATGGTGGCCTTGTAGAATGAGTTTGGGAATGTTCTTTCCTCTTCAATTTTTTGGAAGAGTTTGAGAAGGATGGGTGTTAGCTCTTCTCTAAATATTTGAAAGAATTCACATGTGAAGCCATCTGGTCCTGAGCTTTTGTTTGCTGGAAGATTTTTAATCACAGTTTCAATTTCAGTGCTTGTGATTGGTCTGTTTATATTTTCTATTTCTTCCTGATTCAGTCTCAGAAGGTTGTTCTTTCCTAAGAATTTGTCCATTTCTTCCAGGTTATCCATTTTATTGGTATATAGTTGCTTGTAGTAATCTCTCATGATCCTTTGTATTTCTGCAGTGTCAGTTGTTACTTCTCATTTTCATTTCTAATTCTGTTGATTTGAGTCTTCTCCCTTTTTTTCTTGATGAGTCTGGCTAATGGTTTATCAATTTTGTTTATCTTCTGTGCCTCCTGGACTTGATTAACTATTTCCTTTCCCATATTGGGGAAGTTTTCAACTATAATCTCTTCAAATATTTTCTCAGTCCCTTTCTTTTTCTCTTCTTCTTCTGGAACCCCTATAATTCGAATGTTGGTGCGTTTAATGTTGTCCCAGAGGTCTCTGAGACTGTCCTCTGTTCTTTTCATTCTTTTTTCTTTATTTTGCTCTGCAGCAGTTATTTCCACTATTTTATCTTCCACCTCACTTATCCGTTCTTCTGCCTCAGTTATTCTGCTATTGATCCCATCTAGAGTATTTTTCATTTCATTTATTGTGTTTTTAATCGATGCTTGATTCATCTTTAGTTCTTCTAGGTCCTTGTTAACTGTTTCTTGCATTTTGTCTATTCTATTTCCAAGATTATGGATCTTGGAAATAGAATCTTGGATCAGCTTTACTATCATTATTCTGAATTCTTTTTCAGGTAGACTGCCTATTACCTCTTCATTTGTTAGGTCTGGTAGGTTTTTATCTTGCTCCTTCACCTGCTGTGTGTTTTTCTGTCTTCTCATTTTGCTTATGTTACTGTGTTTGGGGTCTCCTTTTTGCAGGCTGCAGATTCGTAGTTCCCGTTGTTTTGGGTGTCTGACCCCAGTGGCCAAGGTTGTTTCAGTAGGTTGTGTAGGCTTCCTGGTGGGGGGGACTAATGCCTGTGTTCTGGTGGTTGAGGCTCGATCTTGTCTTTCTGGTGGACAGGTCCACGTCTGGTGGTGTGTTTTGGGGTGCCTGTGCCCTTATTATGTTTTTAGGCAGCCTCTCTGCTAATGGGTGGGGTTGTGTTCCTGCCTTGCTAGTTGCTTGGCATAGGGTGACCCGCACTGTAGCTTGCTGGTCGTTGACTGAAGCTGGGTGCTGGTGTTGGGATGGAGATCTCTGGGAGATTTTCGCTGCTTGATATTATGTGGAGCTGGGAGGTCTCTTGTGGACCCGTGTCCTGAAGTTGGCTCTCCCACTTCAGAGGCACAGCACTGGCTCCTGGCTGCAGCACCAAGAGCCTTTCATCCACCCGGCTCAGAATAACAGGGAGAAAAAGTAGAAAGAAAGAATTAGTAGAAGAAAGAAAGAGAGAGGGAAAGAAAGGAAGAAGGGAAGAAAGGCAGGAAGGAAGGAAGAAAGAAAGAAAGGAGGGAGGGAGGGAGGAAGGATGGAAAGAAAGAAGGAAAGAAAGGAGGGAGGGAGGGAGGAATGAAAGCAAAAGGAAGAGTGAATGGAAGAAGGGAGGGAGGGAGGGAGGGAGGAAAGAAAGAAAGAAAGACAGGAGGGAGGGAGGGAGGAAGGAAAGAAAAAGAAAGTGGAAAGAAGAAGGGTGGGAGGGAGGGAGGGAGGAAAGAAAAAGAAAGAAGGAAAGGAGGAGCGGAGGGAGGGAGGGAGGAAGGGAAGGTAGGAAAAAAAGAAAGAGCAGGTAAAGTAAAATAGAATAAAATATGAAATATAGTAGCGTTATTAAAATTAGAAAGTAATTATTGGAAAAAAAAAACGGACCGATAGAACCCTGGGACATATGGTGGAAGCAAAGCTATACAGAGAGAATCTTACACAGAAGATTACACATACACATTCACAAAAAGAGAGCAGGGGGAAAAATCAAAAATCTTACTCTCCAAGTCCACCTCCTCAATTTGGGATAGTTCGTTGTAAAAAGAGGAAAAGGGCGAGAAGTCTGAAATCTTGCTCTCTAAGTCCACCTCCTTAATTTGGAATAATTCGTTGTAAAAAGAGGAAAAGGGGGGAAAGTCTTAAATCTTGTCCTCAAAGTCCACTTCCTCAATTTGGGATGATTCGCTGTCCATTCATGCACTCCACAGACGCAGGGCACATCAAATGGACCGTGGAGCTTTAATCCGCTGCCTCCGAGGCTGCACAGAGAGATTTCCCTGTCTCTGCTCTCACAGCTCCCGGGTCTCAGCCTTGGACCTGGCCCCGCCTCTGCGCGTAGGTCGCCGGAGGGCGTCCGTTCTTCGCTCAGACAGGACGGGTTTAAAGGAGCCGCTGATTCGGGGGCTCTGGCTCACTCAGGCAGAGGGGAGGGAGGGGCGCGCAGTGTGGGGCGGGCCTGCGGCGGCAGAGGCCGGCGTGACGTTGCAGCAGCCCGTGGCGCTCCGTGCGCTTTCCCGGGAAAGCCGTCCCCGGGTCTCGGGACCCCGGCAGTGGCGGGGTGCACAGGCCCCCCGGAAGGTGGGGTGGACAGTGACCCGCGCTCCCACACAGGCCCCGCTGCTGCTGCGGCGGCGGCCCACGCTCGTCTCCGAGGTCCGCGCCTTACCCGCGGCTCGCGCCTGTCTCCGGCTCTTCCCCAAGCAGCCCTCTTAATGCCCTCTCCTCGCGCACCAGGAAACAAAAGGGAAAAAAGTCTCTTGCCTCTTCGGCAGCTCCAGACCCTTTCCCCGGACTCCCTCCGGGCTAGCCGTGGTGCACTAACCCCTTCAGGCTCTCTTCCTGCCGCCAGCCCCAGTCCTCTCCCTGCTCTCCGACTGAAAGCCGATACCCGAGCCTCAGCTCCCAGCCCCGCCCACCCCGGCGGCCGAGCAGACAAGCCTCTCGGGCTGGTGTGTGCCTGAGGGCACCGATCCTCTGTGCCGGAATCTCTCCGCTTTGCCCTCCGCACCCCTGTTGCTGTGCTCTCCTCCGCTACTCCGAAGCTTTCCCCCTCCGCCACCTGCAGTCTCCGCCCGCGAAGGGGCTTGTAGTGTGTAGAAACCTTCCCTCCTTCACGGCTCCCTCCCACTGGTGCAGGTCCCGTCCCTATCCTATTGTCTCTGTTTCTTCTTTTTTTCTTTTGCCCTACCCAGGTATGTGGGGAGTTTCTTGCCTTTTGGGGGGTCTGAGGTCTTCTGTCAGCGTTCAGTAGGTGTTCTGTAGGAGTTGTTCCACGTGTAGATGAATTTCTGATGTATCTGTGGGGAGGAAGGTGATCTCCGCGTCTTACTCTTCCGCCATCTTCCTCCGGGCTCTGTTTATCTTCTCAAAGAACCAGCTTTTAGTTTTATTGATCTTTGCTATTGTTGTCTTTGTTTCAATTTCATTTATTTCTGCTCTGATCTTTATAATTTCTTTCCTTCTCCTAATTTTGGGTTTTGTTTGTTCTTCTTTCTCCAGTTCCTTTAGGTGTAAGGTTAGATTTTATTTATTTATTTGTTTTTGCAGTACATGGGCCTTTCACTGTTGTGGCCTCTCCTGTTGTGGAGCACAGGCTCCGGACACGCAGGCTCAGCAGCCATGGCTCACGGGCCCAGTTGCTCCGCGACATGCGGGATCTTCCCGGACCGGGGCACGAACCCGTATCCCCTGCATCGGCAGGCGGACTCTCAACCGCTGCGCCACCAGGGAAGCCCTAGATTCTTTATTTGAGATGTTTCTGGTTTCTTGGGGTCGGATTTTATTGCTATAAACTCTCTCTTAGAACTGCTTCGGCTGCATCCAATAGGTTTTGGATTGTCATGTTTTCATTGTTATTTGTCTCTAGGTATTTTTTGATTTCCTCTTTGTTATCTTCATTGATCTCTTGGTTATTTCGTAACGTATTGTTTAGCCTCCATGTGTTTGTGTTTTTTATGGTTTTTTCCCTGTCATTTATTTGTAACCTAATAGCACTGTGGTCAGAAAAGATGCTTTATATGTTTTCAATTTTCTTAACTTTACTGAGGCTTGATTTGTGACCCAATATGTGATCTATCCCAGAGAATGTTCCATGCGCACTTGAGAAGAAAGTGTAATTTGCTGTTTTTGTATGGAATGTCCTACAAATATCAATTAAAACTATCTAGTCTATTGTGTCGTTGAAAGCTTGCATTTCCTTGTTAATTTTCTGTCTGGATGATCTGTCCATTGGTTTAAGGGAGGTGTTAAAGTCCCTCACTACCATTGTGTTACTGTCGATTTCCTCTTTTATAGCTGTTAGCAGTTGCCTTATGTATTGAGGTGCTCCTATGTTGGGTGCATATATATTTGTAATTGTTATATCTTCTTCTTGGATTGATCCCTTGATCATTATGTAGTGTCCTTTCTTGTCTCTTGTAACATTCTTTATTTTAAAGTCTATTTTATCTGATATGAGTATAGCTACTCCAGCTTTCTTTTGATTTCCATTTGCATGGAATAACTTTTTCCATCCCCTCACTTTCAGTCTCTATGTGTCCCTAGGTCTGAATGGGGTCTCTGGTAGACAGCATATATATGGGTCTTGTTTTGTATCCATTCATTGAGCCTGTGTCTTTTGGCTGGAGCATTTAATCCATTCACGTTTAAGATAATTATCAACATGTATGCTCCTATTACCGTTTTCTTAATTGTTATGGGTTTGTTTTTGTGGGTCCTTTCCTTCTCTTGTGTTTCCCACTTAGAGAAGTTCCTTTAGCATTTGTTGTAGAGCTGGTTTGATGGTGCTGAATTCTCTTAGCTTTTGCTTGTCTCTAAAGCTTTTGATTTCTCCGTCGAATCTGAATGAGATCCTTGCTGGGTAGAGTAATCTTGGTTGTAGGTTCTTGTCTTTCATCACTTTAAATATATTGCTCCAGTCCCTTCTGGCTTGTAGAGTTTCTGCTGAGAAATCAGTGTTAACCTTATGGGGTTACTTTGTATATTATTTGTCTGTTTTCCCTTTTTGCTTTTAATAATTTTTCTTTGTCTTTATCTTGTGTCAGTTTGAGCACTATGTGTCTTGGCATGTTTCTCTTTGGATTTATGCTGCTTGGGACTCTCTGTACTTCCTGGACTTCGGTGGCTATTTCTTTTCCCATGTTAGGGAAGTTTTCGAGTATTGTCTTTTCAAATATTTTCTCGGGTCCTTTCTCTCTCTTTTCTCCTTCTGGGACCCCTGTAATGTGAATGTTGGTGTGTTTAATGTTGTCCCAGAGGTCTCTTAGGCTCTCTTCATTTCTTTTCATTCTTTTTTCTTTATTCTGTTCTGTGGCAGTGAATTCCACCATTCTTTCTTCCAGGTCACTTTTCCATTCTTTTCCCTTAGTTATTCTGCTATTGATTCCTTCTAGTGTATATTTCATTTCAGTTATTGTATTTTTCACATCTGTTTGCTTGTTCTTTAATTCTTCTAGGTGTTTTTTTTTTAATTCTTCTAGGTCTTTGTTAAACATTTCTTGTGTCTTCTCCATCTTTGCCTCCATTCTTTTTTTTTTTTTGCGGTATGGACCCAGCTGCTCTGCGGCATGTGGGATCTTCCCAGACCGGGGCACGAACCCATGTCCCCTGCACTGGCAGGCGGACTCTCAACCACTGCGCCACCAGGGAAGCCCTGCCTCCATTCTTTTTCCTAGGTCCTGGATCTTCTTCACTATCATTATTCTGAAATCTCTTTCTGGAAGGTTGTCTATAATAATTCTATAGTGCTTTACAAGTTTCACGCACATGATTTCATATAATCCCAAAATAAACCCCTTTTTTGCCCCTACCCCTGTATTGCCCCTCTTCCTTCCCTTGCCCCACTGGCAACCAACAACTAGTTTGTTCTTTATATCTGTGAGTCTGCTTCTTTTTTGTTTTCTTCTTCTAGTCTTTTGTATTATTTAGATTCCATACATAAATGATATCCTACCATGTTTGTCTTTCTCTGTCTGACTTATTTCACTTAGCATAATTCCCTCCGAATCCATCCATGTTGCTGTAAATGGCCAAATTTCATTTCATTCTTTTTTTATGGTTGAGTAGTGTTCCATATATATATACCACATCTTTATCCATTCATCTGTTGATAGACACCTAGGTTGCTTCCGTACCTTGGCAATTGTAAATAATGCTGCTATGAACGTTTGGGTGCATGTAGTTTTCCCAATTAGTGTTTTTCTTTTCTTTGGATATATACTCAGGAGTGGAATTGCTGGATGATATGGTATTTCTATTTTTAGTTTTTTGAGGAAACTCCATCCTGGTTTTCATAGTGCCTGCACCAATTTACATTCCCACCAACAGGGTAGGAGAGTTCCCTTTTCTCCACATCGTCTCCAACATTAGTTATTTGTGTTCTTTTTGGTGATATGTGCATTGATCCTTGTAGTCAATTGGTGCTTGAGGTTTGGCTGCCAGACCCTGTGGATGGTGCTCCTGAGTGCTTGGGGGATAGTGGCTTGTTGGGGCTGATGGGTCATGGTTACCTGTGGGACAGTGAGCAGCAGGGGTAGCAAGGCCTGCAATGTGGGAGGGAGCCTAGAGACTTTGGGAAAGAGGCCATCACCCGGCCACCTGGCTGAAGTGGAGGGTGTGCTGGGGAGGGGTGAGAAGTACCACTAGGCAGGTAAAGATGCCCACCAGCAGGAGGACATGTGGAGAAGAGCTGATGTGTGGAATTAGCCTTACCTCTGGCAAAGTGAATGGACTATGGCTTTTCAATCTAAGGAGCTGAACTTTGGATCTTGAATTAACCAGTTATCAGCTATGTGGCCCTGGGGACGTCATTAGCTTCTCTTGGCCTCAGGTTCAGCATACATCAGATGAAGATAAAACATGCTTAATCTAGTTGTTGTAAGACTGAATGATAAGAAAATCTCTGAGGTTGTTCTTGGCACATTTTAGGAGCTCAGGAAATGCTGACTACAACAAAACCAGGTTTGGATTTCTCTGGGCAGTTGACCTTCTGTAGCTTTGTTCTATCACAGTTAAGGTCAGGGAACTGCAGTTTTACAAGAGGGAGGGGTCATATCTCCTCTCTGGTTTCCAGGCTGCCCTCCAGATGTGGCCAGCAGTTTGTTGGCATATTCAGCAGCTGCAGCACCTCGGTCGAACATTGTCTGGGGAGCAGCCTACTGAGATTTGCTCATTCCCCATCCGAGCGTGTTGACAGCTCAGAGCCCATCACTTCAGAAGTGTGGTTTGAGTTGTCCCCACGTGCAGCTCCCCCTGGACGGTAAGACCCACTGGGAACTCTCTTCTCCTCTCACTTAGCATTGAGGGTGTCCAAACTTGGTCCCCCCATTGGATTTCACCAATGGGAAGAGCTTGTTGACAGCTGTCGACCTTGTTTCATAGGGGCAGTATCACTTTCCCAGGCCTGGAGGTTTTGGACAACGCTAAATATTTTTGCTCCCAGAATATAGAGTCCCCACATTTCCCCATTTATTCTTCTGGCCCAAGCCTCCTGTCTGGTTGTCTAGCATGTAACCTTCCCCCCATCCTATGAGAACACAGTATGTGTTTTCTTTCAAGGACTATTGGGAAGATGGAGGGTGCAAGCAACAGTGTTTAGAGTAAGAACAAGATCTTAGTCCCTACCATGGGCCTGTTACTTAAACTTGCTGGAGCCTCAGTTTCTTCATCTGTGAAATGGGGATGAATACCTGCTTCATAGGTATCTCCTAGGAATAACATGTCATAAGCTTAACTCATGTTAATATACTCTTTTCTTAGCTGAGCGTTAGGAAAGTATTTGTTAAGAGATACAGGGATAGATAGATAAATAAACAAACACTAGACTTCTTTTGGTCTATATATTTACTCAAGGATTTTTTAAATTTGTATTGGAGTATAGTTGATTTACAATGTTGTGTTAGTTTCAGGTGTCCAGCAGAGTGAATCAGTTACCCATATACATATCTCTACTATTTTTAAGATTCTTTTCCTATATAGGTCATTAGAGAGTATTGAGTAGAGTTCCCTGTGCTCTACAGTAGGTCCTTATTAGTTATCTATTATATTACTCAGAAAGTGTCTAGATGAATGAGTTATCACTTATCCATGTTAGGAAGACAGCTCTTTGCCTGATGCTCCATAGAGGGTTATGGTGGATGGGTCCATACAGCACAAGCCTTATCAGCAAGGGCTCAGGAACCAAGTTGCCTGCTTTAAATCCTGGCTTGACTGCTTCCTGGCTGTGTGTTACTGAGCAAGTTACTTAACCTCTCTGTGTCTAAGTTTCCCAGCTTATAAAATGAGGAAAACAATAGCCCGCTCATAGTGTTGTTGCAAGGATTAAATAAATTCATATGTTCAAATTCCGACAACAGTTCTTGATGATATAGCTTGTTAATCTGCCTTCTTCCTTCACCCTTGTAGACTACCTCCCAAATAGCAGACAGAGGAGTCGGACCAAACCTTCCATGGCAGATGGTTCCGTACCTCTGCTCCAGCCCTCCAGAGGCTCCTATTAGCTCTGAGGAAATCTCAAGTCCCTACTGGGCCTCTGAGGCCCCCCGTCATCCTCCATTCTTCCCTGTCTGGCCTCTCTACAGACGATGAAGCCCAGATCTTCTCCTGAACATCCCCACCTTCCCCAGATCCAGCCTCCTGGCTCGTGCCCTCTCCATTTTGAAATCTCTGTCCCAAAGCTACCTCGTCAGAGAGGCCTTGGTTACCCATTCTGTGGACACGACCCAATTCATTACTTTCCATCTCCCCAAACTGGTTCTTTTTAGATGGCACTTATCAGTACCCAACCCATTTTAGACTTATTTATTAGCTTATTTTATGTCTCCTCCCTTTACAATGTAAACTCCACGAAGACAGGCCATTGATCTGTGCTTTCAGCACAGAGAATAGCGCCTGGTATCTTGTGGAAATCCAAAAAGTATTTGATTGTGAGTAAGTGAATAGATTATCTGTAACCCAGCCATCTGGTGGTTGGCTGGTGTTTGAGTGTTGCCTGTGCATTAGGCACCTAGGAGGCCGACATGATGTAAGTAAGCTTAAGTCACGTCAGGCACGAGTATACGCAGGAGGTAAGCCAGACCCCTGGAGTCTCGATGGGGTGCTGGGGGCATGTTCATTCATTCCAAGCCCTGTAGGCCTGAGCTTGATGGAGCACACAAGTCCAACGCCTAAGGAGCTTTGGTTTCTCCAGCTGATTAATCAATAACTAATATCTACACAAGGACTCTGGATGGTTGAGGGGATGCTGTGAGATCCCTGCCTCATGAAGAGTTGACACCAAGAAAATGACAGCTGCAGTTTATTCTGAAATTCTGGAGTTTTATTTATTTATTTAAAAATTTATTTTATTGAAGTCTAGTTGATTTACAATTGTGTTAGTTTCCGCTGTACAACAAAGTGACTCAGTTATACACATATATGTTCCTTTTTGTATTCTTTTCCATTATGGTTTATCACAGGATATTGAGTATAGTTCCCTGTGCTCTATAGTAGGACCTTGTTGTTTATCCATTCTCTATATAAGAGTTTGCATCTGGGGCTTCCCTGGTGGCGCAGTGGTTGAGAGTCCGCCTGCCAATGCAGGGGACACGGGTTCGTGCCCCGGTCCGGGAAGATCCCACATGCCGCGGAGCGGCTGGGCCCGTGAGCCATGGCCATTGAGCCTGGGCGTCCGGAGCCTGTGCTCCGCAACGGGAGAGGCCACAACAGTGCGAGGCCCACATACCGCAAAAAAAAAAAAAAAGAGTTTGCATCTGCTAATCCCAAACTCCCAATCCATCCCTTCCCCTCCCCCCTCCCCCTTGGCAACCACAGGTCTGTTCTCTATGTCTGTGCATCTGTTTCTGTTTTGTAGATATGTTGATTTGTATCATATTTTAGATTCCATATATAAGTGATATCATGTGGTATTTTTCTTTCTCTGTCTGACTTACTTCACTTAGTATGATAATCTCTAGGTCCACCATCCATGTTGCTGCAAATGGCATTAGTTCATTCTTTTTTATGGCTGAGTAGTATTCCATTGTGTGTATGTACCACATCTTTATCCATTCGCCTGTCGATGGACATTTAGGTTGCTTCCATGTCTCGGCTATTATAAATAGGAATGTTATGAACATTGGGGTGCACGTATCTTTTCGAATTACAGTTTTGTCCAGATACGTGCCCAGGAGTGGGATTGCAGGATCATATGGCAACTGTATTTTTAGTTTTCTGAGGAACCTCCATACTGTTCTCCACAGTGTTAAAATTCTGCATTTTGACCTCTACTTACAAACTGGGGTAAGGGTATTCTCTCTTTGCCAGAAGAGTTGTTTCCCTATAAAGTTCCTCTCTATGAATTCTTCCACCTATTCATTCATTTAAATAACAGATATTTTATGAGCAGGCACTGAGCACAGAGCATCTCAGGGTGATGGTAAGAGATAAGAGCTGTTGTAAGGCACCTGCTATGCGCTGGGCCTGTTGCCACCTTCCCCTAATTGTCACAGAAATGTTATGAGGTAGGTATCCCAATCTCCTTTGCATAAAGGAAGAAACAGGTGCAGAGAAGGCCATCTGCCCAAGGTCATGGCTAGCAGACAGCAGTGGTGGAGTCTGACCAAGGCCTGTGACCTGGTGCCCCTTTCCTTGTCCCTAATGTAACCCCTCTGTGGTACTGTGCACATCTCACCTCGAAGGGTGCCACTGACAGAGCCACTCCCGGGGCCCTGCACCCTGTCTGCAGGTGGCAGGTCCTGATGGTGCTGGCGCTCGGTGACTCCTCATTCAAGACACCCGGCTGACCCTGAGGAAAGCATGCCCGGCCCATCAGTTTCCATCATCACTCTCAAACGTTCCATGCTTCTCCAGCAGAGGCTTGGAAGAGAGATAACTGACTTTCCAAAGAGTATGGGAAACCTGAACACACTGTCAGCACGAGGTTCCAGGGCGCAGCCCAACCATCAGCCATCTGCACCACGTGAAACCTCCAGATAAAGGTGGGCAGATCCAGGGTTTTCTTGTCACCTCCTGCCAGGCGCTGGGCCAGGCATTTGGCACCGAGCTCTGCCCGTGTGGTGCACTGGGTAGATGCTGGCCATGAGGATGGGTCAGCCTAACCTGTAAGCATGGCTCCATGTTGGCTCATGGCATTGTGGTGTTTTCAGAAGCAGATTTCACCCAGGACCCTGAGAGCCAGATGGGGCTGTCTGGAGAAAGTAGCAAGGCCTCCTGTTCCCCCATCCCCCCCAGGGAGCTGACAATGCTTTACTTTATGGCGATGCTCCTATCAGGCTTGTGATGGAATGCCTGTGGTGAATGGCAGTATTTAAGAAAAATTAAAGGCATCCACTCAGGGCACCGAGATGCATGTGGCATGGTTCCTGCTCTCCGGGGCCTCACAGGTTAGCACCTTCAGATTTCTCTTCAGAGACACAGACAGCAGCCTCTGCTGCTAAACACCGGATTTATACAGCTGTGATGCAGTCATGGCCAAGGACCCTTTCCGGGAGCAGACAGCGTCACCCCTTCAGCCCAGGACCACAGATGATGCAGAGGATGATGATGCACTGCTCACCCTGGCTGTTAGAAATCCCCAAGCTCTGGCTCCTGTTGGAGATTCTGATTGGACTGGTCGGGCAAGGCCCCCGCAGTGGCATTTTAAAGGCTCCCCAGGTGATTCTGCTGTGCCCACCTTTCTGAGCATCAGCACTGCCTGGGGAGATTTCTAAACATCACAAATGCCTTCACTCACTCCAGACTCACCAAGTCAAAGCCTTCAATGGGATGGGGCTTGAGCAACTGTTATAAAAAACCCCCTCTGTTGCTCTCATGCAGAGCTGCAATTGACAACCATGAATTAGATTTATTATCTTTTTGAGATCCAGTCCACTTTCTGTGAAATGGGCTGCACTAGAGGTGGGCTGCCGTTCAGCGGGATCATGCACGTTATATACTTGGGCACACATTCATTAATGTGGATGTTTAGCAAACTGTCCTCCTGTTGGTACTTTCAGCCTTCAAGTGGCCAACTGCTTCTGGCTGGTTTAAGCGATGGATTTAATTTACTTGAACATTTTCTCTTTGTTTTATGCATGAGTTCTAAATGGTGTGGGTCTCCCATCCTGCTGTGAATAAAGCCATCTAAAACTGTAAAATTTTTGTTTTGAAGGGAAATCTATTCACTTTTCTGTCAGTTTCTTTGGGCCCTTGATCTCACCTGTTCACTCAGGAAACACAGGTGAATGTTTCTTCTCTGTCAGACATGGCTCTTGGCTGGAGATCCACCCAGCTCTTCATGGGGTTCACCACTAATGAGAGGGACAGACATCTAAACAAGTAATAAGGGACTTCCCTGGTGGCACAGTGGTTAAGAATCTGCCTGCCAACGCAGGGGACATGGGTTCAAGCCCTGGTCTGGGAAGATCCCACATGCCGCAGAGCAGCTAAGCCTGTGAGCCACAACTACTGAGCCCAAGTGCCTAGAGCCTGTGCACCGTAACAAAGAGTAGCCCCCACTCGCCATGACTAGAGAAAGCCTGCACACAGCAATAAAGACCCAATGCAGCCATAAATAAATAAATAAACAAGTAATAATGCTGATTATTTGGTGAGGTTTTTATGAGGTCTATAGAGACAACACTTAAGAAGCACTTATCCTCCCACCCCGCCTTTTTGTACATCTTTATTGGAGTATAATTGCTTTACAATGTTGTGTTAGTTTCTGTTGTACAACAGAGTGAATCAGCTATACATATACATATATCTCCATATCCCCTCCCTCTTGAGCCTCCCTCCCACCCTCCCTATTTCACCCCTTTAGGTCGTCACAAAGCACTGAGCTGATCTCCCTGTGTTATGCGGCTGCTTCCCACTAACCATCCACTTTACATTTGGTAGTGTATGTATGTCAGTGCTACTCTCTCACTACATCCTAGGCTCCCCATTCCCCCCTGGGTCCTCAAGTCCATTCTCAACATCTGTATCTTTATTCCTGGCCTAAAAGGGAACCCCCCTGCACTGTTGATGGGAATGTAAATTGATACAGCCACTATGGAGAACAGTATGGAGATTCTTTCCCCCTTTTGAACAAATTTTTTCAACAGCAAAACTGCAAAGTGTTTTGAAACAACAATGAAGTGATTCCCAGGTGCCACATAATCAGCTGTAGCCACCTCCATACAGTTCAAAAATCAAGACTTTTATATTATGTTCAAGAGAATCCTAGCTGACAAATGTGAACCACTTTCTGTTCTGAATGGGGCATCCCAGGGTGGGGGAGACATTGGGTTTTGTGTGTGGGTGTCTGGTGGTGGTGGTATTGGTCTTTGCTCTCTTCTGGCTGGGCCAGGAAGGAAAAAATGGTATTAAGAGATAAATATGTACCTGGAAGGGCGGTCTATTGACTAAGGAGGCCAAAGAGGCAGAGCTCCTTGCTCTTTAGATAATTAAATAGATCTTGTTTCTACAACTTTTAACTGAGTGTAGAGCATTGCTTCAGATGTGGTCGTGAATGCAAACATGTCTACTTTGTCTGTATCTGGGCCCGGGGACCACATTCCAGATCCTCCTTTTCCTACACTCAGTATTTTGAATGCAAATATTTTAATAAGAATTACACCCATACTGAGGAATATTCATTGAAAATGTATTCTTCAGATTAAACACTATTATCCAATTTAATTTCTTGCTCAATCTTCTATGAAGTGCAGTTAAACTGCCTTCAATTGTTTCCACTTTTATTTCTCTGAAATTATTTTTATCTAAATCAATTCTTTTCATGCAATTGTTTTTGCTCTAGAGATTTAATTTGTTGGCCAGATTTATTATTAATAAGAAATTTTACTGATTATGGCTTCTGCCATTGTGAGTTTTCTTTGTGGTCATTAATTCTACAAAGTCCAATTTTCTGGGTCAAATTTTACCATGTGCAATGTTAGCCATTGCCAGCTTTATTTTGAGTTGATTATTTCTACCAGTCTTACTTGCTATGAGTTAGATAAATGATGGATTATATTTATTTCTTCCCTAATCCATGAGAAAATAAGAACAATTTTCTGCACACAATTCCAAGTATGCCCAACTCTTTAGGATGGTTTATTATTGGCTAATCCACATTTCCACATCTTTCTGTCTATTTGTATCCTATGAACTAATGTGTCCACACTGCTCTTAAATCAGTAAGTAGATGCTGGGGTCAAAACAGCATATTTTCAAGGCAATCTTTGTATATTGATGAGCTTTTCTAACTGGGTGATATTACTTGATCCTGGGAGAGAGCCTTGTGCATCTGGCCCCTCCCACACATCCACTGTTACTCAGACCCCACGGTCCAGGTGAGAACTGGACTGAGAGAGCTCTGGGATTCTCCAGGTGAGATTCTTGTCGAAATGGAAGTAACAGGATTTACCTAATGACAGGTCAGGAAGCAGAGACAAGTGTATGCACCAGAACTCCATTCAGGAAGAACATTGTATTCATTTGGAAGAATTACTTCAAAAAGCCTCTTGGGGTAGACTTCATGCTCAACCACCAGAATGTAGTGGCTGAACTGACATGAGAAAATAAGGAAGAATATGAGGACGGGAGGTCCTAGAGAAGGAGGTGGTAGAGGGAGAGATGAAGATGGAGCCTGCAGTAGTCTGCCTGGGCTGTTGTAACAAAGTGCTGCAGACTCGGTGCTTTAAACAGCAGACATTTATTTTCTCACAGTTCTGGAGACTGGGGATCCAAGGCCAAGGTGCCAGGGAACTCACTTTCTGGGGAGGACCCATATCCTGGCTTTTTGGCAGCTGCCATCTCCTCCTGTGCCCTTATGAGGTTGGGGGTGTGTGTCTCTCTGACCTTTCTTCTTATGAGGACACTAATCCTATCAGATCAGGGCCCCACCCTTATGACCTTATTTAATCTTCTTTAGAAACCTAGTCTCCAAATGCAGTCTCACTAGGGGTTAGAGCTTCAACATACAAATTTTAGGGAGGATACAAACATTCAGCTTGTAACAGAACATTTGAGCAGTGGGTTATCAACAGCCCCCTATGGGAACTGACCCCTGAATCCCAGATCTTTGATAAAGTTGACTAAATTCACCAAAGCTAGGGGGTAATTTGGATTTCCCACGGACATCAGTGAGGGAGCTCATCAGAAGTTTTCTTGGGACTTGGTGTAAATGAGAGAGAGAGGGCTTTGAAATTCTATAAACCATAGAATCAGGGATTTAGAACAATCTGCATTAGTTTTGTGAGAGGTTATAAAATGTATCTGGACAAGATAAACTTACATATGCGTACATGTATATATATATCCACTGTTTACCTATCTACTTATTTATCAAAAGACTTGAGGAGACTTACAGAAAAATAAGAGAAAAATAGATGAGGAAATCAGGCAAGAGAGATAATCAGGTAGGAAAGGAAATAAATATCTGTAAGGTCAGCACATAGAAACTTATAGGGCAATAGAGAATTTCAAATTTTATGGACTGCACATTGGTGCTAAGCTTCCTGGTAGCCAAGGCAAAGAGGGAACAAGAAGCAGATAAAACACTTTATTATAAGCCTCTAATATATTACACACAAATGACCAGTGATCTTACTTTGTCTCATATTCCCCATAGTATTTGATGAGAGAAGCCAACTTTAGCAGCAAAGGGAAATATTTAAAGCAGAGATATGTATACTAAACTTCTAACAACACTTCTATACTTTAAGTAGAATTCCCAGATGTAGTCTACAGCCACTGAGGAAATTCTAGAAATGGGCACCTCACAGAAGAATCCTCATTAACCCAGATTAATTCACCAAGCATTTGTTGATGCCTACTTTGTACCAGCCAACGTCCTGGTGACACTGTAGCCTGTGTCATTGTTTCCTGACATAAACACACATAGGTAAGGATGGACTAGAGACATCTTAGGTTATTTTCCCCTTGTTCATGTTTTCTATAAATATTTGCTGGTCCTACTTTGTGTCAAGCATTTCTCTGTATGCTAGGGGTACAGAAGGGTAAGGTCCC
Source organism: Mesoplodon bidens (assembly GCF_964165515.1). NCBI lineage: Eukaryota > Metazoa > Chordata > Mammalia > Artiodactyla > Ziphiidae > Mesoplodon > Mesoplodon bidens. The sequence continues at coordinate 6,108,839 of NC_138165.1, read as the reverse complement.
TCACCTCCGAGCTCATAGCAGGCAGACCAACCAGTGGGCTGAGATGTCTACAGTGACGGATGGTCTGTGAGGGGTTAGATTCTGGATGTCTGGGCACTGAGTGTGCACCCCATCTTCACTGGTGGTTGTGGGCCACCCTGAACCTTCCTTGTTTGGATGACATTGGCTTCCTCCTCCAGACCTTGCTCTTGGGTAGTGCCAAGGTCCATCTAGGTGTAGCTGTGAGGGGGTGAACCATGGCCCTGTATCATGTTTGTACTTTAAGCCATATTGGAGGATCTATCCAGTCCAGAAAATCCTGGGAATTTCCCCCTCAAACTTGCTTGCAGGATGTGGGCTCTGTGACCCCTCCTGGGTGTGGCCACAGAATGAATGACCCAGCCCTGGTCTGGCTTCTGAGAGAGAGGAATTACCAAAGGACATGAATGCTCTCAGCGGGGTTCCAGGCGGCCCCGTTCAGGTGTAGCCACAAAGGATGAGGTCCCACCTCTGGTGTCTACTGCATGTCCGAATCCACCCACCTATAACTTTCTATAACTTGGACACCAACAGCCAAATGAACAGCCCATGTTTTCTTCTGTGAAGAAGGTTAAGTAGGAAGCAAGAACCCAACCCACTAAGGTGATCATTCTCTCCTGACCAAATGTTTTTTTTTTCTTCCCTTAAGCCTGTGTAATGACTGGGTCTCCCTCTGTCCATCCCTGGAACCACAGATAAGGGTAATATTTATGTAACACTCACTACTTAAGCTATGCCATGCTTACAAGCATCTCACACACCTCAAGGGATCTCATTAGGTCCCTATGAGGAGGTGCTGAATGCTCTCCATCCCAGGGAGGGGAAGCTGAGGCATGGGAAAGAGGTGGGGTGGGATTTGTAGCCTGGCTTCAGAGTTAGCTCTCTTCCTTACTCACTGTGCTGCCTCTCAGGTAGCCAGGGCTTGGGAAGACCTTTCCTATCTACTGGTGGATGAATGCAGACCTTTGGCTGCCTGGTTTCTCAGGGACCTTAGGTGGCCCAGATCTTACAGTGTCCATCATGGATAAATTGTTGAAACTATATGCTCACAAACATCTAAGAGGGTGCCCTGGGCCACCATTCAGGTGGTGAGATATTGGGGGGTTGGACATTTTACGGGTGGACCTGTCGGAAGCGCTCCCATCCTTGAGTGTGTGGCTGTGTACATTTGTCAAAACTCATTGAACTTGTTAAAAAATAGATGTGTTTCAGTGTGTGTAAGTTATAACTCAGTGAAGTTGATTTTTAAAAGAGGGAGAAGTAAAAATATACCTCAAACCCTAAGCATCCAGAGTCCCTTTCCCTGGGTTGCTCAGGCCGGCCATTCCCCAACCATGGTGCCGTCATGTCCTCTGTTGGCTGATGCAGCTCTTGGGCCCATGACCTTCCCTGATAACTGGGAGCTGGTGTGTGACGGCTGGGGGAGAGTTATGTGTGTTTAGTGATGACAGTGGAGCTGGGGATTCTTTGGCATGCTCTGTCCCTGTCTGTTTTATCAACTGAAGCTGCCACTGGTGTTGCCAGCTGAGAAGCCGCAGAGCTGTCACTCTGGTGAGCTCAGACCCTGCAGGGAAGGCAGCCAGCTGTGCCTGACAGAAGCCAAGGGGGATCCCAGGGCTGGAGCTGCAGGTTTTACAGAGAGACTCCACATTTCTAGGAGAACTCCTCTGGTCTTATTTGCCATCTGAAGCATGGAAGGATAATGCTTGGAAACTTGTTCTCAAACATATGGATACTGTGGGCTCATCTGAAGCCCAATGACATCAGATTTTCATAAGCATTGGGTAGCCAAGACTTGGCACCATCATTGACCAGCAGCAAACTTTGAGCGAGTCACTTAATTTTTCTGAGTCTCAGCTTCCCCATCGCTAAAATGGGTAGAGTAAGCTCTGGCTCATGAAGGATGCTGGGTTTTGGTAACTCTTACTTCAGGGTCTCCTCCTCCAGGATGCATCCCTGATGATATCACCATCTCTGTCTCCCATCCCTGCCTGTGAAGTTTACAGCCCTGATGGTTTCAACTACATTAAGGTATATTGCTTTGGGTTAGGGTTAGGGTCAGCATTAGGGTTAGGGTTGTTGAGTCAACTGTTGTTTAGTCAAGTGATTTCCTCCACTAGAATGTAACCCCCTGTGGGCAAGGACCAACTTTTATACCACCTTCCCCATCACACTCTCCTTGATCACCACATTATTACCTGGTTGAATTTTTTCCATAACACTCACCATTGTCTGAAATCATCTCTTTATTTATTGTTTACTCCTTATCACCTGACTCTCCCACTAGGCTGTAAGCTTTTGGTTACATTTACTGCTCTATCTCCTGGTATCTAGAAAGGTGGGTGCCAGAGAAATCCTGGGTCCTTGGTGAATATCTGGGAATGGATCTATATACCACTTCAGCATCCTGCCACTCCCAGCACAGATCTGAGCATACTTTGGGCTCAGCATGTACTTTCTGGTCTGTTGGCTGGTTGATTGAATTATACACAGGACCAGTCCCTGTCAACAGATGGTCAGGGATGGGATTATGATGGTCCCAGGTGTCTGGCCTGAATGGGGCACAAGGGACATGGCTGATTTTATGGGCCCATTTGTGGCTGCTGATTGTAGCAGTAGAACAGAAATGGCTTCGGCTACAAAGGACAGCATCATGTATCACCAGTGTCTCTTTCATCAATCTACTCTGAAAGCCGATTTTTCTGAAAGAGCCCTTTAGTGGGAATGCCAGGTTTGTGAAGTGGCAGTCAAAGATAAAGATGGAAGGATGCTCTTCAGGCCTTTGAGTACCTATGAGTAATTTTTCTTTTTTTTTTAATTTAGGAGGCAAATTCTAAAGGGGGAGTTGACAGGTTTTATCCTCCCTTAAATTTCAAATAAGACAGATCTTGTTTCCTCAGTAGGATTCTAGGCTAGGCCATCAATTTCCCTTTTTTTTTTTTTTTTTTTCTTTTTGCGGTATGTGGGCCTCTCACTGTTGTGGCCTCTCCCGTTGCGGAGCACAGGCTCCGGACGCGCAGGCCCAGAGGCCATGGCTCACGGGCCCAGCCGCTCCGCGGCATATGGGATCCTCCCAGACTGGGGCACGAACCCGTATCCCCTGCATCGGCAGGCGGACTCTCAACCACTGCGCCACCAGGGAGGCCCCAATTTCCCTTTTTATTTTTTTCTTTTCCATTATGGTTTATCACATGATATTGAATACAGTTTCCTGTGCTATACAGTAGGACCTTGTTGTTGATGCATTCTCTATATAATAGTTTGCATCTGCTAATCCCAAACTCCCAATCCATCCCTACCCAGCCCCTCCCCCTTGACAACCACAAATCTGTTCTCTATGTTTGTGAGTCTGTTCTGTAAAAAAGTTTGTGTCATATTCTTAGATTACACATATAAGTGATATCATATGATATTTATCTTTCTCTGTCTGACTTATTTCACTTAGTATCTCTAGGTCCATCCATATAGCTGCAAATGTCTCAGTTTCCTTTTAGTCAGAAATCCATTTTGTGGGAACGACCTTTGTCCTGACCTATGTGATAAGACCAGGAATTTGCTGCAGTGTCATTGAGGGTCAATAGGACCATGTCTAACTCTTCCTTTAGGGCACTGGGGCATTCCTGCTCCCCTTACCTAGAGTGGAAATTTCCAAAATCAGTGAGCCTGACCATGGAGCATCTCCTTCTCACAATATGTAGGATGTCCACTGCCTGGCTCCTAATGACATCAGTTCATGCATCTGAGACCACACAGCCAATGAGTGATGGGTGGAGTCGGCTGCCGGGCAGTTAGATGATGGACACCAGTCTATCATGCCTCCTGCCTCTCAGGAGGAAGGGAGTAGTAAGGGTGACCACCCCATCTTGGATTCCAGCTGGACACTCTCAGCCCAGGAGTTCTCTCCAATTGCTGTTATCCCTTATCTGCACATGGCCTCTACCAGACACCATGTGAAACCCAGCAGAACAATCCTAGGTTGTGGTTCCTGATTCCACCTGACCATGCAGGCAGGGCATCCACAGAACCAGATGAACCCACTGAACAGAGCATGGCACCCAGAGACAGGGCTCTGTGAGTTACAGGAGGAGCTGTATGCTTCCTGGGAGAGGCAGATGGACGGATTTCAGAAGACGGGTAGGACTTCACTGTCCAGAGAGGATAGTGTCTTCAGAGAGTGTCCCAGCTGTTAAAAGCATGTGCCCAAGTAGAGGCAGGTGTGAGCATGGGAGGGCGGACCCAGGGGAAGAAAGATGTGGGCAGAGCAGTGGGTTTGCAAGAAGTGAGGAGGGCTGTTTAAAAAGGTAGACAGGTGAGAAAAAAATAAAGATAAAAAAATAAAAAGGTAGACAGGGAAATTCTATCCTGTTCCATTGATCTATATTTCTGTTTCTGTGCCAGTACCATACTGTTTTGATGACAGTAGCTTTGTAATATAGTTTGAAGTCAGGAAGCCTTATTCCTCCACCTCCATTTTTCTTTCTCGGGATTGCTTTGGCTATTTGGGGTCTTTTGTGTTTCATACACATTAAAAATTTTTTTGTTCTAGTTCTGTGGAAAATGCCATTGGTAATTTGATAGGGATTGCATTGAATCTGTAGATTGCCTTGGGCAGTATAGTCATTTTGACCATATTGATTCTTCCAATCCAAGAACACGGTATTAAAAAAAATAAAAAGGTAGGCAGGAAAACTGAAACTTAGTGACCAAAGTTAACTCCCCAAGTCACACATGGGGCAGTGGAAGAGCTGGGAAAGTTTAACTTAACCAGCTTCACCACTGGAAGTGTTAGTCGACAGGCAGATATGACTCAGAGAAGGCAGGGCTGTGAGTTCACATTTGGGGTCCTTGTCCAGTCTCCTAGGTGACTTGGTCCCTTACATCCAGCTGGTCCCTGTGCCCTCTTGACACCCCAGGACATCCAGCCTCAAACTGCCTGGTGAGTGTGGTCTGGAGCCATAACCACACATCCATGGCAGGAGGAGTGTCTGAGAATGGAGGGTCCAGGGCAGAGACCCATCAGGGAGGATTCAGCTGCATCTCTCTGCTCTTGCCCAGGTCCCATTTCTTCCAGAGGGAGATGCTCTCAGCTTTCAGCATGGCTGTGATCCCAGGACAAAACTGAACACAGCCAGAGGACAGTGTGGCTGCCATGGGGCCTCTCCAGCCCTCTCCTACTGAACTTGTGATCCTGCCAAGATGGAGATGATCACATTCACTTGTTGAAGGCTTAAAACAAAACTCAGCTTTGCTCCACTGGGTTAGAGAATCTCCAAGAAAACTCACAGAAAGAAAGAGATTAAAATGAGAGGCATCCTCTCACTCTTAGCAAGGACTGGTCCCCCCGGTCACGGCACGTGAAGCTGAGACTTGTCAGGAGTGGGCCCCACCATCCCCATTTCCTATCCCTTCTCTCCTTTTGGCAATAAAGACACGCTTTTAAATGGTTTTGCCCTTGAATGCTTTTCTCTTTATCGTCGAAAATGACTTATGCTGAAAATCAAGAAGAAAAAATATATACAGCATATCCTGGAAAATTGCATGATTTGGTGTTGCAAAAACCTGTACTTAGTGCTTCACTGGAACTCCTGTGCTCCGGGGCCACAGTAATCATAATTTCCCTCAGGAGAAACATGTTAGGAACCATATTTAAGAGAGATCTAAGTGTTCTGTCTTTCTCTGGTGTCACTGATAACAATATAAAAATACTAACATGCTAGATATGGTGTAAACCCATTTAATCCTTCCAACAACTTATGAGCTGCTACTATCTTTATTTTTCAAAAGAGATCATTCAGGTTCAGAGAGATTGGGTGAGTGGTCAAGGTCACCCAAATGGGAGATGTCAGCTGACATTCACATCCAGGTTGGACTGTCTCCAACATCATGAGTTTTTGCCACTTTACTGCCTGCCATTGTCAAGTAGAATGGCCACTACTTTTAGCAAAGAAGAATTCCCCACCTCTCTACAACCTGGTGATGCTTCCAGAACATGATATCAACACCACTTAATTCATAAAGTCACCAATCTCTTTCAGAAAACCCACTGATCAAGAATTATCACCTTATAAGTGACACATTTTTATTTAATTACAAAAGCTCTGAAGGTGGCATGTAATTTCACGCTACATCTCCTTGGCTTGCTTATTGCTTTAAAGCAACTATATCACTGAAAGGATTAAAAGAGAAATGGCTCCAGGGGATATAAAAATCCTTAGATGTTTGCATCTAAATAAACTGGTCATGCCATTAAAGGACAGAAAAAGGAATATTATTAAGCAGTCTGTAATTAAAGTATTGATTCTTTCTGCATGAATAAAAAGCAAAAATGTATTAATTAGCAGTGAAAATACTCTAGGATTAGGCTAGGAAGATACTAAAGTGAAGCACTCAATACAGTGCTAAGTAGTATATTGTTTTCCATTTAGAAGGTTTATATTTGAGGAAGAATTATAAAAAGACAAGTAATGTTTCTACTCGAAGCTGGATTATTTTGTTTAAGAGTTCGGGTCTTTTTTTTTTGTTTTTGGCATTGCTGTGAGTTTCTGGAGCTGCTGGCGTGGGGACGGGGAAGGAAAACATGGCCAGTGTCAGCGTCCTTTTCTGTGCTGCAGATGGGCCAGCTTCCTGCCCTGTGCTCCTGCAATGCTCTGTTGTCACTGTCTCGAATATTTGAACTAGGGGCTCTTCTTTTTCATTTTACACTAAGCCCTGAAAATGCTGCAGCAAGTGCTGCCTGTAGACACCCTTCTCCCCCCCTCACAGTTCTGCCAGAGGCTCGGCTGTCTTTACCAGGAATCTGTCCATTGGGAATTCTTTTCTTCTTTGGGGACCCTGGCTGACCTCTTTTTCTCGTTGTCCTTCAGAATAGTCGTGTATACATGCAAATAGGTACGAATGAATTCAGCAACACAAACAGTCAAACGGCCATAAAAACTGAACCAATTTAACTTTATAAAGTCAGCTGTTTTCTTTTACCTGTTATGGTGGTTGTCCAAGGGACTCACTGGATTTTTCATATTCCCTCTGGTCCCCTTGAGAAATGAATGTCATGCTTAAATGGAGTTCACGTGGTGCAGATATTTAGCTGATTGTATGTGGAAGGATTTCGTTATTGAAGTATTGTTAATTTACAATATTGTGTTAATTTCTTCTGTACAGAAGAAACTGTACAGCAGTTATTATTATTTTTTATTTATTATTATTTATTAGCATTTATTTATTTTAATTTTTAGTTTGTATTGGGGTATATTTGATTTATAATGTTGTGTTAGTTTCAGGTGTAAAGCTAAGTGCTTCAGTTCATATACATATATCTATTCTTTTTCAAATTCTTTTCCCATTTAGGTTATTACAGAATACTCAGCTCCCTGTGCGATACAGCAGGTCTTTGTTTGTTTTTTATCTTAAACATAGCAGTGTGTGTATGTTAATCACAAACTCCCAAATTATCCCTCCCCCCATCTTTCCCCTTTGGTAACCGTAAGTTTGTTTTCTATGTCTGTGACTCTGTTTCTGTTTTGTAAATAAGTTCATTTCTATCATTTTCTTGGATTCCGCATATAAGTGATATCATATATTTGTCTTTCTCCGTCTGACTTACTTCACTTAGTATGACAATCTCTAGGTCCATCCATTTTGCTGCATATGGCATTATTTTATTATTTTTTATGGCTGAGTAATATTCCATTGTATATATGTACCACATCTTCTTCATCTATTCATTTCTCGATAGGCATTTAGGTTACTTCCATGTCTTGGCTATTGTAAACAGTTCTGCAATGAACATTGGGATGCATGTATCTTTTCAAATTATAGTTTTGTCTGGAAAGATGCCCAGGAATGGAAATGCTGGATCATATGGCAACTCTATTTTTAGCTTTTTAGGGAAACTCCATACTGTTCTCCATAGTGGCTGTACCAACTTGCATTCCCACCAACAGTGTAGGAGGGTTCCCTTTTCTCCTGCATGTGGAAGGATTTAATACCCTGAAGATCATGCAGTCCATTCGCAAACTCTCAACCTAATGTTGTAGAAAGATGCTTACATGATCAGAAAGAAAACAGTAAGAAACATTCTGCAGGTGGATTAGAGTGCAGTGGCTGTACTGGGGGCAGCCTGCACTCCAAGGGTGCTGGGGCAACCGGGAATACTGGGTGTTTCCAGTGGACTAAAATGTCGGCCATGCACACAAGACAAGTGGGAGAGTCTGGTGCATGATGGGACCAGTGGGGAAGTGGCCCTTCAGCAGAAGGCTGCTGGGCGTACCTCCAGGTGCCCTGAGACTGAGGAGGTGCTGAAAAGAGATGCATTTTCCTGTCAAGGGAATTTGAGGTATGAGGTGCCTCTGAGGCACAGGGATCTCTGAAGAATCCATGCATGATCCCTATGAAGGAGTGGTCTCTAAACCCTGGCCAAGCCCGGAGAGATCTGATGCTAGGCCATGGGGAGAGGATGAGAGGAACAGGGACCTCCCTGCCCCCTCACATCTCCTCCCTTCCCCAGGTCCAGCGCCCGAGTGGGTAGACACCTTAATTAGCAAGGCAGATGGAATCACGGAGGGGAAAGATGGAGAACGAGGGAAGCCCACCTAACGGCTCACCTTCCTTTTCTACCTCCAGCCCCCCGCCAGCAACATGCCTGAGCTGGGGGAAAGGGAGCTTCCATTTTCACTGAGAATGAAGTCTGTGACTATTACAGGGATCTGAGCATATTTCCTACTGAACTGAGAGTGTATTTGTGGCTTGAAGCTAAGGGGCCTCTGTCTACCTGGTGGGGGACAAATGGGGTGTGCGGGCACTGACTCTCTGGGGGGTTTGAACAGGCAGGGGGGAAGTTTTATGATTGCATCCCAGAATCCTGCTTGTTCAGCAACGTGGTCACATGAAAAGGTCTTTGGCCCCTATTATGTGTCAGGAGTTATGCTGAGGGCATCACATGCCTCTTTCCACTTCATCTCCTCACAACAGACCCGCGAGGCAGATACAGTCCCTCAGCGAATACTCTGGCTCTCCAATACGCAGGGCCCCAGGTCTTGGCCACACTGTAAGGATTCCTTTGCTCCAAGCTTTAAAAACAGTTGTACGGTTGGATGCCATCACCACACAAATGGAATGCATGAGCTTCTCAGGAAGTTTCTGGAAGTGGAGTGTCCTTATTTTGTGCTTTCATCAAGCAGCGGGAGGATGGCTGTCTCCTCGGGATGCACAGCTGCTTCAGTGCCATGGGGCTCAGCTGGGTTCTGAGCCACTGGAGCAAGCAGTTTGCACAGCAGGGACTGCACTCTCTGCCTCTTTCTATTAAGTCTGGATTTAACTGGCAAGACCAAGTGGCTGGAGCTTTTCTGCCCATCCTACCAGGCAGGGTGCCATCCTGGCAGGTGGGCACCATGGGGCAGGTGCCAGGGAAACAGGAGGTCTGAGGAGCAGGGTCCAGACAGCTGTCACAGAGCATCAGCACAGCCCCTGGGGTTGAGCCCCTCCCAAGTGATGGCAGTGGAGCAGTGAAGTCCACTGGCCCTGAGGCATGTCTCCCCCCTCCCCCCACCCCCCCGCATCTCCTTCCCAGGCAACTGCTGCTTCTAGTGATATTTCATGGTTGGATTTGCCTTTGGCTTTTTTGCTCATTGAGAAAAGTTTAGATCCTCTGACGAGGGCTGTCAGGACCAAACACTGGCAAGTCACTTGCTGTTCCTTCCATGGCTGGGGAATCATGAGCCTGTTTTTGCATAATCCAGCAATCCGTATTCATTCCCTCGCCAGTGACAAATCCCTCACACCCCAAATGCTCACCAGGCCTGTCCTCAGACGCACATTCTGAAATGAGTTGCTTTCATAGGCGCAGTTTGGACCAAAGCAGTTCTTTTCCTCCATAGCAGGAAATGTCTTTTTGGCATGCATGTTTGAAATCATTAATATAATATCCTCAGTACTGAGCCATAGTATCGGACCCCATTTTTTTGGTCTCTTAAGAATTGCTCCCAATGAGATGAAGTTTGGGTTAATTGTAGAGATGTTGTCACAGATATTTTTCTTTCCTCACTTAGTTCCGGTATAAGAATGTCTGGGGGAGGCATTCCTTCTGACCCAAGGATCTGAAAAAAAAAATCTTTGCTTTATTTTATCTTCAAACAACTGCTAAGATTTTCTCTCATAGAAATGTAAATGGAATAATTCATATACTATCCCTTCTTGCTTTGACTGCCAGGAAGCTCGGCACCACATTTGCAGACTAATTTTAATGACAGTATGGCAATAAAGTATCTTTCCCTGGGTATTATATTCTGGTTATACTATTTTACCAATTTTTCTGATTCTGATTTTTAAAAGTTGTATTTCTATGCTAGTTTACTGAATTTGTATACATAGTAAGTTGCTACAAATCCTTTATGGAAGTGATGGAGGAAATATATAAATATAAAGAGCAAGATATGAAGATGGATCTCTTTTGATCTCAGTTTCTTTTTGAGACTTGAAGGCATTACATGACACATTCTACAAAGAAGACCTTGCAAAATTCTAAAGTAGGTGGCAAAGAGCTGGCAACCTGATTCTTTTTTTAAAAATAGTTTTATTTTTTACTTTAAATTTAATTTTAAAATCAGGTTCATTTTGTTTACTTTTTAATTTTTTTACTGAAGTATAGTTGATTTATAATGATTCTGGTGTACAGGAAAGTGATTCAGACACACACACACACACACACACACACACATATATACATATATATATTCTTTTTCAGATTCTTTTCCATTACAGCTTATTATAAGACATTAAATATAGTTGCCTGTGCTATACAGTAAGTCCTTGTTGTTCATCTATTTTATATATAGTAGTGTGTATCTGTTAACCCCAAATTTCCAATTTATCCCTCCCCTCCTTTCCCTTTTGGTAACCATAAGTTTGTTTTCTATGTCTGTTACTGATTCTTTTTTAAAAAGTATTTATTTAGTTATCTATTTGTTTGGCTGCACCGGGTCTTAGTTGCTGCATGTGGGATCTTTGTTGCGGCATGTGGGATTTTTTTTAGTTGTGGCATGCAGGATCTTTAATTGTGACATGTGAACTCTTAGTTGCTGCATGTGGGATCTAATTCCCTGACCAGGGATTGAACCTGGTCCGCCTGCACTGGGAGCATGGAATTTTAGCCACTGCACCACCAGGGAAGTCCCTGATTCGTGAACTCTGAACCCAAATTAAGGATGTAAAAATGTCCAGAGAGCACAGACAGAAGACTGGGGAGAGGGATTTCCCTGGAGACGTTTCCACGTCTCTTTGTCCCGACTGACAAAGAACCATAATTTCCCATTTCAAATTAGATCAAGAAAGGGACTCAGCAGGGCACTTGCAAGTCTGTGTCCTCTGCAGCAGGGGGCGCTGTGACACCCTCCTCATTCCTGTAGACACAGCCGTGGGTCAACTGTCCAGCTGGTACATGAGAGCTAGCGAGGGTGGCTGCAGTCAGGCAATCTTGGTTTCCAGAATATTCAGCACACAGGCTGTGAGATTGTTTCTCATGACCTAGAAGGAAGTGAGCCCCCTGAAGGCAGGACTGGCCCAGAGCCCTTTAACATTCTGCTCCAAAGACCACCATGGGGAGTGGTGGATCCCAGCAGAGAGAGTCAGTGTGGGTTGGGTCCACGGACATCCAGAAGCCAGGAGGCTTGGCCAGGCGGAGGATGAGGCGCTGGCAAGGCCACAGCACCTGACAGCAAAGAAGTCATGAAGGCACCCATCAAAGAGGATGCAGCTCTAGACCTTTCCCAGCCAGAGAGGGCAAATCCATCCTGTGACAGTATGGCCTCAGGAAATCCTCCCTGTTCACCTTTCCTGTCTTTCCCTCCACTCTGAGGGTGGGGAGGGGGCTCCCGATCTGGGCTCCAGTGGGACAGCAGGGTGGGTTTTCAGGAGGGACAGAAAAGGAGGCCCGGCACCTCCTCATGTACTCCTGCCCCCCAGCACATCCGCTTTGGAGCAGAAAGAGTTAACTTCACCCAGGGTCCAAATTTCGCTTACTCTACGGGCCCAGGCATTCTGATTTCTGCATTGTGACTGTGTTTGAGAATTCGCTGTCCTGGAACATTTTATATCCTAAGAAGATTCTTCCAATAGCCTACACTTTTGTCCAGGGACAGGGAAAGGACCACCCCCCAACCCAGCCTAACCCAAGTTCATAAATTTGGCAAGAGGCATCAAAGGCAAAAATAGCATTTGCTTTCTGACAGCATCCCATGGGTCCTGCGTGATTAGTGTGCTGGTTTTATACATGCCCTCACCCCTCATATGGACCGTATAAAACCTGGCTCAGGACCCGAGCCGTGCCTGTCCTGCTGACCTCATGTCAGTGCTTTTGCTTTTAGAGTTGTGACACCAAGGGCCAGCCTTAGGCAAAAAGCGCTCTTTGATTCCCTCCTGTCTTGCCTCTCGTGACCTTTCTACTTTCTGCTCTCCTCTCCTCCCCTCTCCACGCGAATGTCCCCTGCGGCTCATCGAGATGCCCTTTGCATTATGGTGGGCACTCAAGTCTTGGTCTGAGTATCTCCTGACAGCGAGGATGGACTCTGAGTCAGGCTGACACCCCTCGGTCTCCCAGGCAAGTGCAGGATGCTCAGCTCTCCGTTTCCTCCACATTCATGCATTCCCCATGGAGTCGGCTCCTCCACCTTCCTTTGATTTCTCGGCTGCAAAGGTCTGAAGCATCTTTTTTTTTTTTTTTTAAGATTTTCTTTGTTTTTAATGTGGACCCTTTTACAAGTCTTTATTGAATTTGTTACAACATTGCTTCTGTTTTGGTTTTTTGGCCGTGAGGCATGTGGGATCTTAGCTCTCCAGCCAGGGATCGACCCTGCACCCCCTGCACTGGAAGGCGAAGCCTTAACCACTGGACCACCAGGGAAGTCTCATGAAGTGTCTCCTTCTGATTCAGGTCTGAAGGGCCTCCCTGGAAGCAGGCTTCATGCCAGGTCCTACGGGACCCTCCCATCAGAGCCACACAGTGGTCTGAGCGCTCAGCTGACAGCAGGGGAGACTGACGCTCAGAGGTGATGCAGTGTGCCCCGGGCCCCACGACTAACAAGGTGGGGAGGCCAGACTGCAGCCCACCACCTTGGGCTCTGAGGCCAACACTTGGCTCTTCACACCATGTAATTTTGCTTCCTTCAGACTTAGATGATTGGAAGGCCACAAGGAAAGAGGCGCTGGGGACTCTTGAGTTCTACTCGTCAGCTGGTGTTAGGGGGAGACGCCTCCAAGGAAGAGAGCAGATAGAGATAGCCTGAACGGGGAGAGAAAGGCAGGCTGAGTCCTTCAGCAGAAGCCAGGAAGAAAAGGGTCCATGGGGCTGGCCAGGGCCGCAGGAGTGCTCCTCTTCGGCCACCCCTACTCAGTTCCCATGTTAGGACACCGGAAGGAGTGACACGGGCTCCTGCTGCCCACCTGGTGTGATCCGTTTGTGCACATCAGCGTCTGTTTTCACACTCGGCTGGACATCAATCATATCCTGGGCCAGGGCTCAGAGATTTTGGGGAGGAAGCGTAAGGAGCTGGGGAAGTGAGAACTGGACAACCCAGAGCAGCGTCGTCCAGTAGCAACTCAGTCTGAGCTGCGCGTGCATAGTCCTAAAGTTGCTAGTCGCCACGGGAAAATAGTAGAAAGGAACAGGCAGAACTAAATACAACGTATATTTTATTTAATCCAATGCAGGCCTTCCTTGATTTATTGCATTTCACTGTATTGCGCTTCGCAGATAACGCCTTTTTACAAATTGAGGGTTGTGGCTACCTTGCCGTGAGCAAGTCTTTCGGTGCTGTTTTTCCAACAGCATTTGCTCACTTTCTGACTCTGTGTCACATTTTGGTAATTCTCACAATATTTCAAAGTTTTTCATTATGATTACATTTGTTATGAAATCTTTGATGTCACTACTACGACTCGCTGAAGACGTACATGATAGCATTTTTATTTATTTATTTATTTATTTTTGCGGTACGCGGGCCTCTCACTGTTGCGGCCTCTCCTGTTGCGGAGCACAGGCTCCGGGCACGCAGGCTCAGCGGCCATGGCTCACGGGCCCAGCCGCTCGGCGGCATGTGGGATCTTCCCGGACCGGGGCACGAACCCATGTTGCCTGCATCGGCAGGCGGACTCTCAACCACTGCGCCACCAGGGAGGCCCAATGATAGCATTTTTAAGCAATAATTTATGTGCGTTGTTTTAATTAAGGTATGCACAGTTTTTTTTTAGACATAACGCTTTTTTAGACTTAATAGACTACATATAGTGTATACATAACTTTTATATGCAACAGCAAACCAAAAAATTCATGTCATTCACTTTATTGCAATATTTGCTTTATGGTGGTCGTTTGGAACTGAACCTGAACTATCTCCAAGGTATGCCTGTATATCAAAATATTACTTTTTCAACATGTAATGAGGTTACATTATATTATATATTATATTATATTAATGAGATATTTTGCTATTTTGGGGGTACTAAGTCTTGAATCTGGTATTTTACCCTCGCTTGGACCAGCCACATTTCAAGTGCTCAAAGCCACATGTGGTCAGTGGTTACCATGTGGGACAGTGTATTATTGGAAGAGGCCATTCTAGAGAAAACCCAGGGCTGGGGCTGGTGTAGAGTGACAACTTGTCCTCACTGTGGGCCTGGGGCAAGCCTGGCAGGGGTCCCCGGGATCCGGGGTTGACCCAGTGGGGAGTGAGCTTCAGTGGCCCAAAGCAGGAAGAGCCTGGAATGACGATGGGACACTTTCCAGTGGGCACCAGATGTTGGTACTGATGAAGCAAAAACAGCTGGAGATCCCGGGCATCCATCCCATCCTCAGCACCTGCCCGTGGTCCTGCATGTGCCTTCTCTGGGTGACGGCCGGTCCAGCCCAACCCTAAGTCTCAGGGCTGTGGCAGACACCCAGGAGGAGCAAAAGCGAGCTATCCATTTCACAATCACACCACAGGTCCTGCTTCTGGAAGGCCTTCTCAGGGGCCGTATGTGTCCCTTCATCTCCCCAGCCTGCAGGTTCTGACATCTTCTGTCATACCAGCTTGGGGGACAGGCCTTGTGTGATTTCCTCTGCTCCAGCTGACTCCCAGGTGTGTGCACCCAGGGAGCACCAGGTGAGCTGAGCCCACAGAGAGCTGCGGCCCCGGGGAGGGTGACTCAGACACAGGTTCAGCTTCCAGCTTGGCTGTGTGGCCCTGGTGTGCCCAGTGCCTCAGCTAGGAAGTGGGCGTGTGATGCTGCTGGGAGAAGGATGGATTAAACTCCCTTCTGGCTCTGACTTTATTATGCTTCTGTGATCCATTCCTTCCTCCTTCCCTTCCTCTCTCTGTCTCTGTCTCTGTCTCTGTCACTCTCTCACACACACACACACATACGTGAGGGTCAGTTGTCTGTGACCCTGGGGACATTTGTGAGCAAACCACCCCACCTCACCCCTTGCTCCAGATTCTTCTCCCTCTTTCAGCACTTTCTTCCCCACCCAGCTCACATCCTAATTTTGCTACACCCCATGAAACAACTCTGGCAAAACTCAAGCCTATTTAAGCCCCAGACAAGGTCAAACAAATCATGGTTCCTCAACACACTCTGTCGATTTTCACATCTGAGAGGAGCCCCTGCGGCTCCTTCTCTGAACAGCATTGTTCACCTTGTCTGCCTGTTGAACTTTTCCCATTCTAAAAATATCCTAGCTGGTCTTCATTCTACTTTGAAGCTCCTCCCTCACCCAACCAAAGAGCTAGTCGCTGTCCATCCAGGGCTATTTCACGACAGGACTCACCGCTCAAGTCACGCGGTTCTGGACCAACTGATGGATGTGCCCATCTCCCTACTGACCATGAGCTTCTCCAGGAGAAGCAGTTTGTATTTGTTTCATCCCTTTGGGCCCAGCACAGGGCACACGCTAGTATGCATTTCTTCAGCTAAACTTCAGTGTTAGGGAACTAATTTTATACCTCCTAAGATTATTTCATTTTAGGAAAAGCAGGAAAAGACAATGTCTAACCAAAGATATGCCTTGCTGAAGATTGGACTTGAGGCGTCTTGCAGGGAAACTATATTTGAGAAGCATGGGGAATTCCTGTGCTTTTCTAATTATACAGCATAGGAGAACATATAAAGAGCTCTGTGCTTATTTGATGTTTGAAAATTAAAAGGATACTCAGTCATATTTCTTCTAGGAAAAATATTCATAGATGATTGTATCCATCGTAATAGGATTTAGAAGCAAGATACTCTTTTTGCACAGGCAGAGAACCAAAGAGGGATTCGCTTTCTAATTCTTTCACATGTCCTTAGAAGTAGACTCAGATAGGAAATGTGATGATGGTAATGTTTTTAGGGGCAATGCCTCAGTAAACTGGAGGTCTGGAGGAATTCTTCTTGAAGTGCTGGGACGGACTTCAAGTCATTGTGAAATTGCTGAGGTGACATCACTGGATTAATTGAAGAGTTTTCACGATCACAGCCCCACCATGAATTATGTATTCATTTCGTATTCAAAGGATGAACGGCTCTTCTGTTTTAAAAAATGACTTTCCATTTAGGGCTGAGGTGTATCTTGGTGAAAGCAAAATTTAGAATTCCTTGACTGTTAGAAAGTGACTGATGTTTCTTATAACTCACGAATGGCACATGATTGTTGCTGGATGTCAAGAAGGGAAAAAGCACTTATTGATTTGTTCTCCTTCAGACAGCTTCCTGAAGTCTGAAATAAGCCAGCTCCTAACAGGGTTATTGATGTGTGATAGTTTTTTTTTCTGCACTCCCTCCCATTTTAGATGGTGTTTTTGGTTACATGAGTGCCCAAAGAAAAGGCAACAAGAGAGTGTTAGAAAAAGGGAACCGGTGGCAACAAATGCCCGTGACATTTAAGAGATGCAGTCTCAACTCAGCACAGAGTGATGGGGGGTGGGGGGAAGCTTGCTCTATCCCAACTTACCTGTGCAGTTTCTCAACATCCTCAACACACCTGAGCACAGGGACTTGAACACCTGCCTCTCTGGATGCCAGTCTGCCAGCAGGGTCTTGCTGCAACACAAGGAAAAATGTGGTTCTTCTTGTGTGGACTCAAGTAAGACTCAGTGTAGCCAGTTCAGGGATGGAGGAGAGAGTTAATCCTTGAATTACACACTGAGGGACGCTGCTCCTTCCCAAAGCCCAGAAAGCATCCACTATGGCTGAATAAAGCTATTAAATGGGTGAATTCATTGTTTTAGCCAAGTGGATAATTCTCTAGCACTGAAGGAATGATCATTTTGGGTTTATGTTCTATTTCACATAATGTGCCGGGTTTATAAATCAGAGTGTTAATTAAAATTTTATTACTTGATATAAATCGATGTTTCTAAGTGCCTTCTGTAAATGTAAGGCAGCCTTTTAAAGAAAATGGCTCCATAGTAGCCTAGAAGCTGCCCTGCCCAGCATCCAGTGGCATCTTGACCACCGACAGGCTGAAATTTCCTTTTGAGGGGATTGGATGAGTCACATCCTGATATTTGACTGACAGGTTCTCTCCAGGAAAAGTTGAAGCAGTGAGTATAAGGATGGATTAGTGGGGCCGGGTTTTTGAGCCTGCATGTCCCCAGCTGAAACAGCTACATATTTCCAAAGGAATAAATAGTAAGAAATGTTGCCACCGCCCGACCAGCACCCGTCTGGCAGGGTACTTCTCAGAGGCTGTGCAGGCGTCTCCATCCTCAGGGATGCCTGGACCAATTCCTCCATGTGATGCACGTGGTTTCCTCACCTGGGAACAGGCTGCAGGGTCTGCTTGCCTGATGCTTCCATATTCAGCTGCTTTTGAAGCAGCTTGAAAGTAAAGACAATGAATATGCTGGCAAAGAGTCTATTTTAGTCGTTAGGGTAAAAAACTAGGTCCCTCAGGCCTTTATGTTTATAAAAGTAAAGGTTTCCAAGTAGGAAAACACCTGCGACCATCTCACCAGGACCCAGACCAATGGCTCAACAGCTCCATTCAATTTGGCAACACTGATTTGTCATAAGACTCTTGAGATTGCTCTTTTTTTTTTGCAGTACTCTGAGCATCATAGGCACTGGGGCACGAATATCTCTTGTCTAGTTCCGAAGTGGAATACTGGACGTGGCCCAGGCCCAGTCCCACTCAGTTCCAGGCCCCTTCTAACACCGTCACAAGCAGGCAGCCTGCCAGTGTGTGTCTGAAGTCAGTCTGCCTGTGACTGGCACTTGTCACTTGTCACATGTTTATCCTGGGGACTCCCTTCCCAGCTCCTTGTGAGCTCCCGGCATCTTGGGGCATTTGCTAGTTCATCTTGGAACTGGAATACACCAAGGCTATCTCAGACAAGTCATCTGACTGACATAGATGACACATCAATTAAGTGAATAGCAAAATATTCTGGAACAAAGGGGTTTGTTGTCATATGTGGCTTATTTAATGATAAGAATTTGTAGAGAAAAATTTGGTAAATTTGTCTAGCCCTGGAGCAACAATGATTCCACCTTCTCGATTCTGGACTGAGTCTCCCAGGGCCTGAGGGAGACCCAGTTTGCCCTGTTGCCGTATTGCGGCTGCGTAGTTGGTGGGTTCTCACAAGACCACTTCTTGCAAGTGATGGGTACACATTACTGGTGTGTACTAATGTCTGTTTTCCCTTCCTTTCTGGGCACGTGGAAATTACACTTCTCTGCCCCTTGCAGTTAGATTGTGACTACTTCTGGACCGAGAAATGAAGGTGACACAATGAGTGTTGATCTGGGCTGAGGTAGAAATGAGCCCACATGGGATTCTCTGAGTGTCTCCTTTTCCTGCTGCTCTGTGCTTGGAAGATTCCTGTGAGTTTATGGAGCCATACAATCAAAGCAGCCTGAATCATCAAAGTCTTGGGTGCTGCCCAGCCCTATACGGGACTGAGCAAGGAGTAATCTTCTGTTGTGTGAAACCATTGAGATTTGGGGGATATTTGTTACTACAGTGGATGCTTGTCCTTTCCTGACAGCTGTCTTTAAAAATTGCATTGGTATGGTATGGTGCATGTGTGTGGGTGTGAGCATGTGGGTGTGTGACCAGTAGGGACCTGTAAGAGTGAGTCCTCAAAGAACATTCCATGGTTGGATGAAGATGACGAGCCTTGGTAGGAAGGTCTTGGTTTTTCAGTAAGACTCAAGGGAACCCCTCGCTGAGAAACAAGTGCCTTAGAGCATAAATCCAAAGAGGAGGAGGGTTGTATAGGGATGTTCAAACCAGAAAAATATGTAATGTATATGGATCTATGGACTGGTCTATGATATTTGGCTCCTAAGGAACGGAACAATTTTATATGTTTCAAAGTCACATTAAATGCAATTTGAGCAACCGCTTACCAAGGATGGTTCTTCAGGCACAGGCTCACATCCTCTTGAGACTTATCATTATAATGTATTTGGGTTTGACTTCAAACTGCCAGTACCTTTGCTGGAGGGTTTTTCTGTGTGACCAGAGGGAGTTCTGCTCAATGTCCATGTTAGGCTAACAACCCCTGAGAGCATCTCCTAGCTGATGAGTGAGGGGAGTGGGTGTTTAAATATGCATGGCTTCCTGTGGTGTGTGCTTTCCGGAGGTCCAGTCACCCACAGTGGTGGCTTGTTTGAGAGTGCACCCGTTAAAGGCAGTCCTCCCTGACTTGCCCCACTTCTCCACTCCCCTGCTGAGGTATCCTGGAGTTACTTCCCAAATAAACTCCTTGCACTTAAATGCTTATCTCAGGCTGTGCTTCTGGGGGAACCCAAACCAAGACAATTCTTCCTGAGAATGACCGTTCACATCAGCTGAGGTAAAGGAAAACCAAGGATAAGGGCTTTTGCACATTCTTGCATTGAAATGTGATTATAATCATGTAACTATTGGCTCATATGGTCATTGTGCTCCACGATTTGTAAAGTCCTTTCAAATATAATCAAGACAATTACCCTGAGAAGTAGATTTTATTTTCCCAATTTTATAGAACTATTGGAAGTTCAGATAAATGAAGTTCTTTAACCAAAGCTAAAAGGGAAAGGAAAAGTTTGCAGCCTGTGTAGCTTTGGGGCCTGGCAATGGAGTATGAGGGATGGAGAACAGGAGTCCCAAGCACTGGGGACTTCGTCACAGGTCCTGTCTCTTATTGTTGCTTCCCGAGTGGAGAGAGTTCACCTTTGATCTCTGTTCAGCCTCAGGAGGTAAGTTTTGTTGAGAGTTGGTTCAACATATAAAGTAGGCATATCTTGTATCCCATTCTGCACATCTCAATTCATGAGGTTCTGAAGGACATTTCTCTACATGGATTTACTTCCCTTAGGTCCTGGATTTTAATTTGGAATATACAGTCTCTCTATTAGCTATTAGGGCTGCCATAACAAAATATCACAGACTGGGTGGTTTAAACGACCGAAGTGTTTTCCCACAGTTTTGGAGGCTAGAAGTCGGAGATCAGTGTGTCAGCAGGTTGTTTGTCCTGAGGTCTCTCTCTTTGGCTTGTAGACGGCCACCTTCTGCTGTGTTCTCACATGTCTGTGTCCTAATCTCCTCTTTTTATAAGGACACCAGTCATATTGCATTAGAGCTCACCCATATTACCTCATGTCACCTTAATTACCTCTTTAAAGGCCAGTCTCCAAAAACAATCCCATTCTGAGGTACCAAGGTTAGGACTTCAACATAGAAATTTTGAAGGAATACAACTCAGCTTATAAACAGTCTGTGTATCAACAGATCAGGGGCCTGGAATTTCAATTCTGTTTGGAAATTGGACCTCACCTTTTCTACCAGTCTCATTGGGTTGGAAGCAACTTAGTAGCATTGCTTCATTAATTCCTTAATTTTTAAAATCTAGCAGATACCGATTATGCATCTCCTATGTGTCAGATCCCATGAATGGAAGAATAAACATGGTTGATGAAGGGTCATGATATAATTAAGGGGAGAGGGAGACATGGTGATGGAGGGTGATAGAGCTCTATTGGGCCACGTGGAAAGACAAGCCCCTTCCTTTTCTCTTCTCTCTCCACCAAGTCTGTATGATTGCTACATGCAGCATTCCTCTAAGTGTTCTGATCGCTGGCCTGCCATATCCTTCCAGCCATGCAGAACGTTTCAGCCCCTTTTCACCCGTGAGCCAAGGTCAGTAGAAGTGCGGCTCTTGCACTGCCAAGAGAAGTTAGAAGTTGATGGAACTTCTCCCGGGGAGCTGTAGGCGAGGCCCGAGGCCAGCAGCCTAATGGGGCTGAGATAACAACAGGGCAGCAGCATCGGGTGACCTCAGCTTCGGGGCCCTGTTGGGTAGGATGAAAGTTACAACGTTGTTCTGAAAAGGCATGCTGGGCATAAGCAAAGGCAGCAGGGCTTTCTCTCAGGGAGTCTGAAGATTTGATTTCATGTTGGGGGTCAGTTATGCTTAGAGGAGGGCAGGAGTTGAGCCCTCTGTGAGGTCAAGAAAATGGAAACGACACTAGGTTTTTCACAAAAGGAACTTAATATGGGGAGTTTTATATACAGGTCTCGGAGGGCAGTAAAGAAGCAGAAAGGAAACACTGAGGTAGGACAGAGGTGAGTATGTAAAAAGCACTGTCCACTGCTAAGGATGGAGTGACAAAGGGAGAGATAATCCATAATCCACTGGGTTGGGTTAGGGTTAGAGAAGGGGCCCTGCACAGCTGGGTGTACCCCAGCTGGAGCTGATGCCTTTGAACCTTAGAAGCTCAGAGGATAGTCTCTGGGATGCTCAGAACTCTGAGCAGAGACCACTGCCTTGTTGGCACCTGGAAGGGTGACAACAAGGTGGGTTCTGTATGTGCCCAAGTGAACCAAAGTCTGGAACCACCTCCGCTGCTGAAAGCAGGGCCCTTCCTTGGGCAATACTGGCAGGACCAGCCAGCAGAAGGATAGAGCACATCTCTGCTCCCCGACTCCCATCTTCTGGTCTCCCTCTAGTGGCTACCTGTGGGCAGAAGCAGCTGACAAAGGAAAAGTGCCGTTTGCAGAGTCCCAGTCCTGGTGTCACAAGGTAGAGGGTAGAGGGTAGATTTGGAGGAGAGACCATTCCTTAGTAACTGGCATAGGCCTGGACAAGTCCAGCTCTGGGGCTGAGCAACTTGACTTGTTGCTAAGGCTGAGTCTCTCTCACTCAAGGACTAAGCCAAGGGAGATCAGAAGTGCAACCTGAAGGTCAGCCTAGGAAGGAGTTTTCTGGTCCAGTAAGAGGAATACAGATTTAGGCGCCACCTGTTGTGGGTTCCCATGCTACCCACTGCTCACCCACAGTGTGAAGCTGTGCACAGTTTTCTGTGCCTCTAAGCCCCCATTTCTTCATCTATAGCATGTAATCCTAATGCTCTCCTTTTAAAGACGTGTGTGAAGTGCTAGGCAGAGGGTCTGCCCCCTGTTTTCTGTTTACTTGTGTTCACACTTGTGTGGACAGGGAACACTGCCTGCAGCTCCAGTTCCACAAGGATCAAGCCATCAGCCACTGCAGCCACTGCCCCAATGGTGCACTCTGAGAGGAATTCAGGATGGAAAAAACCAGGGCACATTCTTTGCTTTGGATATTGGCCCTAGAGAGTAAGATGCACATCTAAGCCATAATTTCACTGAGCCCAGACTCTTGCATCTTCCCATACATAGAAAAGCACTAAAATCATTTACGCGAGTTGTCTGCTTTTTGCAATTAGCAGTAACTTTTTGATATTCTAGTAGTACATTTTTTGCTATCTTGCTTTTTTTTTTTTTTTAAGTGAAAACCTCCGATATATTCTGGCTTCTCCCCCACCTCCTCAGAACAACTCTGCAGAGATACTGAGAGGCTGTCTCCCAGGCTATAGTCCTCAGTAAAGTCCCCGAATAAAACTGAACTTGCAACTTTTAGGTTGTGTTTTCTTCAGTTGACCCTTGTAATGCTATATAATTAAAATCAAACTCCATCTGAGGTCAAGATGGCTTAAGAGTCACAGCCATGGATTTTTGTCCTTGCTGACCAGATGCAGACTTATTGAGCTGGTTTCTGGGTTGTCTTTGTCAGGGACAGGGTTTGCTCTCAGGAGTGACATGGGGGAGGTGCAGAGGGACCGAAGATGGGGCAGTTCTGTTGGGAGACGTCAAACCCCGTCATCACAGTCAAGTGACGAGTCCTCAAGCAGAATAAGGCAAGACCTCAGAATTTCCTCGGAGTGAAAAGCTTGATTTCTCTTCCTGGTTAGCTTGGCCTGTGTCTGCTCCTAAGCTAATTAGCTGTGAAAGGAAAACAAACAAACAAACCCAAGATATGGCATTTTAATTCTGATTTTTAATTCATAGTTTGAAAGCCCAGCCGGCAGCGTTTTTAGCTGTGGTTCTTTCTGAGGCGGATTGAATGCAGCCTTGTTTTCCTTCACTGCGGGGAACCTTCCTTCTCAGGAACCCCTTCACACACATGAATGTACACAGAGGCACACACTACGCAGAGGTTAGTGTAAACAAAATTAGAGCATACATTTGCAGAGGGTTTTTTTTTTTAAAAAAAAGATACACAAAAAGAAATGAGATTTCCTAGCCAGGGCTGCGGTGAGTACTTAACCAGCCTGGACTGCTCTCTCTCTCTCTCTCTTTCTCTCTGTCTCTTTAGGTTTTCTTCAAGTGACTCCTTTGTGAGACGTAATTCTTGGCAGAAACAGCCTGCATTAAAAAAAAACTTAGAATAACATTTCACCTAAACTGCTCAGGGAAACATTTGTTCCACAAGAGTTTAAGTAAAGTTACACAGAAAAGGGAGTTCTGTGTCCAAATAAACTTGGGTAGAACCCTGTTAATCAGGATGGCAGGATTGTAGGAGACTTTGTATGCTAATGCACTCTGCCAACCACAGAGGGGACTACTGTCTGCAGAATTTCCCACTCAAGGTCCTTTGACACACAACCTGCCCTACTCTTTTTTTTTTTTTTTTTCCATATATCATCTTTCCAGCCAGGTGTTCAATGGGACACCAGTTTGAGATCCTTGTTTCAGTGTCTTTTCTTTTCTGATTAGTATGTGGTTGGTTAGAGTGGGAGTGTTTAGGGTTTGTGACCTTGCCCTGGTCCAGGAAATCAGAAGGATGGATGCTAGTTCTGGGTGCTGGTTTGTCAGTGCATGTGGACATCCCCAAGAAGAGAAACCTCCCAACTGGGAGCTCACCTTATGTTTTTGTTCTGATACTAGTTCTTGCTTATTAAGAAATGTAGGTTTGGGCTTCTCTGGTAGAACAGTGGTTAAGAATCCACCTGCCAATGAAGGGGACTCAGGTTCGAGCCCTGGTCCGGGAAGATCCCACATGCCATGGAGCACTGAAGCCCGGGTGCCACAACTGCTGAGCCTGTGCTGTAGAGCCCACGAGCCGCAACTACTGAGCCCGTGCGCCACAGCTACTGAAGCCTGTGTGCCTAGAGCCTGTGCTCTGCAACAAGAGAAGCCACCGCAATGAGAAGCCTGCACACTGCAACGAAGAGTAGCCCCCACTCACCACAACTAGAGAAAGCCTGCACACAGCAACAACGACCCAACACAGCCAAAAATAAATAAAAAATAAATAAAATTAAAAAAAAAAAAGAAATGTAGGTTGCTCTGAACCTGAGAAAGGGGGTGAGTCGAGGAAGACAGGCTATGTAGAGAGGAGCTGAAGCCTTTTATATTTTTGTAAAAACTCACATTTTTGAGCTCAGTTGAGCCAGTGCAACCCATATTTCATTCTGCTGGGAGAACTTGGGCGGGGGCAGTTAATCTGTAGTTTGTTTTATTTTATTGAATTTTTCCAGTTTTATTGAGATAGAATTGACATACAATGTTCTTTGTTTTTTAACATCTTTATTGGAGTATAATTGCTTTACAATGGTGTGTTAGTTTCTGCTGTATAACAAAGTGAATCAGCTATATGTATACATATATCCCCATATCTCCTCCCTATTGCATCTCTCTCCCACCCTCCCTATCCCACCCCTCTAGGTGGACATAAAGCAAGAGCTGATCTCCCTCTGCTATGCAGTTGCTTCCCACTAGCTATCCATTTTACGTTTGGTAGTGTATATATGTCCATGTCACTCTCTCACTTCATCCCAGCTTACCCTCCCACTCCCCGTGTCCTCATGTCCATTCTCCATGTCTGTGTCTTTATTCCTGCCCTGCCCCTAGGTTTTTCAGAACCATTTTTTTCCCCTT
This sequence comes from Mesoplodon bidens, assembly GCF_964165515.1. Taxonomy (NCBI): domain Eukaryota; kingdom Metazoa; phylum Chordata; class Mammalia; order Artiodactyla; family Ziphiidae; genus Mesoplodon; species Mesoplodon bidens. The sequence goes on along the minus strand of NC_138165.1, from coordinate 6,083,647 downwards.
AGATTCCATATATATGTGTTAGCATACAGTATTTGTTTTTCTCTTTCAGACTTACTTCATACTGTATGATAGACTCCAAGTCCATCAACCTAAATAAAAATAACTCAATTTTGTTTCTTCTTTTAAAATTTATTTTTATTTTTAAAATTTTTATTTATTTATCTTTTAACATCTTTATTGGAGTATAATTGCTTTACAATTCTGTGTTAGTTTCTGCTTTACAACAAAGTGAATTAGCTATACATATACATATATCCCCATATCTCCTCCCTCTTGCGACTCCCTCCCTCCCACCCTCCCTATCCCACCCATCTAGGTGGTCACAAAGCATGGAGCTCATCTCCCTGTGCTCTGCGGCTGCTTCCCACTAGCTATCTACCTTACGTTTGGTAGTGTATATATGTCCATGCCACTCTCACTTCGTCACAGCTTACCCTTTCCCCTCCCCATATCCTCAAGTCCATGCTCTAGTAGGTCTGTGTCTTTGTTCCTGTCCTACCCCTAGGCTGTTCATGACATTTTTTTTCTTAGATTCCATATATATGTGTTAGCATACGGTATTTGTTTTTCTCCTTCTCTTTTTTTTTTACATCTTTATTGAAGTATAATTGCTTTACAATGGTGTGTTAGTTTCTGCTTTATAACAAAGTGAATCAGTTATACATATACATATGTTCCCATATCTCTTCCCTCTTGCATCTCCCTCCCTGCCACCCTCCCTATCCCACCTCTCTAGGTGGTCACAAAGCACGGAGCTGATCTACCTCTGTTATGCAGCTGCTTCCCACTAGCTATCTACTTTATGTTTGGTACTGTATATATGTCCATGCCACTCTCTCGCTTTGTCACAGCTTACCCTTCCCCTCCCCATATCCTCAAGTCCATTCTCTAGTAGGTCTGTGTCTTTATTCCTGTCTTACCCCGGTTCTTCATGACATTTTTTTTTCTTAAACTGCATATATATATGTGTTAGTATATGGTATTTGTCTTTCTCTTTCTGACTTACTTCACTCTGTATGACAGACTCTAGGTCTATCCACCTCATTACAAATAGCTCAATTTTGTTGCTTTTTATGGCTGAGTAATATTCCATTGTATACATGTGCCACATCTTCTTTATCCATTCATCTGTTGATGGACAGTTAAGCTGTTCCATGTCCTGGCTGTTGTAAATAGAGCTGCAGTGAACATTGTGGTACATGACTCTTTTTGAATTATGGTTTTCTCAGGGTATATGCCTAGTAGTGGGATTGCTGGGTCCTATGGTAGTTCTATTTTTAGTTTTTTAAGGAACCTCCATACTGTTCTCCATAGTGGCTGTATCAAATTACATTCCCACCAACAGTGCAAGAGTGTTCTCTTTTCTCCACACCCTCTCCAGCATTATTTGTAGATTTTTTATGATGGCCATTCTGACCGGTGTGAGGTGATACCTCATTGTACTTTTGATTTGCATTTCTCTAATGATTAATGATGCTGAGCATCCTTTCATGTGTTTGTTGGCAATCTGTATACCTTCTTGGGAGAAATGTCTATTTAGGTCTTCTGCCCATTTTTGGATTGGTTTTTTTTTTTTTGATATTGAGCTGCATGAGCTGCTTGTGTATTTTGGAGATTAATCTTTTGTCAGTTGCTTTGTTTGCGAATATTATCTCCCATGTTGAGCATTGTCTTTTCATCTTGTTTATGGTTTCCTTTGTTGTGCAAAAGTTTTTAAGTTTCATTGGATCCCATTTTTAAATTTTTGTTTTTATTTCCATTTCTCTAGGAGGTGGGTCAAAAAGGATCTTGCTGTGATTTATGTCAAAGAGTGTTCTGCCTATATTTTCCTCTAAGAGTTTGATAGTGTCTGGCCTTACATTGAGGTCTTTAATCCATTTTGAGTTTATTTTTGTGTATGGTGTTAGGGAGTGTTCTAATTTCATTCTTTTACATGTAGCTGTCCAGTTTGCCCAACACCACTTATTGAAGACACTGTCTTTTCTCCATTGTATATTCTTGCTCCTTTATCAAAGATAAGGTGACCATATGTGTGTGGGTTTATCTGTGGACTTGCTATCCTGTTCCATTGGTCTATATTTCAGTTTTTGTGCCAGTACCATACTGTCTTGATTACTGTAGCTTTATAGTATAGTCTGAAGTCAGGGAGCCTGATTCTTCCAGCTCCATTTTTCTTTCTCAAGATTGCTTTGGTTATTAGGTGTCTTTTGTGTTCCCATACAAATTCTGCAATTTTTTGTTCTAGTTCTGTGAAAATTGCCATTGGTAGTTGGATAGGGATTGCATTGAATCTGTAGATTGCTTTGGGTAGTATAGTCATTTTCACACCGTTGATTCTTCCAATCCAAGAACATGGTACATCTTTCCATCTGTTTGTATCATCCTTAATTTCTTTCACCAGTGTCTTATAGTTCTCTGCATACAGGTCTTTTGTCTCATTAAGTAGGTTAGTTCCTAGGTGTTTCTCTGAGATTTTAAAACATTATCATGCAAGTATACAGAGTTTTGTTTTATATTAAACAAATAACCATTTCATGCGTGTGATTGTAAGTCCTTTCTCATCTTAATATTTTGTGAAGAAGAACAGAATGCTCTGGGAGTATTAAAAAATGTTTGCTTTCCCCCTCCCTCTGTTGTAAGGGGATTCTTCTCCAGGCTTCACTGTGAGAAGCTGGGAGAGCTCCTGGAGTTAAAACTCATACAAGTGTGGGACATGTCCCTTCCTGGAGTATTTAACTCTCAAATGTGACACCCTGAGCCCCTAGCATTCATCAGTTGCAGTTTGTTTTCCTGCCCAGTGCTGGTTCCCATGGAGGTCTATGCTCCACCAAGTTGTGACTCTCCGAACCCACCTGTCTTGGAGCAGCAGCTTGCCCATGGTTTCAGTTCTTGATGAACCTGAGAGGAGCTGTTGATTCTCAATTTAGTCTGCCCTTTTCTCATTGTGAGGGCAGGAGCAGCCACATATAAGCTCCTGACAGTCAGGAAGTCCTCCACTCTTAAAGTTTTACGCTTTTGTTTTTCTCTTTTTTGTTGATTCGCATAGTGAAATGTTTGTCTATATAATGTGTCTTTTCACAATGTGTCTTTTCTTTTACTGATGCTACTTTTGGTGGTTGAAATGAATTATTTTTAGTTTTTATGTTTAGCAATTTCCCCCTCTTTCTTTCCTTCAGTTTAATTTCACCACTATTCTTCTAGCTTTTTGAGTTAATTTGTTTCCCATTATCTCTTGATTTTACTTTGATGGCTTTGTTCTGCTAACTCCATAGGAAAATGGATGATCTGTATGTTACTAGGTCATAAGCCTCTTCAGGGCAAGGATCATGTGTGTTTTCTTCACCACTGTACTTCAGTTCAAAACACAGCACAAAGCACAAAGAAAGTGCATAATCCACAGTGGTTGGGTAAGTGAATGAATAAATGGATGAATGCTAGATTTAGGGTGTTTGTCTTTCTTATTCCATATATTTTCCCTGTTTAAGTTTATTTGGCTGTTTCTTCAACATTAAATTTTCTGCATAAAAAAGTGTTGCTTCTTTGATCAAATTGTACTATATATGCAATTTTATATCTTGTTTTGTAAAATTTAATCTGGTTATCATATTTTTAATAAAGTTTTTAATGATATTATGGATTCATTTCTATTCACTGGATGTATCATATCTTACTTAAATATTAAACTATTGATATAAATTTGAGGTATTGCCAATTATTTTTGTTATTAAAAGAAATTATGGGAATATTTTTATGCCCAGAGTTTTTAAAGTATTATAGAAAGTTTCTTCACAATAAAAACCCTGTAGTGAAGTCTATGGGTCAAAGACATGAATATTTAACTGTTACATTTTAACACATGGTTTTCCAAAATAGTAGTTCAAAAGTTGGTAGCCACCAGCAGTATATGAATGTAATCATCTCTCTGCAGCTTTGCTGATTTGGAGTGCTGTCCATTTCTGTCTCCCATCTCTGGCCCAGTGCTCCTTGAACTACACTGTCATGAGTTTTTGTCTCTCTTCAGATCCTTAGAAACTTTCCCCAATTCCTCAAATGCAAAGAAGCTAAGAGAGAGAAATATCAAAAATTAAGATAATTCACTTCATTATTTACTTCACTTATTCTTCTACTTAAAATAAATTAAGATTGCTTAAGCCTTTTTAGAGCCACAGAAGTACAAAGGAGAAAATAAGCCCCAAATGACTCCTTTATGATTGAATGCATTTCACAGGTTGAAGAAGTCAAACCGTACATGGTGGAAGGGAATGGGAAGTGAAAGCCTCTTTTCCCAGTTTCTGTTCCTCTCCTGGAGGTAATGTATCTTTGATTCTTTTTAGAATAAATATATATTCACTTAGTGACAAATTTAGAATATTTCATAGACTCTAAGATGCTTCGTGCCAGCCCTTTCCTGGCCTTACCAGAAAGTGCCAATGGACGTTCTTTACAGAAACCTCACCACTGTTGCCTGATTGGCAGTGGCTGTGAGGGGTCCTGGCTCTAAGAGAAGAGGCATTTTTTTAAAGAAAGCGTTAGCATGTTCATCACAGAGTCAAGAGTGTCTAACAGGGTGTATTTATTTCCATATTTTGAAATCTATTATAAAAGGGTCATATTTTTCAGAGCCTTCTGTATCTTGCAGGGGAGTTAAAAAAATTACATCAGGTCACACAATTTGTAATAGGAGGAGCAGGATTTGAAACAGATTCATCTGCTGTGGAATCGCATATTTAAAAAAATTTTTTATCTGCTTTTTTTTTGAAGTTTGATTTTAACAAAAATTTCTGTATAAAAACATTTAAACTTTATCAAATGCTTTAAAAATACACACACACACACACACATACACAGATCCAAATCCAATACAGAATCTTTTGAACATTATCATTTTTCACCTCAGCATAACGTGTAGAGGGACTTCTGGATAAAATTTACATGTGAGAAAAGACCCATAGTCTTACACATGCACACACACAAGAGCACACAATCACAATCAGGAAGAACTAAAGTATATGGTAAGAATGCAAACAGGATGGGAATGAATTTCCTGTAAAGCTTATATAAATGAGCGCTACATGAGTAAAATAACTTTCTAGACCAAGAGACGATGCAGAGAAGGGAAAGAGAAAGCAGAGGTTAGTCTAACTCATTAATAAATAGTTTGAGAAGGTCATTCAAGAACAGTGAATTTGGGGAGTTCAGATAATCCCTAGTTTTCACCACCTCAAATTCTGTGAATCTGATAACTGATGACGCTTTGAAAGTGTCTATGTTTTCATTTTTTGTAGGTCTTGATTTGTTCATCATTATTTAGGTGTGGTTTGTCCCTTTTGGTGTCAATTCCTCCGTTCTCGCTCGGTGTTATATCCAATTAACCAGAAGAGCCACAGTAAGAAATCATGGCAAGCACAGAGGACAGCAAGTGTGGCAGTCACGAATGGCAGTTAATAAGAGCCAGACTGCCTGGATTTGCATTTCAGTGTCACTAGCTGCTAGCTGCCTGTTACTCAGCAAGCTCCTCAGCCACTCTATGTCTCCATTTCCTCATCTTCAATTAGGGATCATTATTACCCACTTCACATAGGGCTATTAAGAGGATTTAAACAAGATAATCCATTTAAAGAATTTATCACACTGCCTGGCACAACTAAATGTGCAATAAATGTTAGCTAAAGTTACTATTAGTCATAGAATTACAGGGGAATCAAAAGAAGAATTTTCTTCTTTCTCTGTATTTCTCTTTGATGAGGTTTTCAGAGGCAAAAAAAGATTGAGGATCCAGTCTTATGAATATAGATGTTTGCTTTTATGTTAGAAAAAAAATTACATGGCTCCATATCACAAAATGTAACATCTTTCCATTAAACATCACACAATTCTCATCATCATTATGCCCTACACACACCTTAAATGATGTGGAGTTTCTATTGATATTCATCCACAACAGGGTCCAGAAATTTGAAATAAGAAATGGTTGCATAAATGCATGTTGGCAGTAATCTGTGTGTGTCCCAAGAGCTTGGACCAACACAGATGCCTGGGATTCTGCCTCCAAGGCCTGGACTCCCCCACATACAGTCAGGTGGGTCAGGTTCCTGCAGCCCTTCAAAGCTCCATTTGCGACCCCCTTCAAGAGGGGAGTTTCCAGTAGGTGAAAGAAGCAGCAGCCACCGAGGATGGAATGTCCCACCCCTACTTCAGTATGATATGACAGCTAGCATTGGTTTCTGCTTTCATTGTGTCCAGAATAAAACAGGCTTCTTCCTGAAAGTTCTGTGTCATCTCATCGTTAATGAGCACATGGACTCCCGTGGGCCCCTGCTTGTAGATCTGGCTGATCTGGCAAGGGGAAATGCTGAAAAGCTGAGCCATTTTCATCTGTCAGTTCAACAGCTGCCAGTTCTTCTAGGTAGATGGCATGGTAAACGAAGAAAGTATTTGAGTCTCCATCCTCATGCTTCTGCTGCTGTTGTTGCTGCTCCCCCAGCTGCAAGGTTTCCTGACAAACATAAATGGTTAGCCTTGGGCTCACCATCAGACCTTTTAATGCATTAAAAAGTCTGATTCCATCTGCAGGGCCACAGATTTGAATCACATCATCTCTAGTTAGTTTCAATAAATCTGCCCCTGAAGAGTTTGTAAAAAGCCTCGTGAATGTGGAAAAACGGTTTCGATGCAACCACTGCTGAGCCTCCTGAGGTGTGGTTGTTGGCAGGAGGCTATCTGTGACTGGAGGGGCCTCTGGCTGGTCATTTGGTGAACCATTTCCTTCCCCAAGAGAAAGACTGCTTTGGGAACTGTTGAAGCTAGGTGATGGGGAATTATTGACCTATGTGATCTCAGGCCATGGAGAACACTCTGTGAGTATAGTTGTCTCATAGGAAGGTTGATATTTCACCTCCTCATGAGGTGTTCGTTGCTCCATTTTCTCCCTGTCTGTTTTTTTGTTTTCTGTCTGCACCTTTGGGCTTGAAGACTTTGATCTGGCAGCTGGCTGAGTGTAAGTGTGCAGTATATTCCCCGTTCTCATTCTCCTTGAAGGTATCAATTTGTACTCGAAATGGCACTCCCTTCTCTCCACCGTGTTTCCTCATAGTGGACTCTGTGCTAATACAGTGCACCTGAATAAACACAGATGTCCTCCTTGCAGGGTCCCACGGGAGCTCCACTGTATTTAGTTGGTTTGGATTAGCCCTAGGATCTATTATACCCACAGACACTGGGATATCAAGAATGCTATCTCCAGGTGGGTTGGATTCAGTCACCTCATCGGGCAGAGGCAGCTTCGGAGCCCAGGCCATCCTGGCTCCTTCCTTTTGCCCCAGGAGACACCGTTTCTAGTACAAAGGTGAGTAGTGTGAGTCTACCCAACGGGGGCAACACTGCAAGACTGTAGAAAACTCCAAACCAAGATCTCCCACGCAATACTCACCGGCCGCCCCCAAGCCGCACCCGCACCGCCCGCACAACTAATCTCCTGCACCCTATGCTCCTTGCTCTTGGCTGCCCTGACTTCCAGAATCCCTCCCCCTCCCCGCTCCCCAGCCTCCCTTCTAGGGCTGCGCGAGGGTCCTTTGGCTTAACTCTTCCAGACTGCCCAAAGGCAACCCTGGACTCCTCTCACTCCCACGCTTTAGGGTCTCCCCTTGAACTCGTGGTGGGCACTCGCTGCTTTCCAAACAGACCAGCAGCAGCCACTCGCTGCCTACCCTGAGCTCCCACGCCGCTTTTGCACGTTTTCCCCCGCCCCTTTCTGCGGGAAGCCCCCGCCTCCCCGGGAACCCGTCTCCTTTTCCCTCTAGGCCTCGCTTCCCGTCAGTCCCAAGATCACTTCTGGTAACGCCTTCTCAATCCCACGGCCCTTAGGACCAAATCCAGGTTTCTGCTGAACTGCCTCCCTGCCCTGTGCAGCCCCCCACGGCCTGGAAGCATGGATGGAGAAAGCCCAACACTGGCTTGAATCCCAGGCTCACCAGGCTCCTCCAGTGACCGCAGCCCCATCACCAACCAATCATGGCACCCTCTTCCTTCACCCTATCTGCTTCCTTTTATTCCTATTAATGTGACTACTAGAAAACTTAATTTTAATTATTTATTTTAAATTTATTTCATTGAGGTACAGTTGACTTACAATGTTGTGTTAATTTCTGCTGTACAGCAAAGTGATTCAGTTACACATACATATTCATCCTTTTTCATATTCTTTTCCACTATGGTTTAAAACAGGATATTGGATATAGTTCCAATAGTGGGGCTTGGGCAAGGGATTGCATGCCTAGTGAAGGAGTGAGCTGTATGCATCATATTTTGCAAAATGGCCTTCAGTTCTAGGTGTTACAGAAATATTTTACTCAAAATGATGAACCTGCCAGTTATCTGAAATTTAGAGTTGAGGAACTTTCCCAGGACAAGCTCAGAGGCAGGTGAAGAACTTGGTAGTGGAGTGAGCTTTAGTTGCCGGCAGGAAACAAGGCTGTTGCATTGACTCTGGCCTTGGCTCACCGTAAAACATTGAACTAATCGTTCCTCTGTGCCTCCATTTCCTCATCTGCAAAATGGGAGAAGCTGGACTGAAATACGAATATACCTTAAATTCAACAATTCGATGACAGTTTCTTTGAACCTATAGTTTTGTTGGGTAGGAAGAAAAATCTTCATAGAAATTGGTGTTCAGGGATGGAGTTTTTTCAGCTTCGGCTGGTAGCAGTAAGAACTATTCCTACTTAAAACTTTCAAAAGGAGACTTCCCTGGTGGTCCAGGGGTTAAGACTCCACGCTTCTGGAGTTACTCAGTTTTCCTGGATATTTCCCAGTCTACAGGAGCCGTGTGGCTGACAGGGTCTTGGTGCTCTGGCCGGGTGTCAGATCTGAGCCTCTGAGGTGGGAGTGCCGAGTTCAGGACATTGGTCCATCAGAGACTTCCCGGCACCACATAAGAGCAAATGGTGAAAGCTCTCCCAGAGATCTCCATCTCAACACTGAGAACCAGCTCCACTCAAGGACCAGCAAGCTCCAGTGCTGGAAACCCCATGCCAAACAACTAGCAAGACAGGAACACAACCACACCCATTAGCAGAGAGGCTGCCTAAAATCATAATAAGTTCACAGACATCCTAAAACACACCACCAGATGTGGTTCTGCCCACGAGAAAGAGAGGATCCAGCCTCATCCACCAGAACACACACACCAGTCTCCTCGACCAGGAAGCCTAAACAACCCACTGAACCCACCTCACCCACTGGGGACAAACACCAAAAACAACAGGAACTATGAACCTGCAGCCTGTGAAAAGGAGACCCCAAACACAGTAAGTTAAGCAAAATAAGAAAACAGAGAAATAAACAGCAGATGAAGGAGCAAGGTAAAAGCCCACCAGACCAAACAAATGAAGAGGAAATGGGGAGTCTACCTGAAAAAGAATTCAGAATAATAATAGTAAATGTGTTCCAAAATCTTGGAAATAGAAAGGAGAAAATATAAGAAACATTTAACAAGGACCTAGAAGAACTAAAGAACAAACAAACAATGATGAACAACACAATAAATGAAATTAAAAATTACCTAGAAGGAATCAATAGCAGAATAACTGAGGCAGAAGAATGGATAAGTGACCTGGAAGATAGAATAGTGGAAATAAATACCACACAGCAGAATAAAGAAGAAAGAATGCAAAGAATTGAGGACAGTCTCAGAGACCTCTGGGACAACATTAAAGACACCAACATTCGAATTATAGGGGTCCCTGAAGAAGAAGAGAAAAAGAAAGGGACTTAGAAAATATTTGAAGAGATTATAGTTGAAAACTTCCCGAATATGGGTAAGGAAACAGTCAATCAAGCCCAAGAAGCACAGAGAGTCCAATAGAGGATAAATCCAAGGAGAAACATGCCAAGACACATATTAATCAAACTATCAAAAATTAAACACAAAGAAAAAATATTAAAAGCAGCAAGGGGAAAGCAGTGAATAATATACAAGTGAATCCCCAAAAGGTTAACAGCTGATCTTTCAGCAGAAACTCTGCAAGCCAGAAGGGAGTGGCAGGACATATTTAAAGGGAACCTACAACAAATATTACTCTAGCCAGCAAGGATCTCATTCAGATTCGACAGAGAAATTAAAAACTTTACAGATAAGCAAAAGTTAAGAGAATTCAGCACCACAAAACCAGTTGTACAACAAATGCTAAAGGAACTTCTCTAGGCAGGAGCACAAGAGAAGGAAAAGACTTACAATAACATACCCAAAACAATCAAGAAAATGGTAATGGTAACCAAAAGACAGAGACTGGCTGAATGGATACAAAAACAAGACCTACAGCTTGTCCTGCTGTCTACAAGAGACCCACTCCAGACCTAGGGACACATACAGACTGAAAGTGAGGGAATGGAAAAAGATATTCCATGCAAATGGAAATCAAAAGAATGCTGGAGTAGCAATTCTCATATCAGACAAAAGAGACTTTAAAATAAAGACTATTACAAGAGACAAAGAAGGAAACTACATAATGATCAAGGGCTCAATCCAAGAAGAAGATATAACAATTATAAATATTTATGCACACAACATAGGAACACTTCAGTACATAAGGTAAATGCTAACAGCCATAAAAGGGGAAATTGACAGTAACACAATCATAATAGGGGACTTTAACACCCCACTTTCACCAATGGACAGATCATGCAAAATGAAAATAAACAAGGAAACACAAGCTTTAAATGATACTTTAAACAAGATGGACTTAATTGATATTTATAGGACATTCCATCCAAAAACAACAGAATACATTTTCTTCTCAAGGGCTCATGGAACATTCTCCAGGAAAGATCATATCTTGGTAAATTTAAGAAAATTGAAATTGTATCAAGTATCTTTTCCAACCACAACACTATGAGACTAGATATCAATTACAGGAAAAAATCTGTAAAAAATACAAACACATGGAGGCTTAACAGTACACTGCTAAATAACCAAGAGATCACTGAAGAAATCAAAGAGGAAATCAAAAAATACCTAGAAACAAATGATAATGCAAACATGATGACCAAAAACCTATGGGATGCAGCAAAAGCAGTTTTAAGAGGGAATCTTATAACAATAAAATCCTACTTCATGAAACAAGAAACATCTTAAATAAACAACTTAACCTTACACCTAAAGCAACTGGAGAAGGAAGAACGAAAAAACCCCAAAAGAAGCAGAAGGAAAGAAATAATAAAGATCAGATCAGAAATAAATGAAAAAGAAATGAAGGGAATGATAGCAAAGATCAATAAAACTAAAAGCTGGTTCTTTGAGAAGATAAACAAAATTGATAAACCATTAGCCAGATTCAACAAGAAAAAATAGGAGAAGACTCAAATCAATAGAATTAAAAATGAAAAAGGAGAAGTAACAACTGACACTGCAGAAATACAAAGGATCGTGAGAGATTACTACAAGCAACTCTATGCCAATAAAATGGACAACCTGGAAGAAATGGACAAATTCTTAGAAAAGCACAACCTTCTGAGACTGAATGAGGAAGAAATAGAGAATATAAATAGACCAATCCCAAGCACTGAAATGGAAACTGTGGTTAAAAATCTTCCAACAAACAAAAGCCCAGGACCAGATGGCTTCACAGGCGAATTCTACTAAACATTCAGAGAAGAGCTAACACCTATCCTTCTCAAACTCTACATAAATATAGAAGAGGAAGGAACACTTACAAACTCATTCTACGAGGCCATCATAACCCTGATACCAAAACCAGACAAAGATGCCACAGTAAAAGACAACTAAAGGCCAATATCACTGATGAACATAGATGCAAAAATCCTCAACAAAATACTAGCAAACAGAATCTAACAGCACATTAAAAGGATCATACACCATGATCAAGTGGGGTTTATCCCAGGAATGCAACAATTCTTCAATATACACAAATCAATCAATGTGATACACCATACTAACAGATTGAAGGAGAAAACAGTATGATTGTCTCAACAGATGCAGAAAAAGCTTTTGAGAAAATTCGACACCCATTTATGATAAAAACGCTCCAGAACGTAGGCATAGAGGGAACTTACCTCAACATAATAAAGGCCATATATGAGAAACCACAGCCAACATCATTCTCCATGTTGAAAACCTGAAACCATTTCCACTAAGATCAGCAACAAGACAAGGTTGCCCACTCTCACCACCATTATTCAACGTAGTTTTGGAAGTTTTAGCCACAGCAATCAGAGAAGAAAAAGAAATAAAAGGAGTCCAAATAGGAAAAGAAGAATTAAACAGCCACTGTTTGCAGATGGCATGATACTATACATAGAGAATCCTGAAGATGTTACCAGAAAACTACTAGAGCTAATCAATGAATTTGGTAAAGTAGCAGGATACAAAATTAATGCACAGAAATCTCTTGCATTCCTATACACTAATGGTGAAAAATCTGAAAGAGAAATTAAGGAAACACTCCCACTTACCACTGCACCAAAAAAAATAAAATACCTAGGAGTAAACCACGTAAGGAGATAAAAGACCTGTATGCAGACAACTATAAGACCCTGATGAAAGAAAGTAAAGATGATACAAACAGATGGAGAGATATACCAGGTTCTTCGATTAGAAGAATCAACATTGTGAAAATGAGTATACTAGCCAAAGCAATCTACAGATTCAGTGCAATCTGTATCAAACTACCAATGGCACTTTTCACAGAACTAGAACAAAATATGTCACAATTTCTATGGAAACACAAAAGACCCCGCACAGCCAAAGCAATCTTGAGAAAGAAAAATGGAGCTGGAAGAATCAGGCTCCCTGACTTCAGACTATACTACAAAGCTACAGTAATCAAGACAGTATGGTACTGGCACAAAAACAGAAATGTACATAAATGGAACAGGACAGAAAGCCCAGAGATAAATCCATGCATCTATGGTCAACTAATCTATGACAAAGGAGGCAAGAATATACAATGGAGAAAAGACAGCCTCTTCAATAAGTGGTGCTGGGAAAACTGGACAGCTACATGTAAAATAATGAAATTAGAACACTCTCTAACACCATATACAAAAATAAACTCAAAATGGATTAAAGACCTAAATGTAAGGCCAGAAACTATCAAACTCTCAGAGGAAAACATAAGCAGAACACTCTATGACATAAATCACAGCAAGATCCTTTTTGACCCACCTCCTAGAGAAATGGAAATAAAAACAAAAATAAACAAATGGGACCGAATGAAACTTAAAAGCTTTTCCATAGCAAAGTAAACCATAAACAAGACAAAAATACAACCCCCAGAATGGGAGAAAATATTTGCAAATGAAGCAATGGACAAAGGATTAATCTCCAAGATATACAAGCAGCTCATGCAGCTCAATATCAATAAAATAAAGAACCCAATCCACAAATGGGCAGAAGACCTAAACAGACTTTTCTCCAGACAAGATATACAGATTGCCAACAAACACATGAAAGGATGCTCAACATCACTAATCATTAGAGAAATGCAAATCAAAACTACAATGAGGTATCACCTCACACCAGTCAGAATGGCCATCATCAAAACATCTACAAAAAATAAATGCTGGAGAGAGTGTGGAGAAAAGGGAACCCTCTAGCACTGTTGGAGGGAATGTAAATTGATACAGCCACTATGGAGAACAGTATCAAGGTTCCTCAAAAAAGTAAAAATAGAACTACCATACGACCCAGCAATCCCACTACTGGGCATATACCCCGATAAAACCATAATTCAAAAAGAGTGATCTACCACAATGTTCATTGCAGCTGTATTTAGAATAACCAGGAGATGGAAGCAACTTAAGTGTTCTACGACAGAAGAACGGATAAAGAAGACGTGGCACATATATATAATGGAATATTACTCAGCCATTAAAGGAAATGAAATTGAGTTATTTGTAGCGAGGTGGTTGGACGTAGAGACTGTCATACAGAGTGAAGTACGTGAGAAAGAGAAAAACAATTACAGTATGCTAATACATATATATGGAATCTAAAAAAAAAAGGTTCTGAAGAACCTAGGAGCAGGACAGGAATAAAGATGCAGACATAGAGAATGGAGTTGAGGACATGGGAAAGGGGAAGGGTAAAGTGGGATGAAGTGAGAGTGTGGCATGGACATATATACACTACCAAATGTAAAATCAGTAGCTAGTGGGAAGAAGCCGCATAGCACTGGGAGATCGGCTCTGTGCTTTTTGTCCACTTAGAGGGGTGGGATAGGGACGGTGTGAGGGAGACGCAAGCGGGAGCAGATATGGGGATGTATGTCTATGTACAGCTGATTCACTTTGTTATACAGCAGAAACTAACACACCATTGTAAAGCAATTATACTCCAATAAACATGTTAAAAACAAAAAGACTGTGCTTCCTTTGCAGGGGCATGGGTTTGATTCCTGGTTAGGGAACTAAGATCCTGCAAGCTGTGCGGTGTGGCCAAGAGAAAAAAAAGAAAAAAGTCTCAAAAAGAAATACGTGGCCATTGTGCCTCATATTTTCAAGACCTCAGGGTGTCTGACAGCAAAAAAGTGAGCAATGGTGCAGAGGTCTGGGGTCAGAGTGGGCTCATTTATAGCAGAAGTAACAATATATGTCCATTCCCCTTGTCTCTGATGATGGAGATTCTTACTTGCAGATGAATCTCCTGAAAGGAGAAAGACCTGTCCTCATGGGGCTCACAGTCCACCAGGGAGACAATTAATAAACCTACAAAACATACGTTGTTATGCCAAGTAGTGATGCTATAAAGTTCTTGAGGAAGATGAGGCAGACTGAAGACCTAAAGTGAGCAAATTGAGGTTAAGTGGCTATTTTAGATAGGATGTTGGGGAAGCCTCTTGGATGAGGCAACATTTATGTAAAGGGAGACCATTTTTCTAGGTTGAGGAGTAACAAGAATGAAGACCCTGAAGGAGAAATGAACTTGGTATGTTCAAGAAACAACAAGAAGACCCAAGTGTCAGGGAAGAGGTTAGTGGGTGATGAACCCAGACCACTTGGGGGGCCCAAGTGGTCCCATAGACCTTGCCAATCACAGCAGGAAGTTTGAAATTTATTCTGATTGTACTGGGAAGCCATTCGAAGGTTTAAGAGGAAATAAAGCATATTTTGATTTATGTTTAAATCTAGTTGCCCCGTGAAGAGTTAATTTTAGGGACAAAGGTTGGGGCAGAGAGAGCCGCTAAGAGGTTCCTGCAGAGTCGCCCTAGAGGAGGTGGTAAGATGCTTAGGGCTGGCTGGATTCCAGACGAGTTTTGAAAGGGGAGCCCTGGGGAGTGATTGTCAGATGGGGTGTGAGGGGCGAGGGAAAGAGAAGGGACCAGAGTGACAGAGAGTTTTCAGGCAGAGAAAGACAAGCATCATACGATATCGCTTACATGTAGAATCTAAAAAGATGATACAAATGAACTTATTTATAAAACAGAAGTAGAGTCACAGATGTAGAAAACAAACTTATGGTCACCAGGGGTTGAGGGGGAGAGGGAAAAATTGGGAGGCTGGGATTGACATATACACACTACTGTATATAAAACAGATAACTAATAAGAACCTACTGTATAACACAGGGAACTCTACTCAATATGGAGTAATAACCTATATGGGAAAAGAATCTAAAAAAGAGTGGATATATGTATATGTATAACTGATTGACTTTGCTGTATACCTGAAACTAACACAACATTGTAAATCAACTATACTCCAATAAAAATAAAAATAAATAAAAAGTGACAGAGATTCTTGTCTCTGCAACAGGATGAATGGACATCCATTTACTGAAGCCTGGAGTGGAGGAACAGGTTCATTTGGGACCTGCCTGTTACATGTCCAAGGGGAGACACTGGGTGTGAATTTGGAGCTCAGAACTGGGGTCTGGACTAGAGAATGCTTGGAATATTTAGGCTCCAGCAACAAGTATGTGGATGTTATGAAGGCCATGGGACCAGATGAGGTGTGAGGCAGCCCTGTAGTGAGCTGTGCTGGGGGGATCACATCCCTGCCACACTTGGGGTGGACCCAGGTTTGGAGAAGTTATGGGGGGAACCCTGCCTTGGTCTAAACTCTCTGCTGGGCCTTGATCCCTCTCTTTTCAGAGAACTCTGACCTGTGGAAATTACTGGGCAAGGGCAACATTAGTGAGACAAATCCTTTCTTCCTCAAGCCTTTGTTAAACTCTATTACCTTTTGATTAGAACTAAAGGTAAAGAGAGGTGGGTGATGGCATTCCAGACCTCTACCACCCTGATGCCCTAACTGGAAACTCTCCTTGAGAATAAACCCAAGTGCGCTGTGTGAGATGTAATACATGATGTCGGGAGACCGAGCTCCTTCCTGTGACCATCACACTTGGATTTCATAGACACAGGCCTTGCTGGTGGCAGGATTTAGGCCGCAGGGCCATGCATTCCATGGATACCTTTAACCTGTTCAAGTGGCTTCTGGTTATGCTGTGAATTCAGCTGGGATTGCAAGTGCAGCTACACAGAAGAATTTGCAACCCACGAGTTACCTCCTTCACGCTGGTCCATGGCTCACCTATACACGTCATCCCTGTCACCAGGCAACGAAGGGGACACTTCTCCTAGCTGTTCTTTGATGTTGGAAGGAATCACTGGACCTCCATCTGTCTGCTGGGACCTCTTTGGGCCTCATTTCTCTCTGTACTTCTTCTCCTCCATCTTCAAAAAATTGCCTTCTGGGATGAACTTGACAGTGCTTAGGACATAACAGGCACCCAAGGAAAATTGTTGAATAATTGAATACCCAATAATTTTATAGGGGAGTCAAGTTTACACAGGCTTTGCTTTTCCAAATAAATGAAAAATCTTTGAAAGAAAATTCCAGCCTTCAACTTACCATTTCCTGGGACCAAGAATTTCAAAGGAGTTGCCTATGATGCAATTTGCTGAATTCAATTCAATTGCTTAACAAATATTTATTGATCGCCCTTGTGCCAAGCACCCTTCTAGGTAGAGAGATATAACAGTGGATAAGACAAGTCCTTACCTTCCCAGAGTTTACATTTTGGTGAGAGCAGACAGATGATAAATAGGTAAGCAGATAAAAATATAATATCAAGTCAGGTACTTGTAATGTTCCAAAGAAAAATAAAGCAGATTGAGGGAACAGGGTCTGGTGAAGGTGCAATATTGGATGGGCTTTGCCAGGAAGGCCTTCTGCAGAGGCAACTTTTGGGCTGAGAACTGAATGAAATGAGGATTAGTCATATGAAGGTCTGCAGTGGGGCTAGTCAGAAGGAACTGCAGTGTGAAGGCTCTGAGGTGGGAACAGGGTGTCCTTCCTAGACAGCTTGTAAGGAGGTCACTGTGGCTGGAGCTGAGTGGGAGCTGCCAGAGGGCTTTCAGCCTTTCACAAGAGCTCTGATATTATTCCATGGGAGGTGGGGAGCTGATGCCTTTTGAGTAGAGGAATGACATCATCTGACTTAGGTTTTCAAAGGATCCGTCTTACTGCTGTGTGCATAGTGGATCTTAGAGGACAAGAGTGGGAGTGAGGAGACCAGTCAGAAAGCCTTGCAGTGAGAGATGGAGATGGGTTAGGGTGGTAGCAGAGGAGGAGATGAGAATGCTCAGATCTCAGATGTATTCTGAGCCTCCGGGATGTGCTGATGGATTCGACGTGGGATGAGGGAGAGAGAGATGAGTCAAAGGTACCTCTAAGAGCGTAAGCCTGGGTCACTGGCTGCGCGGGATGAGAAGGAAACACAGGCGGGAGCAGATGGGTGGGCAGTGGTGAGGGTGGGCAGGGTGCTGGAGATATGGGCTGGGGAATGACCCATATGTAGATGGTACTTAAAGCCACAGGTCTGGATCAGGTCCTGGAGGAAGTGTGTTAGCGATGGGGAGGAAAAGGTGCCCACACAGGCAGCAGGGGTTGGGCACGACACTGTTTTTCTTCTTCTTTTTGTCCTCCTAAGAGAGAAATAACTAGCTTAGAATTCCTGCTTAATTGGGGCTAAATGGTCACATGGCAAAACCACTTCCCCCATCAAAGAGGGTAGGGTGCCTCTGTTATCTCCTCAGACCAGACAGGGACAATCAAAGAGCTGAGTGTGACTCACATGTTCATCAGCAGCTTTTCTTCCATAAAATCCCTCATGCCTGTCTTTTTGTCCTTTCTTTCCTCTTTTGCTTTTTTAACCTGTGCTGGCAAAATATACAGTGGGGACAAAAAGTACACAATATTTTTATTCTCCCAAGAAGAATGCTTGTCTTTATAGATCTGCTTTTGGAGGAGGATAAAGAAGAAAATGTCACTATCCTCCCAGGCAGGTCCCAAAAAGCACATTGTGTATTATCTCTGGCTGCTCCAGAGGAGAGGCAGTGCACCAGACCTTCCCTCAGGAAGCTCTGGGCTCTGGGAGAGTGTTTTCTGTCTGTCTGTTTTTCTAACAGCAGATTTGAAAGACTCTGAGGACCTCCTTACTAAGAGTTTGGTTATGGAAACCAGGTGTTTACTGAGTGTTTGTAATTCAAGGGGAAGGAACAAGAGCCCTAAAGGCACAGTGTGCCCCCTAAGTGTCAAATACCCTCATGGGATTCTCACGCGGGTGTAAGGACAGATTCAAGTGTTCCCCGAGGGTGCTGGTCATGACTGGGCTATTGTTCCCTTGAAGAAATGCCTCCAGGGACCCACTGAGTGCTTCTCTGGGAAGACGATCAGTTCTACCCTGGGAACCAGGATAGAACACCAGGCAGGATTCCCAGGTAGCTAGTGGGCACAAGTAGCCTGAGCCTCAGTGCCCTCCTGGTGGAGGTCCCAGCTGAGACAGACCCAGAGAGCACTCTTGAGGTCTCTTCAGCATCATTTCCATCATGTTTCATTTCCCAGACTCCTGCATTCTCCACGGCACCAGGGAATGTCATTTTGTTTTGACAGAAGGTAAGGTGTATGGCAAATCATGTAAAGATTCTTAAAGTTCCAGGAGGGTAAGCTAGGATTTATTGGTGAAGTGAGCTGGTTGATCTGTCTCTTACCCAGCTTTCCCACAATGATTTTTCAATGCTTTCTCCAACCAATGAAAGATCTCTCCAAAAATGCTTGCTTAAACCCAGCTCACCAGTGGATAGTCTTTCCTGCTTTAAACCTGCACTGTCCAATATGGTAGCCAGCTAGCTACACACTTGAAATGTGGCTAATAAGAATCAAGATGTTTTGTAAGTGTAAACTACATACCAGATTTTGAAGGCTTAGTATGGTGAAAAAGGTAAAATATCTCAGCAATAATTTTTAATCTTTATTTATTAACATTTGATCACATATTAGAATGATAATATTTGGGATATATTAGGTTAAATAAAATATATTATTCAAATCAACCTCACCTGTACTTTTAAAATAAGGTGGCTACTAGAAAATTTAAAATTACATGCATGGTTTGCATTATATTTATTATTAGACAGTGCTGCTCTAAAGAGCAAAAAAAGGTCATTCCCTGGGAGTCCACAGCTAATTTGCCTTAGGGAATGAAGTTTCTAAGGTGAAAACTTGACCTGTTTCAGAGGTCCCATGTTAAAGCTCAGTCTCTGTAGCATGATGTCCATGGCCCGCTCTGACCTGGCATTTTCTGCCTTCCAGCTGCCATGGAGTGAATATGTGCCTCCAAAATTCATTGGCTCTTGCCTTAGCCCCACGGTGATGGTATTTGGAGGTGGAAACTTTGGGAGGTAATTAGGTTTAGATAATGTCATGAGGGTGGGGCCCTCATGAACGGGATTAGTGTACTTACAAGAAAATTCATAGAGCTCTCTTGCCCTTTTTGCCATATGAGGACACAGGGAGAAGAAGATGGTTATCAATGAACCAGGAAGCCCTTACTAGACATTAAATCTGCTGGTGTCTTGATCTTGGACTTCCCAGCCTCCAGAACTGTGAGAAATACATTTCTATTGTTTATAAGCCACCCACTCTAGAGTGTTTTTGCTATAGCAGCCCAAATGGACTGAGACACCAGCTTCATCTCCTGCACTGCCTTCTTTAAACTCCATCCCCATTGAACAGGAGCCTTGAGCCACCATATAGATTCACAGGTCTGCACCTTTGCCTCCTCCTGCTGCTTTTTTCCCTGACTTTATCATCCACCCAGCACTCCCTCATTCTTGCACGCACACACACACTCCAACCAGGGAACTTTTCATTAAGCCTGTGAAGCATCTTCTCTTCCAGAATATCAAAACAACTGCAACAGCAATGATGACAACGATCACCACAATAATAACTATGGTGACAACCTTCTATTGCTTATTTGTTCTTGGTGTCCAAGACATCTTATACTCAAATCTCCATTCTGAAGGCCATCCCTGGTATCTTAAAATGTCTAAATGGCTTACCCCTTGAGTCTACTTTCCTCAATATAAGGAGATAGGAACATTCTCCCCTGATTTTCCGGAAGAGCAGAAAGGGGCCAAAGCCTTTGCTATGCAGCAGACTCAGATTAATATCATGGGAGCAGGCAAGGGAAGCAGTGTTTTGGGGCTCCTTCTCTATGCAAGGCACCAACTGTTTTTTCAGATTCATGTTTCATTAAATCCTCAAAACAGCCACCTGGGCAGGTTTTACTACACACATTTTACAGACAAGGAAACTGAAGCTTGTGAGGTTAAATGACTTGATCAATGGCCCTAGGAAGTCGTTGGGTTAGGATTAAACATACAAGTGTGCTCAGAGTTCTTGTAGATGTGCTTTTTTAATTTAAGAGATCTCCTTTCCTTCTGTTATATTGCCAGCTGTCACTCTCTGCTGCTGGGGTCATGGATAACATTGTCAGCTTCATGCTTTTCACTGGCAACTTGCTGCTTTTTATTTGTTCTAAGCAGGAAGATGAGATACTCTAGCTTCTTCTCCTACACTTCAAAGTCTGAGACAGATTCCCAGGAAGGCCTGGGGCTCTTGCTCTGTGTCTGTTCCATCACTGGGTGTTTAAAGAAACCCAGGCTGTCAGGAGCAGTGGATTAAATCTCCACAATCATCTTGAAGTACGCTGCATCTGTGGAATACCTGAATAGACAATGAATCATCCCAAAATTGAGGAGGTGGACTTTGGGAGCAACTATAGACTTGGGTTTGCTGTATGCAACTGACTAGTTTCTGATTTATATGTGTATCTTAGTTTAGTTTTTAGCACTTGTTATCATTGGTGGATTTGTTTATTGGTTTGGCTGCTTTCTTTTTTTTAATTACTTTTTAATTTTAATAATATTAAAAAAAATTTAATAAATTTATTTTATAATTTTTTTCTTTGTTTCTTTTCTTTTCCTCCCTTTTCTTCTGAGCCATGTAGCTGACAGGGTCTTAGTGCTCTGGCTGGGTGTCAAGCCTGAGCCTCAGAGGTGGAGAGAAGAGTTCAGGACATTGGACCACCAGAGACCTCCCGGCCCAATGTAATATCAATCAATGAGAGCTCTCCCAGAGATCTCCATCTCAACGCTAAGACCCAGCTCCACTCAATGACCAGCAAGCTTCAGTGCTGGACACCCTATGCCAAACAACTAGCAAGACAGGAACACGGCCCCATCCATTAGCAGAGAGGCTGCCTAAAATCATAATAACTTCCCAAACACCCCAACACACACCACCAGATGTGGTCCTTCCCACCAGAAAGACAAGATCCAGCCTCATCCACCAGAACACACACACCAGCCGCCTCTACCAGGAAGCCTACACAACCCGCTGAACCAAACTTAACCACTGGGGGCAGACACCAAAAACAATGGATACTACAAATCTGCAGCCTGCAAAGGAGATCCCAAACACAGTAAATTAAGCAAAATGAGAAGACAGAGAAAAACACAGCAGATGAAGGAGCAAGATAAAAACCCACCAGACCAAACAAATGAAGAGGAAATAAGCAGTCTACCTGAAAAAGAATTCAGAGTAATGATAGTAAAGATGATAAAAAAATCTTGAAAATAGAATGGAGAAAATACAAGAAACGTTTAACAAGGACATAGAAGAACTAAAGAGCAAACAAACAATGATGAACAACACAATAAATGAAATTAAAAATTCTCTAGAAGGGATCAATAGCAGAATAACTGAGGCAGAAGAATGGATAAGTGACCTGGAAGATAGAATAGTGGAAATAAATACCACACAGCAGAATAAAGAAGAAAGAATGCAAAGAATTGAGGACAGTCTCAGAGACCTCTGGGACAACATTAAAGACACCAACATTCGAATTATAGGGGTCCCTGAAGAAGAAGAGAAAAAGAAAGGGACTTAGAAAATATTTGAAGAGATTATAGTTGAAAACTTCCTTAATATGGGAAAGGAAATAGTCAATTAAGTCCAAGAAGCAGAGAGAGTCTCATTCAGGATAAATCCAAGGAGAAACATGCCAAGACACATATTAATCAAACTATCAGAAATTAAATACAAAGAAATCCAGGCTGCTCACCCATAGGCACTGGGCAGCAAATTCTCTTTATCCACCTGGGTCACTGCTCTGGGTTTCATATTCACCTAGGCCCCCACTCCCTGTTGGCAGCTCCAATGATTTGTCCCTATTTGTGTCTGCCTGGTATGTTTATCTGCTGCCTTCATCTCTTGGCTCCTGGCATCCCCAACAGGCTGAACTTATTATTATTATTATAACACTTTCATGAGATCTATCCTCTTACCAAGTTTTCAAGTGGATATTACAGTATTGTTAATTACAGACAAAATGTAGTCCAGTAGAGTTCTAGAACTTATTCATCTTGCATAACTGAAACTTTGTACTTGTTAAATAGCAACTCCCATTTCCCCCTCCTCCAGCTTCTGGCAACCACCATCCCATCTTCTGCTTCTATGTGTTTAACTTTCTGGGTACCTCAGATAAATGGAATCGTGCAGTGTGTGTCCTTTTGTGACTGACTTATTTCACTTAGCATAATGTCTCAGTTTCATGCATGTTGTCACATAAGGCAGGATTTCCTTCTTTTTAAAGGTTGTATAATATTTCATTATATATGTACATGTGCACATATATATATTTACAACAGATTTTTATCCATTCATCCATTGATGAACATAGGCTGTTTCCATCTCTTGGCTACTGTGACTAACGCTGAAATGGATATGAGGGTACAAACATCTCTTAGAGATCCTGATTTCAGTTCTTTTGGATAACTACCCAGGAATAGGATTGCTGGATCATACGGCAGTTATATTTTTACCTTTCTGAGGCATCTCTATACTGTTTTCCATAGTGGATGTACTACTTTACATTCCTACCAAGAGCACACAAGGGTCCTGATTTCTTTTTGTCTTCATCAGCACTTGTCATCTTATGTTTTTTGACAATAGCCATGCTAACAGGTGTGAAGTGATATCTCATTGTGGCTTTGATTTTCATTTCCCTGATCGTTAGTGATATTGAGCATCTTTCTGTGTACCTGTTGGCCATCTGTATGTCTTCTTTTGAGAAATGAACTTTGGATTTGGTGACGTGCACACCCCCTTCTTTGGCTTACCGTTAGCCTCTAGCATATAAATTCTATAATGCCACCTACCTCCAGAGCTTTGAAGAAGTGAGAGTTTTGCTGTCCTTTCCCCACTCCTCCCAAGGCCCACAGGTCTCCTACTCAGTGGACTAGATCCTTAGACTTCCTGGTGTATGTGGGGCAATCAGGAAACTTATATTAATGTTTACTCTCTTGGCTTCTTAAGGTCCAGGGTTTTTTGCCTCTTAACTCTAGCTGGATTCTGCAGACATAAAGTTGTCTGAAGTTTGAGGTATTACTGTATATAGTTGTGGCTAGATTTTGGAATGTAAATATATGCATATTTGGTTGAACAATATAAGTACATTTGAAGCTTCAAAGGTATTTGCTCATGTGGGTTTATGTGTATGAATATATTATTTATTTATTTATTTATTTTTGCGGTACGCGGGCCTCTCACTGCTGTGGCCTCTCCCGTTGTGGAGCATGGTCTCCGGACGCGCAGGCTTAGCGGCCATGGCTCACGGGCCTGGCCGCTCCGTGGCATGTGGGATCTTCCCGGACCGGGGCACGAACCCGTGTTCCCTGCATCAGCAGGCGGACTCTCAACCACTGCGTCACCAGGGAAGCCCTGAACATATTTTTTGATGTCCTTATTCTTTAATAACTCATGATTCTAAGGAAGAAACAGTTACCATATGCCTTGGTTGTTGGTATGGGGCTTGGAAAGAAATTCTGTAACTTGTGCTCAAACTATTAGACTAAAGCCATAGAAATGGGTAGGGGAAGAGTTGCTTGGAAATAACCCCAGTCCCACAGTGGCGGTAGGGCACTGAAGGAATAAGGTTCTTTATCTTTAAGACAAACTTCATCCCTGTGACCTTGCCTGATTCCCCAAGTCACATCTTTCTCTGGGTGACCAATAAAAGCAAGTCACGGCATCCAGTTCATTCTGTGGGGAGTTTCCCAGGATGCCCCTGCTTCGTTTTTGCCCTGTCTTTTCCTCTGTGTCCCATTGTGGGTGGCCTGCCTTCTGCCTCCAGCTTTTCTTGTGGTTTCTGTCTTGATCTTGCCTGTGAACTGGATGAAGGAACTCAGGAGTCTTGGTTGAACTTTTGGTTTTCTCTAACACCTGTCCTTCCTGGAGAACAGGAGAGTGCTCATGAGGGTGATGGGAACTTGAGGAGGGGGTGGGGGGGGAAGAGGAGTCTGAGGGGGTCAGTGAAAAGGGAGGCTGGAGAACTTGAACTTGCATTTTGTTTACATTTCCTTTTCGCCCTGTGTGCAAGTAAAAATCACACCATCTAGCATAATTCCCTTGTCAGGTGGGGCAAGGATAAATTGATTTATTTTCTATTTTTGGACATTGCTCTGTTTTGGTAGCCTTTTTATCTGAATCCCTTGATCATCTAGAATAGTTTGGCAGTGTTGCAATTCAGAGCAAAGTGAGGAACAGATAAATAATTGAGAAACAATAAGATTCTATTCTGAAGAAATAGGTAGCTGTTTTTCAGCTCTAAGAAGAGAGAAGGGCTGCAGTCATATATTCACATTACTTGACTCAAATAGGAGGATTTATTTTCTCCATGCACTCTCTCCTTGAGCCACTCCCAGTAATGGAGAAAAGGAACCACAGAGCTGATGAGCTTGGGAGTGATGAGGCTCTCTGGAGTTGTTGCAAAGCACAAAAAACCATATGCAGAGCCATTTAATTTTTGCTTTCCCTTTGCCAGGAAGAAAAAGAAAAAGTGGGCAAATCAAAATGTCTTCAAAATCCAATTTGGCTTTTTCCAATGGGATCATCGCTTTTCTCTATCTGGTTTTGCCAGTTAAACACTAATAATGCACATTCTAAGACATGATCTGTGAGTACAATTTATTTCTGAATTCAAGCCTCCTTAAGACTATTTGCTGTAATAGATAGACTGGAATAATATCGGGATTAAATAAAAGAGGTGCTGCAGAGAAAACAAATACACCAGTGAAAACTCCTCTGGAGAAACATTGTTTACTTGTCTCCTCACATCCAAATTCAACAAATATTTTCTAGAGGATTTCAGCTTCCAGAAAAAAAAAACTGACCCATCAGTCATAGCTACTGTTTATTGGGTGTACCGGGCATTGGACTAGGCACGTTACACTCATGGTCACATTTAACACTCATAACCACACCACTGACTGGCTGTTATTATACCCATTGCACAGGTTGAGAGTTTGGTTCCTAAGACCTCTGTGCTCCCTTCTCTTCAAAAGACTTCGCTAAGAAACCCCAGTGTCAATGGTTGGTTTTCTTCCTTTCTTATGATGGTTGATATCACTCCTCATGCTCTAATGACCATCACTTTTTGTCAGTTGAACAATGGATCAATCAATAATGAGTTCCTTTTTTCCTCAGCCTAGGATTTCCTTGGAAGGCAGCTCACAGCAGATTGCCCAGACTAGTGGGTAAGTGAGGGATTCATTTCACAAGGGGTGTTCAAGTCAATAAAAGATGGGACACACCTTTGCAGAGCAATGCTCTGTGCTGCCTTGCGGCCTTTCCTGATACAGCTCGCTCATCAAGCACTGCGAGTTCATTCGGCATTTCTGCATGATGTTTGTGCCATCCATTTAATCACCATGGAATTATTCTCCATTTGTTTTGGGTCTACACTATTCCTCTCACCTACCCTGATGTTTTTTTTAGCTTCCTATGCATTTCCTGGGGTGCTTAGTTCTCAAAAAGAACACAATGGTTATTCCTTATTCAACACTATTTTTTGAGTTTGTTCTATGTGTGAGCCATGGTGGCAGATGATGAAAATAAAAAGGTGAATTAAGATATACTCTCTGTCCTCAAAGAGCTCACACTTAGATGCAGGAGATAAACATCTAAGTAGCCATTTACAAAACAATATGGCAGTTGTAGGGATGAGAGAGAAATTCAGACGTTAAATGGGAGCTCAACCTATTTGGCAGGTCAGGGAAGACTTCTTGGAGGAGGGGATGCTTGGGTTGAATCTCAATTCAGGATAGGTAGGATTAATCAGTTAAAGGGAGTGAGAGTAGAAGGAATGGCAAGCAACAGCATGGTGTATTTGGAGAACGACAAGCTTGGAGTGGCGAAGGTATGTGTTGAAAAGTAGGGGGTTTTGGGAGATGAGACCAGTGAATGGACCCCCACCTTAAAGAACTTGCACTCTGGTTATGGGGAACCTTTAAAGTGTTTTAAGCTGGAGACTTCAATGTTTATATGTGCATTTAGATAGAAAACCCAGTGGGTGAAGATAGGCAATTTATTACTGTTTTCTTATTTAACCCACAGACAAACACTCTGCAAAAGGTCAAGGAGAAGTGGAATATTGGCTGCATGATCACCCTCCTTGTCTGGTCCAGAGGGCACTGTGTGTGTGCCCTCTGGGGGCTGTCACCTGAGCCATCCCAGACACGCCTCATGGATTGGTGGCTTCTTTACTCTTGATGGAAGAGGTGGATTAGGATGTTGGTGGAGACAGAGAAAAGTAGGTGGGTGGATCAAGAACTATTAAGAGATTAAAACCAATAGACTTAACTAAATGTCCACTGACAGATGAATGGATAAAGAAGATGTGGTACATATATACAGTGGAATATTACTCAGCTATAAAAAGGAATGAAATTGTGTCATTTGTAGAGACGTGGATGAACCTAGAGACTGTCATACAGAGTGAAATAAGTCAGAAAGAGAAAAACAAATATTGTATATTAACGCATATATGTGGAATCTAGAATAATGGTACAGATGAACCAGTCTGAAAGGCAGAAATAGAGACACAGATGTAGAGACCAAATGTATGGACACCAGGGGGAAAAGTGGGTGGTGGTGGTGGGATGAACTGGGAGATTGGGATTGACATATATACACTAATATGTATAAAATAGATAACTAATAAGAATGTGCTGTATAAAAACAAACAAACAAAAACAATAGGCTTGGTCATTTCTTGCTTGAAGAACAGAGTGGTTTTTGTGATGTAAGAAAAAGAACTGACTCTCTAGGGTCACAAAGATCAAGGATCATACTCCAGCTCTGACAGTCACTAACTGTTTAATCTTGGGCAAGGCACCCCAACCTCTCTAAGCCCCAACTTACTCCTCTGTAAGGATGAGTAATAATGCCCATCCAACAGGGCTGTGGTGAGGATGTTTCTGGCAAAGTGCCTGGCCCATGGTAGATGCTCAGTGAGCATTAACTCTCTCCCTCCATAACTGTCAAATGTTTCATTGATTTCTGAACTAAAGCAGTCTTATTTCATCCCAATATTTCAAGTGGGGTGAGGCAGGAAGTTAGGCCTGGGAGTGGTGCAGTTCAGTTAATCCTAGCTCCTAGCATGTGTCAGGATTTGTGCTAGGAGCTATGCCCTCCAAACTAAGTTTGATTCTTGTATTTACTCTGAATGCAGGTGCACAGTTTTACAGATGAGGAAACTGGGTCCACAGAGATTGGATGTCTTGCCTATGATCCTGTGGATAGAAAGGTTCAAATCCAGGATCTTATCAAAGCTTATCCTTTTCATTACACCAAGCTTTCTACTACGTACCAAGAATTTTGACGGGCCCTGGAAAACTGCAGAGTTGAATAACACATAGTGTCATTCCCTGAGAAGTGCATGGATTAATAGGACAAGTGGAACAGTTATTTGTAGAGTTCTAGAAAACAGTGTGGAAGTACTGATACAAAGTGAGGTGTGTTCAGAATGCTATGGGAGCCAAGGGAGAGGGGCAGCCAAGCGTTGGGGGACTGTCTGGGGGCTTTTGGTTTCCTTGGAGTCCATCATCTGTGGTCTGGAGATGAGATGCTAATCATTAGATGAAACTTCAGGGCCAAGTCCATGGAGATACTTCTGTGGCAGAAACATTGGCCACATCTACAAAGACTTCCTCTCTGTGCCCTTCTGGTCTGCGAGTAAAGTCATTGGAAGTCACTTTGGAAGATTTATGCCTCATTGAGAAGGACATGGCTCTGTGTCGTTTCCATCCATCTGCTTGGTCTCCAAGATGAGCTTTCTTTTGAACGGGGTGAGCAGCCCATTTCCCTGCCACCTGCCAGTGTTTACTGTGCCACCGTGGCTTATTCCTGCTGCTATCAGCTGCCAAGGAGAAGTGTGCCTGCTTTGAACAGGAGCTCATAGAAGTTAATACTCGGGGAGAGGAGGCCAAGCCATGAATCCAAGTGGCAACATTTACCATCAGGACAGTTACAACCCTTGTTCTCATGCCTCGTGCCTTGATGTCCAGCACGGCTACCACCCCCCATCCACCCATATTCTCCATCCGTGTCTTCATGCTGCATCTACTGGGCATGGATTCTGTCTCACTGCCTCAGTCAAAGTCATTGCCGAGCAGGGTTTGCCACTATTGAGGAACCATCGACAGCATGGAGACACCAGAACCTCTGAATTTTCCACTGTGAAAAAGGAATAGCTTCAATCTAGTTCACTTTAGTTTAGTTCATTCCCATGAACCTTTCTTGGGCACCACCAAGGGCTACAGAGAAGAATGACATGGTCCCTGGCTCAAGGAGCTAATGAGGAGTTCCACGTGTTTCTGTGTGTGTGTGTGTGTGTGTGGTGTGTGTGTGTGTGTGTGATGGAATGATGAACAATTATAAGTGAGATGGGATGCGTCCTGCGCTGGGCAGAAGCGTAGGGCAATGAGGTAGCCCAGGGGAGGGACATAGATGCCTCACTATAGGTGTGGAGCCAGGGGTTGGAAAGGGGTGGATGGGCATGGGATTTGCATTTAGGAAAAAAAAATCACTCTGATTGCACTAGGCACAGCAGTTCCAGAGTAGAAGGCTACTGTAGCAGTCCAGGGAAGAGATGGATCAGGAGGTTGACAGAGACAGAGGAAAGCTGGGGTCTCAAGAACAGTTAAGACCACAGTAGGCTTGGTCATCCATTTACGATGGTGAGCGTGGGAGAGGCAGGTGCCAGGACGACACCGACATTCCTGGCTCAAACAACAGGGAGGTTGGTGATGCTTCTGAATGAGATCTGATTCTTGGAAGAGATCTGAATAGGGGGTTAGAGAGGAAGAGCAAAATTTTGGTTTTTGATCTTTTGAGTGCGAGTTGCTCTGGGATTATTCAAGGGGAGATGTTAATTAGGAAGTTTTATGCAAAACCTGGAACTGAGAAAAGAGGTCTGGACTGGTTTTATAAATATGTGAGTCATCCTGGTTTTGATGGTAATTGAAGCTGTGGGCATAGAAGACAGTGTTTTTTTAACCATTAAAAAAATTGAAGTATAGTTAATTTACAATGTTGTATTAGTTTCAGGTGTACAGCAAAGTGATTCGTGTATATATATATATATATATATATATATATATATATACATATATATATATAACTTGTTGGTTATCTATTGTATGCATAGCAGTTTGTATCAGTTTATCTATTTTATGCATAGCAGTTTGTATCAGTTAATCCCAAACTCCTAATTTATCCCTCCCCCCGTCCCCTTTGGTAACCATAAGTTTGTTTTCCATGTCTGTGACTCTATTTCTTTTTTTGTAAATAAGTTCATTTGTACATTCTTTTTTTAGATTCCACATATAAGTGGTGTCATATGATATTTGTCTTTCACTGTCTGATTTACTTCACTCAGAATGATAATCTCTAGGTCCATCCATGTTGCTGCAAATGACGTTATTTCATTGTTTTTTAAGGCTGAGTAATATTCCATTGTATATATATGTACCACGTCTTCCTTAGCCATTCCTCTGTCGATGGACATTTAGGTTGTTTCCATGGCCGCTATTGTAAATAGTGCTACTATGAACATTGGGGTGTGTGTATCTTTTCAAATTGTAGTTTTGTCCAGATATATGCCCAGGAGTGGGATTGCTGCATCATACGGTAGTTCTAGTTTTGTTTTTTTAAGGAACCTTCATACTGTTCTCCATAGTGGCTGCACCAGTTTACATTCCCACCAACAGTGCAGGAGGGTTCCCTTTTCTCCACACCCTCTCCAGCATTTATTATTTGTAGACTTTTAATGATGGGCTTTCTGACTGGTGTGAGGTGATACCTCACTGTAGTTTTGATTTGCCTTTCTCTAATAACAAGAAATATTGAGCATCTTTTCGTGCACTTGTTGGCCATCTGTATGGGAGACAGTGTTGATTAAGAAGAGAAGGACTGATTGGGACTACGTTTTGAGGAATTCCACTACTTATGGGCTGGAAGAGGAGGATACACCCCAAAAAGAGATGGAGGTGGTACAGCTAGAGAGGAAGAAATAGCAGCAGCAGGTTGTTAGGTCATAAAAGCCCAAGGAGAAGTATTTCAGTAAAAGGAAAGGGTCAACAGTGTCAAATGCTACTGAAAGGCCAATTGAGACAAGGACTAGAAAGTGTCCACTGAACGTGGCTGTATGGACTTCAGCGGAGACATTAGCAAGAACTAGTTCAATGGAATGAGGGCATCAGATCCAGATCAGAATGGGTTGTGGAGTATGGCGGGTGTGTGTGTGTGTGTGAAGAAGTGGCAGTAGTGGCCACTTTAAAGTTTGAGAGGTGGGGGATGAGTAGCACCTGGACCTGGACTCTGGTGCTGATGGTGGGCACATGCATCAAAGCAGGGAAGGATTAGAGAGAGGCTGGGAATGTTGGAAAGAAAAAAAATGATAGCAAGAAATTCCGAAGGTGGTTGGTAGCCATGTTATCCAAAGATCAGATGGAGAGATGGTTGTGTCAGCTCCTCTCCTGTCCTAGGAGTGAAGGATGACGGGAAGGATGCTCTTGCTGGCAGGTCTCTATGCCTGGTTGCAGGAGTCTCCTGTCTGATAACATTTATTTTCTCTGTAAAGTAGGAGGCAAGATCATCTGAAGAGAGAGAAGAATGTGGATGTGTATCCAGGACAGAAGGTTGAGAAGAGTAGAAAGATTTCATAAAAAATACTGTGGAAATGGATGATGGTGTAGGTTTGCTTGGCAGGGTTGTGGGCTCACTGGAGGCTGGGGGGTCTGTGTAGCAGATCTGAGAGGCCCTAGTTGGCTTTTCCTGCTTGGACAGAGGCATGGAGTTAGCAGCCAGTTGTGTTTTCCTAGGCTTGGGTTTTATCTGGATGGTGCAAACAAAAGGAAGCAGATGGGCCAGGTAGCTTAGGGTATGGGCAAAAATGTCATTAAAATCATGGACCATGGAGACTAAGATAAATCAATAAATGAAGAAAAGAGAGTGCTGATGACCTGGGAGGAACTAGAGTTTAAGAACTCAGAGTGAGAGTAGTTGTGTAAGCAAGATGGAAGGTGGAGAAGATGGTGGCTGGAGGGGTGTGGTGGAGGGGAAAGAAGACCACTGGGGATGAGTAAGTCAACAGACTGAATAAGGGACCACCTGCTGGGTCATCCATGTGGACGCAGACATCACCAGGATGATGGCAAAGCCTGGCGTGGAAAAAATAACATGCACTAGCCTTCAGTGAATGAAAGAAAAGAGCAGCTAAAAGGGGGAGGAGGACAGACCCTGTGGTATTCACTCAGAAAACCTTGCAACAAATGGCCCTTAACCTCACTTTGGAGGGCATCAGTACATCATTGTAAGTATCCTGAAAGCATCTATTCACACATTCATTCAGCATCTATGGACTGTTGATGATTTCACGTTGTTGAGCATCCTCTCTTTGCCAGGCACATTGCTAAAAACTGGGGTGACAGGTGAATGAGACACATTTCCCAGAGATCTCACTATTCAGTAGAAGACACAGAGGCAAAGACAGGAACCTACAATGCCATGTATCATGCTATTTCTGAAGCAGAGGAAGAATTTTCATCATGGCCCAGAGGAGTGAGGAATGAATTCTTATTGGAGATGGTGGGCAAGATGTCCCAGAAGAGAGGCTTATTTGGGCTGGAAGTTAGAGAGTCCAGAAGTCCAATATCAAGGTACCGAGAGGTTTGGTTCCTTCTGGAGACTGAGGGAGAATCCATTCCATGCCTCTCCCCCAGCTTCTGGTGACTTCTGGCAATCCTTGGCTTTCCCTGGTTTACAGATACATAACTCCAATCTCTGCCTCTGCCGTCACATGGCCTACTCTTCTCTGTCGCTCTGTGTGTCACATCTATCTCTTCTTTCTCTTAGAAGGACTACAGTCACTGGATTCAGGGCTCACCCTAAATCCAGGACGATCTCATCTAGAAATCTTTAATTCTATCTGCAAAAACTCTATTTCTAAATAAGACCACATTCAGAGGTAC
The DNA here is from genome assembly GCF_964165515.1 of Mesoplodon bidens. Lineage (NCBI taxonomy): Eukaryota > Metazoa > Chordata > Mammalia > Artiodactyla > Ziphiidae > Mesoplodon > Mesoplodon bidens. The sequence goes on along the minus strand of NC_138165.1, from coordinate 6,050,969 downwards.
CAGGGGTTAGGACTTGGATATACCTTTTTTAAGGCCACTGTTCAACCTACTATACCCTCCCTGTAATTGGCATCAATTTCTACCCATGCTCTGACACTTGGATGTCTTTCCTTTTTCTGAATACCCAAGTCCTTTCCTGTAACTTTTCTAGTGTCCAGCTTCTATGGTCCTGGGACCTACCTTCCATTTTTTAGTGTTATCTCCCTCAAAAGCTGATGACCTGCTCCCAAGCCACATGCTGTGCTGTGCCACTAGGCTGCCTTGGCACTGATTCCTGGCTGTTGAAGATTTTCTGCCCTGAGGTGGCTACTGGCCTGTGACAGTCTCTCCAAATGCACACAGGCTCAAAGGCACTCTGTTGAAGTTTCCAGCAGCTTACCCTATACGTCAGACCCCCTCCAGACTCCATTTTCTCCCACCATCCAGAACCTGGATGCCTGCTGGGTCCTGGGGCTTATATTTTCCATCCTGGGCCTAGGAACCTGGCCTCTGCCTCTCTGATCAATCGCTTCTCCCTCATACGTCTTTGCGATGCCTTGGTTTTTTATTCTGGCTATGACATTCGCAGCCTGGCAGCAGCTCTAGCCTAACCACATCCTAACCCTATATCCTAGAACCCTTCTGACCTGGCTGTTATCTCTAATGCACACCTGTGTACAGGTGAGATAGGACTTATCCCACACCTGCTGTATCTTCTGTCCCAGGTCCCAGGTCCTTCTGGTTCCCTTTTTCTGATCATGTCACCAGAAATGGCCTCCAGAAAATGAGGACAACCCAGGTCTCACTTTCTGAAGATCCAATGAGGTGATCACCTTGTTCTTGCAGAGTTCACTAGGCATGCACTGTCTCATGTCAATGTGTGGGGACTTCATCGCTCCTACTTACTAGATGTCTGACCTTGGGAGGGTGAGTTGCCTTCTCTGCTTCAGCCTCCTCATCTGTAAAGCGGGGACAGTAACGGAACACTTTTCTAGAGCTCTGTTGGTTTGAGGTTTGGCCTGATGAGGGTCAGGATAAGAGGCGCCTCCAGGGAGGGTTGTACTTGTATGTTTTGCAGGGATGCCCCTGCGGACACTGACGTCTGTACACACCACGCAGGGTCTCCTCGACGTGAACTCGGGAGAAATTACTGTCAGGTCACGTCGTTGGGTAAAGCCGGGGCTCACGTATGAAAGCAATTTGTTCTGTATTAATCACATCAGAAAACTCCAGACACCTCTCGTTGTTCTTTGTACCTTGGCAGCTAGGGAGCTCAGAGCCAAATTTGTGCCCTTTCTCTAGCATGTGGATGGAGCCCTATGGTCTGTTTCCCATGCACTAAATGTTTCTTCGGCTATGTTACTTTCACTTTGGTCATGGCTATGTTTGGAATTGCAGCCCTGCCCACACTAGCTGGTGGCAGACCACCACCACCAAGTTGTGACTTTGAATAATGTGATCCACTGAGTTGTGTGCCCCCTGCCCCAGTCCTCAATTCATATGTTGAATCCCTATCCCCAGTGTGATGGTATTTGGAAGTGTGGTCTTTGGGAGGTAATTTCATTTAGATGAGGTCTTGAGATGCTCATGATAAGATTAGTTTCTTTACAAGAAGACACACCAAAAAGCTTGCTTCCTTTGGGTCTCCCTACTCATAGGCATGGAGGAAAGGCCATGTAAGATGCAGCGAGAAGTCATCTGCGTGCAGCCCAAGGAGAGACATCTCACTGGACACTGACCATGCCGGCACCTTGGTCTTGGACTTTCAATCTCCAGAACTGTAAGAAAACAAAATCTTGCTGTTGAAGCCCCCCCAGTCTGTGGCTTTTTGCTATGGCAGCCCAAGATAAGACACCCACATCCAACCTCAACTAATTTCTGGGTAAATGGCAGCCATCTGTGACAGACTGGACCAAAGATGACTTCTTCCTAGGAATCTGGGGTTGGACCAAGAGAGAGTCAGCATCTCCCCAGGTGGCTTGAGCCCTAAGGAGTAGACTTGGGGGCTGCAGGTAACTAAGTGGATGGGCAGGAGACACGCCAGACTTCTAAGAAAGAAGAGAGAATCAGGTGCATGAGATAAACAGAGCTGAAGGACAGTCAACTGATACTTTCTGGGATCCAGAAAGAAGCTTTGTTACTGGTACTTTCTTTCCTGGGACCCAGTTACTTTCTAGCTCTTGGGTTCCACAGATTAAGTCTTAAGTATATATTTTTTAATTGCAATATCTCCTTTTTTTTCCTTATAAAAGTAGCTTGAATTCATTTCTGTTACTTGCAAACAAACAGAAATTCTCCAGTAAGCCCTTTGCTCTGATCCTTCACCTTGTCACTATTTATGTTTTGGTGCCGCACCATCTTTTGTGAGGTGCCTCAGATCCTCTGTGGGCACGGTTGGATTGTGAATAACTGAAAAGAATTCAGATAGTCTCTTCTGAAGCTGGGTAGGAGCTGAGGCAGGTTATGAAGGCTCCTGGATGTCACAGACAACAAGACATGGCCTGGGGGAAGTCCAGAACACAGAGAGATGATTTGTTGACCCAGAGTTTCTTTAGTTATAGGATTATCTCTTCTGCCACAAAGGAAAATTATTTTGGCCTGGCATGGCTTGTTTTGAAAGCATGTTAGCTTTTTCCTAGCTTGCTCTTGCTTTGCCAGGAGTTGTAGATCAGTGAGTTATTTGTGCTTATTTCTCGGAACTCACCCTGAATAGTCCCAATTATGGCTCCAAACAATGGTGATTGCTGTTATTGAGGATTTAGGGAAGGGCTTATGTTTCTAAACATCTTTTTATGAGTCTCCATTTCTATGGTAACCCAGATAGGCTGCTCAGTACACATGAGCACTTCTTTGGGAACACCTGAGAGAAGAAAACCTGAATTTACAGAAGAGATAAAGAAGAGGTGGGCTATTCACCTGGTCTTATAGAGGATTCACAGAGAGCTGTCCCCCTGGAGCATTCGGTGCCTTCTCTGTTCTCCATAAAGATCATGAACAATGTCTTACACAGAATAGACTCTGAATGAGAATTTTGTTGATTGATTGATGAGCCACTTGGGAAGAAGAGAAATGTGAAGCTAGGATGATGGTTTGCTGCTAACAATTGGAGATAAAATGGAAAGGAACAGAAAGCATCCTGAGCAGATAGCCATAGTCAGTGGGGAATGAGACTCTATTTTAAAAAATGTGATTTGCATACAGTTTTTAGGAAACTTCTTGCTACATAAACCAAGGTATACAGGCATTTTTTTCATCAATGTGCCTGAGGTCCAAGGGATGGCCCCTTGCCCTGGGTCCCAACATTAATCAAAGGAGGTAAGCACCCACCATGCCTCAGTGCCGGGACCCAACATTTTTGCAGAGAGGAGCTACTTGTCATTGCCTAAGTTTCAAGTCGCCATGGGGGAGAAGCTGCATTTTGCAAACCTGAGACCTTGAATAACATGGGGAGCAGGGCCTGCCAGACTCATCTTCCTCCTGGGGAGCTGCACTGGTAAGGCTTCTTGGTTGCAAAGAGCAGAACAAAAGGCCCTGGACCGACAGAGCTGGTTTGAACAAGAAAGGGGAATTTAGGATAAAGAAACAGAACTACTTTCTGGACACCAAGGGCAGGAATGCAGCTGGGCTTCAGACAGAGCGGACCCGGGAGGTGAAAAGCTGCGAAGGATGCAGGCAGCACACTTGCTCCATCCTTTACTCTTGAAGCCTGGCTTTATCCACCTCTGCATGCACAGTGGGGGCCTGGTGGTCGAGGAGGTCACCGACAGCCCACACACTACTCCCCGCACCCCAAACGGGGTCAGCTCCAACCCTGGGGGCAAGCCTGAGAGGGTGTGTCTTGTAGCAACTAGTTAGCTCTGAGAAATGTAGTTAAGTCAAGAGCTCCCAGTAGATCACTTTGATTCAATATGAACTCACCAAATATCCCTTGTGGGCCTGTCTCTGTGACAGGTGTAAAGGGATAAAATAAGTAAGAACTGGCCTTAGCCTCGTTAGTTCATTGCCTGGCTGGGGAGATAGATTGGTAAAGAGATACAGAATGGAAATTGCCAGGATGGGGACCATCACAGATTTTGGGGGGCCGTTCAAAGGAGGGATGTATGCGTTTATTCACTCAACAAACATTCATGAGTACTTCCCATGGCCAGGAACTGCTCCAAGGGCCTGGAAGTGCAGCAGTGTCCACGGCAGACAGGGCCTCTGCCCTCAGGGGAGAGGAAGGAAAGAGCCCTGGAAATCAGTAGGTCAGGAAAGGGAGGAAAAGGCCATCGTGGAGTCATCCACATGGGTGCTGACATCTCCCAGGATGATGGCAAAGCCTGGGGTAGAAAAAATAACATGCGCCAGCCTCCAGTGAATGACCAAGAGCCAAGGTGGATGGGAGGCGAAGCCCAAAGAGTGGGGCAGGGGCCAGATCGCAAGGATCTTGGAAGGCCTCGTGGGCTGTGATGAGCACTTGGATTTTATTTTAAGCACAGCTGGAAGATGCTGAGTGAGGCTGGATAGCCAGGGGTGAAGGAGGAAGCGGGGAGGGCAGAGTGGGCGTGGTGGCTGAGTTAGCGGTGGTCGGGCCTGGGAGAGAAGGACCCAGGTTTGGAGGCAGAACCCCCGGGTCTTGCAAATGGGTTGGATGTAGGGAGTGAAGAAAAGAAAGAACCCAGGATTAATTCTTAGGCTTTGAATCAAGCAGCTGGGGAAATTGTGGTGACACGTACCGAGAAGGGGAAAACTAAGTGAGAAAAAACATTTGTGGGATGAAGGATTCTGCCACATCCTTTTAAGTGTGAGGTTCCTCTCGGACGTCCAAGGAGAGATGTGCGGCAGACAGAGGCAGTCTGGCGCTCCAGAGCAGCGCCGCCCATTGGAAGTACAACGTGAGCCACAAATGTGAGTCACCTAGGTGGTTTTTAAGTTCACTAGAAGCTCCTTAAAGAGGTAAAAGGGAACGATGTGCAACTGATTTAAGTGTACATTGTATTTAATCCAATATATCCCCAGTATTATAATTTTAATAGCGATCAAAATACAATAGATATTTTTTGTTTTGGGGGATGAGTCCATCTAAATCTGGTGCCTATTTCCCCTTTCAGCACACCTCAAGGTGGCACACCTAGCCACCTGTCAAGAACTCAGGGGACACCTGTGCCTCGCGATGCTGTCATCTTGGAGGTGCAGACAGAGAGAAAGTTGAGGGCTGTAGACCTGCATTTTGGGGTCATTATCACAGAGGAGACAGCTGAGGCACGGGGTTACCTAGGGATACCCAGGGAGCGCAGATGGGGAGGGCAGCTCAAGGGCGCACTCCAGGGCACTCCAAAATGGACAGCTTGGGTAGAGAGCAGGGGAGACCTGGAAACAGTGAGGGACTTGGCATGTGAGGTGTCAAAGAGTGAAGAACGGGGAGAGGACTTCCAAGTGTCCGGGACAGCAGGGGCAGGAAGGGCCGTGGAAGGGTCTGGAAGGTGGTGGGATTTTCTAGAGTGAGGAGACGATGGGAAGGGGCAAGTCCTGGAGCCCTGCGGGTCCCGTGCCCATGCTGAGGCCTGGGAGCTTCCTTCCCTGGGTCAGGGGTCTGGGACACGATTGCAACCACACACACTGCACACTCCCTGGTCACTCTGGGGTCAGTGTGCTGCCTGCCAGGGCTAGTCCCTGCTTTCTTCCCTATTCAGAAACCCAGAGTGAGACAAGGTCACAGTCTCACAGGATTAGTTGTTCTATATTATAAACAAAAACGTCGTTTCTTTTTTTTAAAACATTATTTTTTAAATTTTATTGAAGTATAGTTGATTTACAATGTCACGCTTTTCTCAGGTGTACAGCACAGTGATTCAGTTATATATATATTTTTTCTTTTTCAGATTCTTTTCCCTTGTAGGTTATTACAAAATATTGAGTAGAGTTCCCTGTGCTATACGGTAGGTCCTTGTTGGTCATCTCTTTTAGATATAGTAGTGTGTATCTGTCAATCCCAAACTCCTACTTTATCTCTCCCCACCCTTTCCCCTTTGGCAACCCATAAGTTTGTTTTCTATGTCTGTGGGTCTATTTTTGAAAAACTTCATTTCTGAATTTTCATTTCTATTAATAATGGATCTCTGGGGGCACACCCCATAGGTGAGGGCAATGTACTGGAGCATCCCAAGGCAGCAGATGAGAACTTCTGCTGTGGGCCGTGGGGAAGCCCTGAAGAGTTTTAAGCTGGAAAGAGGCAGCACTGTATTTGCATTTGAGAGAGACAGCTTGGCAGCCCTGCAAAAGGTAGTCTCCACCTGTTGGCTGTGGACCCCTGTGCTAGCCAACTCTGCCCTCTCTTATCCTCTGCCAGCTTTCATATTTTCCTTTCACCTTCCATAATGAGCAGATCAAAAGCTGTGCCCTGCTCGATGGCTTGGGATTGCTGTGCAGTCTTCTTTGCAGGCAGATTGGTAAACAACACCGACTTTGTTGAACTTGTGCCTCACAGATTACACAGGGAGTTGGGGCAGGGCTTGAACTGAATGAGGAGGCGTGAGGTCAGCATCCCTCTTCCTAATCAGCCCTGAAGAAGAGACACTCCCCAGGCAGCCACGGGCACCAGCGCCCAGGTGAGACCTGGACACTCAGGTAGTTGACGACCTGGGAGAGATGCTGGGGAGGTGTTGTGGTAGTGGCGTCCAGACTTGGTCTTCTCTGCTGAGGTCCGAATCCCACTGCTGCTACCGTGCCCATAGGCTGTAGGCTGCTCAGGTGAAACCTGAGATGTTGAGGTCAAGGTCACGGGCTCCAGCTCCATGCCTTTACTCTTTTATTCACTTGAATGAGAAGTATATTGAGGGCTCACTCTATGTCAGGTGTTGATTATGCAGTGGTTAAAAAAAGCGAGTCCCTGCTCTTACTCAGTGTAAGCAGGGTCTAGCAGAGGGGGCATGTGTTGTACAAACACACCAGTACGTACGTTATTTTAATTAAGTAATTTTGTTTTGTTTTGTTTAAAAAAACTTTTTTAATTGAAGTATAGATGACTTAAAATGTTGTGTTAGTTTCGGCTGGACAGTAGAGTGATATATATATATATATATAGCTGGTGGTGTGGGTACTCTGACTGGCAAGGCATGGGGCCCCGTGCCATGGACGTCCAGACGGCCAACTCCAGCTGGAACTACGTGGGCTCAGAAGTCAAGTTCTTCAGAGGAAAACCCAGGCACTATTGGTGGAAGAAGGGATTCTGGACAAGCACATATCAAAAACGTCCGCTTTGGTCTCAGCTAAAAACTACTTACTTGGTGAAAACTTTGAGGACCAAAGCTGTGTCTTACTGTTCTTGGTATCCTCACTGGCTCTTCCGGGGCTGGAACACAACGTTCAGGGCGTGTTTAACAAACAAATATGTGCAGAGGAACAAGACACATCAGGATTGGGGAGGCCACGCACAGCTTTGTGGATGGAGTGGGCAGGATGTAAGGTGGGCGCTGACCCATGGTGGAAACTGTAGGAATTGCTGAAAGAGGAATGATGAGAAAGGGGGTTGGCAGGACTTGGGGACAGATTATCTCGAGAAGCTGTGAGGGAACCAAAGGTCTAGGGTTTCCTTTCTGAGTAACTGGGAGGAAGATGGACCGCTGCCTGGGAAACGGTCATTTATCCTTGCCTCTCCTTCCCCTTGGGACATCCCAGTGGGGATGCTCAGCTGGTGTTTATAAATCAGGGGCTGGAGCTCAAGAGAGAGGTCATCACTGGCCCTAAAAACCTGAGCACTTTCTAGGAGAAACTGAGCGCAAATGTGCCCTCTAAGAAACAGAGCTCGGGGACAGAATTGCCCGGGCTGCAATCTGGGGACCGGCCCTCCACGGGAGGGTGAGCTGGAGGAAGTAGCCCAGCCTGTGACCATGGCACTGCCAGATGGAAGGGGAACAGGCAGAAGCAAGACGGATACCCACCCAGGGGAGGAAAGGCTCGCGGAGGAGGAGGTAAGGATGCCAGTCAAAGGGATTCGCTCAAGAAAAGACCTTTACGTGTAGCGCTTAAAGGGCCACAGGTGACCTTGGGCAGCAAGGGAGATGATAGGTCAGGAGGCAGGTTCCAGGGAGCTGAGAGACAGGACAGGATGAACCCAGGACAGCGCCCTCCTGGACATGGACCATCAGAATCCTTCCCTTAAAATACAGTGCCCCCAGCCCCGCGGGCCTGAGGATCGTGGTTCCTTGAATGTGGCGTATCACCCTTTCAGGTCTCAGTTTCCCTACTTCTAAAGTTTGGATTGAAATAGCTGCTTGTAAACTTAATATTACATTTACATGTGGCTTTGAACTCAGAGCAAAGGGTGGGGAAATAAGATTTTTTTCGCTGACATACTTCTCCTTTTGAAGGTAATGAGTGAGGGTGGGATTTTGCATTGGAAATCAATATTTTAGAAGACTTGATGGCAGCATGACAATTGCACATTTGTGGCTCTCAAAAGGGCAGATCTGTGCAAATCAGAAGAGATGGAGCAAAATCAGTAATTTCACGTCTTGCTTGAGAAAGAGGATTCATAGAGAATTTTAACAAGGAATGAAGTTACTGCGAGGGACTCCCGTTCATGTTAGTTTTCTTTTCTTTTCTTTTTAAGACTCTTGGTAACAGATTCAGGGTGCAGCTGTTGAAAAGAGGGCTCATTAATTAAAAAGCTGCAGTGACTTTCCCTGGTCTATAGAAATGAATTCTCATTTTTCATGGAGACATTTAAAGTCCTGTACCATCAGAGCCCAACTTCATTTCATGTTTTCTTGGGTATAAGAAACCATTGCCCTTTGGACATTACTGGCCCTCATTGCTGGTCCATTCCAACATTTATTCATCCCCTGAATGTTAACGGGTGCCTACTATGTGCCAGGCCCTGTTTTAGGTGAGGGGATATGGTGGTGAATAAAATCACACCCTGTCCTCTGTCGAGGCCACAGCATTGGGCTCAGACAGCTGGATTAGAATTTAGGCTCAGGTATGTGCCCAAAGTGTGATTCTGGGGAAATCTTTTCTCCTTTCCAAGCCTCCTTTTTCTCTTCTATAAAGTGAGGTAAGAATACTGATTCTTAGGTTTATTGCAGATGAATGAGAAAATACATGCAATGAGCTTGACAACAGAGATGGTTCCAGTTTACTTTAGCTTCATCATTGCTAATAAGATCCGCTCTGTCCAGAATGTCTGTTTTCATCAGACTTACCGGTTGGCCTGGACACAGAACCACTGAAGCCACACTGTCCCTGTGAGAATGCATTTCCCCAGTTAGCTCCTCTGGCAAGTGGGGAGCTCTAGCTTTATTAAGCCATTGCGATAATCACATGAGAAGTGGCCAGGAAGGAAGGAGTGAGGTAGATGTGAAAATCTAGGAGTGATACGTGGTATGGACAGGGAGGGAGAGATTTTGAACCTGGGAGAAAAGCGGTACTGGTGATTGGAAATGCAGGCCTTGAGAGAGGGGAGCTGGTTATAGGGGGAGAAGGTAGAGTTTAATTTTATCCAAGAACACTAGACTGCTCTCTTGGTAATTTGGGGCCATCAAGGTATGGGGCGGAGGACAGGTTATTTCAATCCTCCTTAGCTCATGGCCCAAGCAAAGTGAGGACTCAGCACCAGACATGTGAGATTCAGAGGCCTGTTGGCTTGGGCCAAGTGGCTGAAGAAGGAGGTAAGGCATGAATTGCCTGGGGCCCTGATCACTCCTCCTGGGCATGAGGTGGAGTCTTCTCATGGCCTGAGTGCTCCCTCAGGCTGGATGTCACTGCACAGGTGGCATGGCCACATGGCAGTGTGGACCACAGGCGGTCTGCTCTCTGGGTCCTAGCTCTGCTTGACTATGAAAAGAGGGACACCCAGGTTTTGAGATCTTGAATGAGTCGTAGCTGGGCTCTATTCCTCAAGTCCTTGCCTTGCTGCTTTGGCTGGAAGGTAGCCTGCTTGTCCCCTATGTCCCTTAGTTGCCACATTGGGACCGGGAATTATCTCTCAATGATTTATTTACTCAAAGGCTCTGTTCTTACAAGCCTCTTTTTGGCTCATTTCCTTTAGGTTGCTTTGCGAGATACAGGTAATAATACCTGGCACCACACCACCCGTCAGGTCAGCAACTGCTGAGCAGAGTGTGACGTAACTTTCACCGTCTTGTCAACATTCCTCCTGCCACCAACCCCCGAATGCTATCTTCTCTAGTCTTCATTCCACAAAGCAAGGTGATCACAAAACGACTTTAAGGTTTCAAACAGCAAAATGGATAAAGGTGGTGGTGCTGTAAGAGGGCAAACATCCAGCACACAGCTGAGAACAGGGACCTGGAGTGTGGGAACTAGGTTGTGGCTCCTGGTCCAGCTCTGGGAGGTTTCATCTTAGCTGAAGTTGGGGGAGAGAATGAACTCTTCAGAGGGGGGTGAGAAGGGTAGAGGCGGGAGCCCAGCAGAACTGAGAAGGAAGCGGAGGAGAGAGGCAAGGTTTATTAGGAAACGTAACCTTATTGCTAAACCTAACCCCAACCCTAACCCTAGCCATAACTCCAACCCAAACTTAACCCTAACCCTAACCCTGCTCTCGACTGCTGTGGAACCAGGGATATAAGCATCAAGGCTGACAAAAGCTATTAAAACTTGGGACTAAAGAGCTGTGACCAAGGAGAAGGGCTCAGAGGTGGATCACAAGAGGTTTAGTTGAGAGCTGGGGATGCGGAGGTAGAGATGGTATCTTGCTAAGCAGCCTCAGAATCAGGTTTTTGATTGGAGCAGCACAGGATCAAGAGACCCCAGACGACCAGAGCTGGACCCCTGGAATCCACAGCTGGAGTCAAGGGACTTCTAAACTTCTTGGTGTGTGAAGAAGCACTTTGTGACTATTTAAGCCTATTTAAGCCAAGGGTTTTCTGTTTCTTGCAGCCAAACACATCTTAGTGGTTTTCACTATCTACCGGAATGTAAACTCCAGGAAGGCAGGAATCTCAGTATCTTGTTCATTCTTGAATAGCCAGGGCCTAGAAGAGTGGCCAGTGTATGTGGATAAATATTCATTGAATGCAATATCTTTAAGAAAGTGGTTCTAATAATATTATTATTAAAGACGGATGGAATTTTATAGGTAAGAAGACAGGTACATGCCTCTGGGAGCTTTTCCAAAATCAGTTTTCCTGTAAGGGACTCAGGATGAGTGGGCGGAGGGTCTAGTGCCGTTTGGCTGCAAAACATCATCTACAAATACCATCATCCAGTGTCACTTTTCTTGAACCAAAAGCCCAGAACAACGGTTCTCTATGAAAATCACTTGGGAGTTTTTCTAAACTACACATGCCTCTTTGAACTGCTTAACTGCAAAAAGAGACATTTCTGAGACAACTGAGGAAATTTGATTATGGGTTAGGTCTGCAGCATCCAATAGAAATCTAATGCAAACCACATAAGTAATTTAAAGTTTTATAGTAGTCACATTACAAAAAAGGACAAACAAACAGGGGAAATTAAATTTAATAATATTGTTTTACTTCAACAAATACATCCAAAATGTTATCGTCTCAATGTGTAACATATAAGAAACTATTAATGAAGTAATTTATATATTTCTTTCCATGGGTGAATGTGGCTGAGCTGTGAAATTTGAGTTGCCCAGGAAATGGGTGTAATGAAAGGCAGCCTCTAATCCTGGTTTGACCACTACTGTGCTGTGTGTGCACTGGCAGTTTATTTCCCTCTCTGGGCCTTCGTTGCTTCCTCTATAAAAGGTCTCTATGCATATAGTAACCTGAAGCTTCAAAACAGGTATGTGAAGTAGGTATTACTCACCCACTCTACCTGTGAGGATGCTGAGGCTCAAAGAAGTTGAAGACCTTGCTCGGGTCTCATAGCTGTGAAGGTGGAATCAATACTGAACTCAGGTATCCCTGACCCTGTAGAGGGCTCTTTCCAATTTGTTGCCCTTTCAAACCCTCTCTCTTTTGGACCAGAAACCTCCCAGAAAGTAACACCACCTTTCCACCTCAGTCTAGGATCCTGGTCAGGGTTGCAAGACTCTCCTCCCCAGCCTTACAGACAGAAGCCAGTGGCGATCTGGGAGACGTGTGGGGGGGGATAGCAAAGGCCCACTTGTTTTTTCTAAAAATACACGGACTAATGCAATGTCTAAACAACCCTGCCTTAGAATACAAAGGCATTATTTGCTCTTGAAAACAAAGGGGGTTAGGGCTCTGCTTGACATTTACAGTGAAGACTCTGCTTGCTGTCAGCAAGACTGTCCTCACCAGCATCCCTCAACTTCTGGGCACTGAGAGGGATACCCCGACCCCAAATCCCTTTGATCTGTGGGTGGGCTTTTGTGTTATGCTTAGCAGCAATACCAAGGGAAATTCAAAGTCAAAATTAGCTTGAGGGTTTTTGGTACAAATAAATTCTTCTCAGTGGAGTGAGTGAAGCATGGTAATTTAGCAACTGATGACCATTTTCTCAATAATAACCAAAATAATAATTCATAATTAGAAGAGGTGTGATAAAGGATTGCATTTAAACCAGATGCAAAACATTCACCCCCGTACATCCACTCCTCACTTTTATTCATTCTCGCTGATTAATTTAAATATCTCTTATTTCCTTTTCTCCTGCAAAAAGATGAAAAGGGCTAATTTTCCTTTGAGTAAAAATGAGTGTAATTTTCTTCTAGCAGGCTCACCCACAGTTCACTGTTGACTTACCACAAAGGCCAATTAATAGACAATCACCATTATTTGCTAATCTCGCGTGCCTTATGAGTGACTGAGCTGAAATAAAGTTGATCCGAGAGGGGCCATCCCTGGGCCGGCTTCTCACAAGAAGAACAATGTCCACCTCGGGGGAATTCTGGAGACCCTGGCGCTGGTCCCTCATCAGCCCAATGTATCCCTGCTCTGCCCTCGTTGCTTTGATGGAGACTTGAGGAGTATGGCCACCTAAGCTTTGAAGGTGACTAATTAAGCTCCTGCTGCCTGTGCCTTGAACTTCCTGGGGTGAGCCTCTGGATGAAGAAGCTTCTCATGGCTGGTGAGGCTCTGGAGCAGAAAGAGAGTGTGCAGAAGCACTTAATCCTTCTTCTAATTTCTCAGACAACTTGGAGGCACCGAAGGCAGAGCGTCCTGGGAATTTATTCTCACTGTTAATGGAGATAATTTGAGAAAAGCACTTTCAACTCTCTGTGCTCATGGCCCCTTCCGCTTTGCCCTGCCTACACCCAATTAACTAATCATTTTTATGGCGGGAGCAACTTAGCCTTAAAAGAGAACAAGCTGTGTGATGAAATATAGGAGGAAGCAAGGACTCTGGGTTCTCTGCTCTCCTAGTTAAAGAGTGAGAGAGAGAACAGTCCTGGCTGACTCCCACAGATCCACCTTCTTCAAGGGAGAAACTGGGGGCAGGGGTGAACCTGAGAGGAGCAGTCGGTGCTGTGTCGTCCAGGACAGAACCAACTGGACGTGGGGATGGAGAGGAGGGGACCGAGGTGGGATCCCCAACTGTCTCCCTAGTACACAGTCTATCGATGTCCATCGAAGGGCGCCGATGGATGGGTGTACAGAGGGGAAGGATCATCCTTTCTGGTGATCAAGCTGAGAGATCACAGATCCAGGAGAGGACTTAGGTGTGAACTCTTTAAGTCTCTGTGGTTGAAATCAGCAGTGACTTCAAAAGTAGAAGAGTTTTAGGGGCTTCCCTGGTGGCGCAGTGGTTGAGAGTCCGCCTGCCGATGCAGGGCACATGGGTTCGTGGCCCAGTCCTGGAGGATCCCACATGCCGTGGAGTGGCTGGGCCCGTGAGCTGCACATCCGGAGCCTGTGCTCCGCAACAGGAGAGACCACAGAGGTGAGAGGCCCGTGTACTGAAAAAAAAAAAAAGTAGAAGAGTTTTGGACCCAAGTATATCTCCCCACCAGGGGATACGGATACTGCACCTGTAACCACACCATTTGGAGTTCCAGGCAGAATGCAAATACTCCTGGGAGGAACCAGTACCTTTAGCCAGGATCCCTGTGCACACAGCAAGTTCCGATCAAGGCACAGTAGAGTGGGGCTCAGGATAGGTTTCAGGAGGAACAGACAACAAAGAAATAGACAAGGAAATACATAGTACACACATGTTCTATAAGTGTGCTTAAGTGCTGTAGAGAAAAATGCAGTAAAAGCAAGGGGACAGGGAGAGCAGGAGGTGGGGTGTTACTTTGTATTGCATGATTGGGAAGGTCTTTTGGAAGAGGTGACTTTTTTAAATATATAAATTTATTTATTTATTTATGGCTGCATTGAGTCTTCATTGCTGTGCATGGGCTTTCTCTAGTTGTAGAGAGCGGGGGCTACTCTTTGCTGTGGTACATGGGCTTCTCATTGTGGTGGCTTCTCTTGTTGCAGAGCATGGGCTCTAGGCATATGGGCTTCAGTAGTTGTGGCACGCGGGCTCAGCAATTGCAGCACACAGGCTTAGTTGCTCCGTGGCATGTGGGATCTTGCCGGACCAGAGCTCGAACCCGTGTCCCCTGCATTGGCAGGCGGATTCTTAACCACTGTGCCACCAGGGAAGTCCCAAAGTGTTACATCTGAGGAACAACCAGAAGGAAATAAGAGAGTGAATTATGTGGACATAGGGAAAAAGCATTCTAGGAGGGAGGAATAGCAAATGAAACAGCCCGAAGACAGGGATATACTTGGCTTGTTTGAGCAACAACAGGAAAGTCCATGTAGTTGAAATAGAGGATGTGAGAGGCAGTGCTGCAGCGAAGATGGTCAGACAGATAGTCAGTGGCCCCGTGGGCCACTGTAAAGGGTTTGCTTATGTTATTCCTGTTATGGGAAAGATAGGAGTCATGTGAATGCTCTGATGGTTGGGGTGTGCACAGACCTCAAGGGACAAAGGAGGAAAAAAATGAGTAATCGAGTTCCTGCATCAATCTAGGCTAGAGAAAATATGTCCTTGCACCAGGATGGCAGTGGGAGACATGGTGGGTGGATTCCACACGATTTCAATGGAAGGCCAGCTGAAATTCCTGGCAGATTAGATACGGGCTGTCCAAGAGAGTGAATAGTGTGGCTCCAGTGCTCTTGGTTGCAGCAGCTGGTAGGATGGAAATGCCATTTATAAGATGGGGAGGATGGTGGGAGGAAGAGGTTGGAGAAAGTGAACACTGAGTTTGGGGCTGGATGCCCGTTAGATACCCAGATGGAGAAGCCCAAGGGCAGTTAGATATCCCAGTTTGGAGCTCACTGGAGAGAGCAAGCTGGGGATATAAATTTGGGAGATGATAGCTTGATAAGTGGTGAGACTGGAAGGGATCGCTTAGGGAGCAGGTGTAGACAGATAGCAAAGGGAGTCTGAGGACAGAGAGAGCACTTCACTGGAAGCAGGGGAGGAAGTGTGCTCAGAAGGAGAGCAAAAGAGTCATAAATATTGCTGGAAGGTCAGGCAAGAGGAGGACCTTGAATTGATCCTTGGGTTCAGCAATGTAGAGGCGATGGTGCCCTTGACCAGAGCAGTCTCCAAGGAGTGCTGGGCAAAAGCCCAAGTAGAGAGTGGTCCTAAGAGAGCCAGAGGGGAAATGGGGATAGTTTTAGAAACCCACTTTTGCTATAAAAGGAGAACAGAATAGTTGAAGGTAGCCAGAGGCTTCTTTCAAAAGGCGCGTGGTTACTAACTTTTTAAGGTGGTGGAAATAACATCACGTCCATATACTGATAGAAATGAGACATTAGAGAGTAAAACAACTGATGATGTTGGGGACAGTGATGGAATAATACCCTTGGGTAGGTGAGAGGGGTTGTGATCTGGTGCCGCATCAGAAGACCAGCTGTAGCAGGAACCCAGCCTCCCCGGAACAGGAGGAAGGCAGAAGGCATATAGGTGCAGAAGTGATGGTGGCTGGGAGCCTGTGACATGTCTTGCTGGCTTCTACCTACTAGTGACATGGGAAGCAGCAGAGAAGGAGGGGCTGCAAGTCTGAGGTGAGAGCTGTGGCTCCCCAAGTCGGTGGAGGGGAGGGTGAATGGACCAGGGTGGGCAGTAACCATCGTGAACTTGAAGTGAGACCGGTGGGTGTGTTTTTGTCCAGCCATATTCAGCCGGCTGCTGGGATGTGGGTACAGAGATGTGGACAGAGGATTTACTGAGGGTCAGGTTTTGCCAGGCAAAAAACGATGGAAGGGAACATGAGCGAGGAGTTTGAGGATGTAAGCATGGGAGCAATTATAAGAAGGCATGAGGTGGTCGAGGGACAGTGAGTAGATCAGTCAAATCAATGAACTGAAAGTCTTGTGGGTGTGGAAGCATTGTGGGAAGAAAAAGAAGGACACATTCAGAAAAAGTTTGAGAATATAGGGGATTTTGCTGAAAACTGGCCTGGAGATGTAATATAGGGGAATACTCTAGAGCGGGGGTGGGCTGTGGAGAGTAGGGGCTGTGTTCAGCTGAGAGCACAGAAAGAGCTGGATGGGGTCAGACCTGTGTTGTAGGGTCTTTGAGAGACTCGGGCTACCCAGGGAGGCGCGATGGGGTGGGGGCTGGGGGGTCCAGATCATGGTGGCCACATGTGTGAGTGTTGGGTGGAAAGAAGGCGGATGGGTTGGCTTCATGCCTCATAGCATTGAGGTGGTGTCCTCTTCACTCCCTTTGAAACGAAGGACCCTATGGTCCTTCCCACCCCCATATTCTCTGCTTGCCTTTTGTCTTTAGAAAAACTTTAGTCCAAGGATAAATTTAATCAGAGAGGTGAGAAAATGCAGAACCACGGGAAAACAGTCAAACAAGACCAACTAATAATAGTTTAGTCATTCAACCAAGTCAAGGACCTTTAGTTCCTTCTCAAGGGCTGCAGATAATATTCTGAGCCATACTCTGGGAGCTGTCTTGTAGATACTGGAACCGCCACCAGGTGGACGAAGTTAACTACATGCTGACCAGCCTGTAGCTATGACCTAAGCTGCCATAATCCCGAGAATTGGCCTCAAGGAGATAAGAACAAACCAACCCTGGAATTGAAGATTAACTGTACTTAAAACAACCAAAATGAGGCTGGTCAGACCACTGCATGACCAATTTCAAGATGACGGTCAGAGCTGACTGTTTCTGCATGTAGTCCCCTCCCTTGGCCCGTGCACCCCTGAAACTCCCCTTTGAAAGCTCTTGCCCCCTGATTGTCAGTGGGGGGTAGGCCTTTGGACACAAGTCTACCCTTCCCACCCCACCCCGGCCCAGTTGCCGGCCTCCAAAATAAAGCAAACTTTCCTTTCCACCAACCTTGCATCTTGAGTATTGTCTTTCAAACGGCAAGCAGCCAGACCCCACTTTCGGTAACACTTTCATGGGTGGTGTGGGAACTGGGTGGAATTACTGGGGACATAGACTTCTGAGGATCCTTCTTCCTTAATTAATCAAAGATTGTCCAACTGCATACTGGGCATCTTCCTTGGAATATGCCATTAAATTCAGTAGTAGCCAACCCAAATCTATTGTCACCCCTATAGATCTCTTTTCATACTGTGATTTTTCAGGGAAAAGCTCCCACCATCAACCTGTTCCCAATAGGAAACCCGAATCCCCTCCTTGCCTTCTCTCTCTCCCTGAGCCCTTCTGATGAGACCACCTGCAGGATCTGAAGCTGCCAGACTGTTGCCCCTAGCCCCCCAATGGCTGTGTTCCAGACGACCCTGTCTCTGACCTGGCTGACTGCAGGAGCTGCCCACTGCTTTTCTCCCTTCCACCCTCGCTCTGCTACAAACGTTTCTTCCAGCTAGGTGAGCGTCTGAGAATGTAGCTTGGTTAGAGTCCAGCGCGTCCACTTGGACCCTTGCTGGGTTCCCAGAGCTGAACACGGTGCTTAGCTCCTGGAAGACAATCCAACAGTATTTACCAATGGGTTGATTCCCAGGTGCAGACACCATGGGCTCCTTCACTGGATGTGACAAGCCCAAGTCACACTGATGAGCAAATCAGATCATTCATTGGCTCCTAGGACTGAGATGTCTAGAATAAAATTTGACTGTGTCTCTAGAGCTACAGTAGGTTCTTTTCCCGAGTAAGCAGTTTGGCTTCTTTCAGCCACATATTTTTTTTCTAATTAATTTTATTATTTTTATAATTATTCTGATTATTTTTATTTTTTATTGGCGTAGAGTTGATTAACAAGGTTGTGTTAGTTTCAGGTGTACAGCAAAGTGATTCAGTTATACATATATGCATCTATCCTTTTTCAGATTCTTTTCCCATATAGGTTATTATAGAATATTGAGTAGAGTTCCCCGTGCTCTACAGTAGGTCTTTGTTCGTTACCTATTTTATATATAATAGTGTGTACAGGTTAATCCCAAAGACCTAATTTATCCCCCTCCCTTTGGGAACCATAAATTTGTTTTCTATGTCTGTGAGTCTGTTTCTGTTTTGTAAATGAGTTCATTTGTATCTCAGCCATGTCTTATCAGCTTACTGATCCCTGCAGGAAAGTAGACTTTTTTGGTAGCTCTAGGGGAAGGTTCCAGGGAGGATCCTGGCTCACCAGACTTGTCCACCTCTGGGAAGGGTGGGCACCGGCACTTCATGGCAGAGAAGGGGGGTTCTGGAGGGTGCTGGACTGTTCCTCCCTGTCCCCCAGCCCCCATTTGGCACTTGTCAAGAAAGCAGATGGGAAATCTGGAGAAAGGAGTCAATACACGGCAATGGTTTTATCTGGAAGTTCTGTTTTCTTTGGATTGCTGAGTCCATGAAAGCAGGCCCACATCTTTATGGAGGAGGTGAGGGAACACTTGTCAGAGGGTATTTGATAAACGTGAAAAACCAAGCGTAGGAGGGTGTGTTATTTTGACTGATGACAGCATGTTCATATTGGTGTCAAAAACATATTAGGAAAATACAAAACAACAGCATCTCTTAATAATGGAAATAAAGTAGGTCCAATTAAAATGCTTGCTGCTGTTTTTCAAGTGCAGGGCCAAACGACATAAAGCAAAGGTTCTTACGGTCCTCAGAAAAAAGAACAATGAATCTGTTAGAAAAACAATTTGCAAAATACCCATTAGTCCAAAAGCATACCTGATAATTCTGTCACCAGGCCTCTAATGGGCCATGAAACTTGAATTCAATAAGAAGTGATTTAACCATCAAGCGGGTCAACTGGGTAGACATCGGCTTCCTTACTCTCTCATCATGGAGTTTATTTTTTGGAGGCTGTTTGTGTGAATACTATTTGTTTTACTGAAGTTCAAAGAAGCTTTGTGTGAAAATGGTATCTTGCTTCACGGAAGGTGCTGGTGCCAGCTGACCTCCTGTCTGTCTCCCCCGCTGATCTCTGCCACACTACCTTCCCCCCAAGGGGTCCTGGAAACCTCAGCCCCCAGAGCTGTGATCCCCGGGTGTGAGCAGTGAGTCAGCTGGTCTGGGGAATTCCGAGGGCTCGTCCATTAGATTCCTGCTTGCCAACCATTTAATTTTGTTGTTCTAGGCCTGTTGGGAGTCCTGTTGCCTCTTGTGAGAATAACATCACTGCTGATGCTTCAGGCATCTGTTACCCGGGCGGCTGTTTTGTAGACACTCCATCTCCACAGCGGTGCTGGCCTTTGTGTGCCTGTGTGTGGTGGTCACGGTTTTACGACTGACTTAGTGGGAGGGAGTGGGCATCTTCTTCAAGTGTAGGTCACATCCTCCGACACCCACCGAGGGCTGAGGCCCCACTTTCCCCCTCCTAGGAACACTCAGCATATCCTGTGATATGGCAGAAAGTGGAAAATCCTTCCTGAGCATTTTACAAAGAATCAGAGGATTCTGTTCAGGACACTGTGGTTTGGGATTTTCTCCTGATGGTTTGGCATCTCTTGCTGTTACCCACGAGATGCACATCCAGGAACCTGGGCCTGGGTGGTGGCTTGCTGTCCGCTGGAGGGATTTGGAATCTTGTGCCTGGAGGAGGCTTGTCGGAGAGGGAGGAGGACAGGTGGTGGACATGCATGAACAGGTTGGGTGAAACTTATGTGCCCACCTCTGGCCCCGGGGTATTTGGGTGCTTGATCAGAATGTGCAGGCCCAGCTGCTGTCTAATCGGCTAGGAGGATGCTTCTCCCCTTCCAGCTCTGATGTGTCTTTCTGCCCAGTGATCAGACGGCTCAGGGGGGCTGGGGATCCATGTGATATGCTAGAGAAGGTAAGGCCTTTGGAACTCAGTGCTGCTTCTTATCAGCTCGGTGACATTTGAAAACTGACTTAATCCCTCTGAGCCAATATTTCCTCATTTTAAAATGTGGATAAGAAGACCTAATTCTTCATCCTATGTTCATAGCAGCACTATTTACAATAGCCAAGACATGGAAATAACCTAAGTGTCCATCGACAGATGAATGGATAAAGAAGATGTGGTATATATACACAATGGAATATTTCTCAGCCATAAAAGGGAATGAAAGAATGCCATCTGCAGCAACGTGGAGGGACCTAGAGATGATCATACTAAGTGAAGGAAGTCAGACAGAGAAAGACAAATACCGTATGATATCACTTACATGTTGAATCTAAAATACGACACAAACGCATCTATGAAACAGGAACAGACTCACAGACATAGAGAACAGACTGGTGGTTGCCAAGGGGGAGGGGGTGGGGGAGGGTTGGATTGGGAGTTTGGGATTAGCAGAGGCAAACTCTTATATATAGAGAATGGATACACAGCAAGGTCCTACTGTATAGCACAGGGAACTCTATTCAATATCCTGTGATGAATCATCATGGAAAATAATATGAAAAAGAAGAAGACCTGCGTCTCTGGTCTGTTGTAAAGATTCAATCAGCTGAGATAAAATACACGGCTCTTGGCAGAAGGCCTGTAGCATAGCGGGCATGCCAGTCAGGAAGCTATTGTCTTCCAGCTCGGGATCCGCCCTTCTTGGCTCTGTGATGTGGAGGCTGGCTTTCTGCAAGCTGTGCTTCTGCCTCGCCAGCTGCTCCCTGTTCGTCTCTACCAGCAGGAGGCACTAAAGAGAGGCGGGAGGCAGGAGGAGGGAGAGGGGCCTTGCTCCTCCACCTGTAGCACAGTTTCAAGTCTCCAGCTTTCCCCAGCCCTCCCGGGACTAGCCTCAGGGGCTCCCTTCCAGGTACCAGCCTCAGCAGGATGGCTCCCTCCCCTTCTGGGTGCGGGCTTCCTCCACACTTCCTGGTTCTGAGGATCCAAGCTTTTCTCCAAGTGACGGATGCTTCTTGTGGTCCAGAGCATCCTGGCTCCTTCCTGCTCCTTTTGTGCAGAAAAGAGTGAATATACCAAACATACCAGACCTGATGGCTGTCCTTAGGAAGGCCTGCTTGCAAGGCTGGCCCTTGGCTGGCATCTGGGAACTTGGATTTCAGGAGGATTCCCACTGTTCCCTAAACGATGGAGCAGCTTCCTGTGTCTGTCCTGTCTCTGCACAAATAATGTGGCTTCTGTTGAACCTGTTTCCCTCTTGGAGTCTGGGATTTTGGTAGGTGCTAGGCAGAGGATGACCAGCCCCCAGTAGAAACCCTGGGCACTGGGTCTCTGATGAGCTTCCCTGGCAGGCAGCATTTCACAGGTGCTCTCACAGCTCCTTCCTGGGGGATTTAGCAGTGTCCTGTGTGACTCCCCTGGGGGAGGACTCTGGAAGCTGGTGCTTGGCATTCACCCCATGTGCCTTTTCCCTTTGATTACTGTGCTTTGCATCCCCTTTCTCTGTAACACATCACAGCTGTGAGGACAACTGTCTGCTGAGGCTTGGGAGTCCTTCTAGAGAATCAGTCCTGGGGACCCTGACACCCCTTTTATACTTTCAGTTCTCCAACACCCTTTTCAGCAATTTGAAAATTTTTTTTATTGAACTATAGTTGATTTACAATGTTGTGTTAGTTTCAGGTGTACAGCAAAGTGATTCATTAAATATATGTATATATGTGGGTATACATATATATATATATATATATATATATATACCCATATATATATATGTATGATTCTTTGTAGGTTATTAGAAGATATTGAATATAGTTCCTTGTGCCATACAGTAGGACCTTGTTGTGTATCTATTTTATACATAGTCATGTGTATATGTTAATCCCAACCTCCTTATTTATCTGCCACTCCACCTTCCCCTTTGGTCACTACAAGTTTGGTTTCTAAGACTGTGAGTCTGTTTTTGTTTTGTAAATGAGTTCATTTGTATCAATTTTTAGATCTGGTCTATAAGTAATATCATATGGTGTTTGTCTTTCTCTGCCTGACTCACTTCACCTAGTAGATAAACTCTAGGTCCGTCCATGTTGCTGCAAGTGGCATTATTTTGTTCTTTTCTATGGCTGAGTAATATTCCATTGTGTCTATGTGTACCACATCTTCTTTATCCATTCCTCTGTCGATGGACATTTACTTTGTTTCCATGTCTTGGCTGTTGGGAATAGAGCAGAGCTCCTTGTTTAAAGGTGAGGCCAGGTGCCCTTGAGGAAGGACTTTGCTGCACTGCCACAGATACATCCTGTAAAGCTTCCTCTAAGCTGTCCCCAGAAGGTCCTGGGTCTGTTGACTAGGGTGACTGTGCTCAGGTCAATGAACAAAGGAAATAGCCAGACCTCTAGTGCATTACTCTGTGCTGGCTTTTTATGATGCTAATTCCTGGGGAGCCCCAAAGGCTGTGGTCCACTGGTCAGGTTCATGGACCCACCCTGTGGCAATTTCCTATCCCTGAATGTATGATCTGAATAGACATGGTCAGCAATGACCAGAATCTCCACATTGGCCTTAGGCTCATGGAATGAGGGTTATGACAGCAGAAAATATATAATCCCTTGGGACACCCCCTCCTGACCTGGATAGAAACCCAAAGCCATACTCTACCCTAAGGGAGCTGCCAGCCTCAGGGACCAGGGACAAACAGTAGAAGGGCCCTATGATCATGTGTCCACGTGAGATTGTCCACTGGCTGCCTTTCAACTGGACTGGACCGTCAGGCACAGATTCTCAAGGACGAGCTAGAGCTGACTGTGAAGGGTGTGGGCTTGGAATGGGAAAACCTGTGTTTGCATCTCAGCTCTACCACTGAACAGGTGTGTGACCTGGGATGTGGACTCGGCTAGAGTGAAGCCCCAGTTTCTTCATGGAAAAGGCCAAGAGCCTGGTAGGTGAAAGATTCGTGGAGTCAGACCGTCTGGACTCAGCTGTGACTCCTCCACTTACCTGGGAGCTGTGTGATCTTTGAAGTTACTTAACCTCTCTGTGCCTCCGTTTCCATCTCTCTTAGGAGATATTATAATGTCTACTTATTGGCTTCTTGTGAGCATTCCGTGATGTCAAGGTTGCAGTACACCGGTACAAAACAAGCGCTGGAAAATAAATACTATTATCATTATATTAATTATTTAGGAGAAGAAGCAGTTTGGCACATGGCTAAGGCTGATGTGAACAGAGGTGAGAAGTGACCCATTTGTATCTAAGGCCTGGCCAGTGTTGCTTTATTCCCCAAACCAACCAACAAACCAATCCACAAATGAACAGCAAAAAGGCCCATCCTATTTATCCAAATGATTATGCAGATCCAGTTCATTGCATGGTGCAGGGTGAGTGGGGCAGAGGTGTGAGTGGTGGCTGCAGACAGAGGGTGGGTGGCGAGAGGGAGCTTGATCTCCCGTAGGGCGCTTGAAGACAGAAAGCCATGTGGCCACCTGTTGGATTAAGTTACATTTCAAGCTCATCTCAATGTCCTTCCCTCAGACATGAACTGTCCCTGGGCTGAAGGGCTCCTCAGGCTGTCTGTGATGATCTTGACACTCTCCACCAAGTTCACGCACAGATATGGGGTTTCCACAGTACCTGTTTGAAGCAAGATACCTAGCATTTACTCAGCCCATCCTAGGCACCAAACACTGAGTGGGTGGCCTTACGTATAACTGGCTTCTCACAACCAGGGTGGAAATACTCATTTCACCTGAAAAAGAGAAAGTTAACAACAGCGGTAGCAGGGGCAGCAATGGGCAGCATTTATTGAAGGTTGCTATGTGCCGACACTGTGCTAAGCCTTTTATATGTATTGAGTTACTTAAACCTGACAGGGAACCCATGGGAGTAGCATTGTCTTTATTCCCATTTCGTAGGTGAGAAAACTGAGGTGCAGAGAACTTATATAGATGGGCCCAGTAAGTCTGATTCTAAAGCCTGTGCTTTCCCACCTTAATTTGATTTCACCCAACAGAGAAGAGTTCACACGAGTCCCGCCCATGTTGAGACGTGGGGCTGCGGTGGGGAGGTGGCGAGTGGTGGGCCTGCTGTCTTTCCAAAGAGGGGAATGGAAGGAATTTACCTTCTCCCTAAAACTCAAGTTTATTTTCAACAAGCAAAAGAGGTTGAGGTCCTGCTGTGTGCCTGGCCCTTGGCAGGTGCTAGTGGGTCAGGGATGACTGTGCCCCCATCCTGGTCCTCATCATCCTCTGCATCCCTGTCCTTAGACTGACATCTCACTGGCATGGGGGGTTTCAGCATCTTCTCTCCCATCACCCCATCCTTCATGGTACAACTGTGTGGCTATTTCCTGCTGACCTGGCTGCTGAAGGGGGCCAGGCACTATCCTCAACTACACTCGACCCCTCCCTTCCTCAGCTCCATGGACTCCAAAGTTGCTGGAGCAACTTTATTCCTCCCGTTTATCAACGAAGATATTGCAGTGTGAGTCAATTGTCTGAGATCTCTTAACTGGAAGACTGAGGCTTATTTCCATGCCTTTGGACTTTGAAGACAAGTTCTTTTTCCAGTCTCCATATCTGGCCCCTGTAGGGAATAATTTGAGGGCCTTTTCTAAAATAATCTATGTCTCCAGTTGACCCCCAAGTTTTTCCTTTAGAACTGGCAGGGGTGTGTTGAGGTGACACATTGGGAAGGCTCTGAGGACAGAAACTGCCTGTCTTAGTCACCATCAATTCCAGACCTGGTGCTGAGCACAGAGAAAGCTCCCAACAATATTTAACCAGAGAGGAAACATCACTCATATCCTTCTATCCAGGGAGAGGCAAGGCATGTGCACCCCCTTCCTGTGGGTAGGTTATGAGGTCCAGGAGAGATGAGGGCCTGGCTCCCCGTGTAGAGAGCACAGAGAGATGAAGACACAGCACAGGAAGGGCTTATGCCCGGTCATTAATTATGAAACAATTCCATTGTTCCCTGGTCCCCACACTGTAAGCCACGTCTGTGCCCATGGGACCCCATGACTGAATCCAGGATGCTTTTTCTTGTTCTCTCAGAGAAACACTGACATGGCCACCCACCGATGGCAACTGCATATCACCTCCAATGACACCACCTTCCGGGACATTCTCCCTTTCCCCTGATTCTCCGCTGGGCCCGACTCATCCTGTGACAACTGCAATTACCAAACTCATTTTCCTGGTTAGCCTGGAAGAGTCAAATCAAGTCTCTGTCTGGGTGCCTTTTTTTAAACTGGCCATGGTGTTAGTTTATTTATTCCCTTCCTTAACACAAATGGCTTCTAAAACGAGGAGTTTAATTTTGCAGCCCACTGGTCCATCACGTGCATCATGGTGGCCGTATCACACGGTCTCTTGTCAGTGCTGTCAGGAGACCAGAGCTGCCGAGGGGTATCGGGAAGCGGGGAGGGATGTGTCGCTGAAGGAGAAGATTCCCGTCGCTGCTACCTTTAAAATAATGACGACCACTCACACACAACTCTCTGTGGATTCCTCTGTGGTCTGCTGGGGTGAGGGTTGGACTTCGTGGAGGGAGACCTCCAGAGGGGCTGGGTGTCGCCTTGCCTCTGCTCTGCCACTGGTCAGCCTGGTGACACTGGGCATCAGTTTCCTCATGCGAAAAAGAGAGATTTTGATGGGATAATGTCTAAGATTTCTTCCCTTTCCCATTGGCTTCAATATAATTTTCCACACGCCAGGAACTCTGCCAAAGGCATGAAGATGAGAAATAAAGCACAGTCTTATTTTCAAAGGTTATAGATTAAGGACACACATAAAAGTAAATATATAAACAAGGTAATAAGTTACGTGCTATCATAGAGTGATGTGCGCTCTGAGGATGTATCTAAAGGAATGACGAGTTCTGCTTGGAAGGGTCGTGTGTACGTGTACGGGATGGAGTAGGGGTAGGGGAGGGAAGATGGGGAGGATACAGGAAAGCAAGGATAATTAGGCTGGGCCTGGATGTGCAGGGAAACATTTCTTGGACATTTCTCGGGGCTGGGGAAGAAGGTTGACAAGTTTCAAGAAAGGGAAGCAGGCCTGTGGCAGGCAGCTAAATACTTCTTGTCAAATGCCTAAGTACCCCCTCAAGCTGAAGCTTTGTGATTTGGGGGGAACTTGAAGACTTGCCTTTAGACAACAACAAAGGCCCTTTTGTTATTAGAAAGCCTGTGCTCTAGGGTCACACTGGGTGCTATCCCAGGGGCTTTCCTGAAGGTCAGATAGCAAATATTTCAGGCTTTGTGGGCCCTATGGTCTCTGTTGAAACTACTCAGCTCTGCCGTTGCTGTGCTAAAGGAATCATGGACAGAACATCCATTGTTGGACATGGTTGCATGTCCATAGAACTTTATTTACAAAAACAGGTTGTGGGCCAGACTTGACCCATGGGCTGGAGTTTGCTGCCCCCTGGAGGACAGGTAGAGCTGAGATATAATTTTTAAAATTCAATAGTTCTATGGTTGGTGCTGTTTTATGACACCTTTCCTTTTTTTTTTTTTTAATTTATTTTATTGAAGTATAGTTGATTTACAATGTTCTGTTAGCTTCAAGGGTCCAGCAAAGAGATTCAGTTTATATATATATATATTCTTTTCAGATTCTTTTCCATTCCAGGTTATTACAAGATGTTGAGTATAGTTCCCTGTGCTATATAGTAGGTCCTTATTGTTTACCTATTTTACATACAGTCATGTGTATATGTTAATCTCAAACTCCTAATTTTCCCTCCTCACCTTTTTCCCTTTGGTAACCATGAGTTTGTGTTCTAGGTCTGTGAGTCTGTTCCTGTTTTGTAAAAAAGTTTGTATCATATTTTAGATTCCACATATAAGTGATATCACATGATATGTGTCTTTCTCTGTCTGACTTACCTCACTTAGTATGAGAATCTCTAGGTCCATCCATGTTGCTGCAGATGGCATGATTTCTTTCCTTTTTATGGCTGAGTAGTACTCCATTGTATATAGGTACTACAGCCATTATGACACCTCTTCTTAAAACTGCACATGGCATGGATCTTTACGTGGTGGGTCTGGCCTTCAGTGGGTAACTGGTGGCACCTGCATAGGACTCTGACAAAGAAGATGCTGTCTTGGGGACAGTGAGGGCCCAGATCACTGCATGATCATGTGACTGGCAAGACTTCCTGACTTTCTTTGGAACCTCCTCCTCCACTCCTGCTCCCCCTGCAACCGAGCTGCCTTTCCTGCCCCCATCCCTGCCATCCCCCTGCGGGGGACCTGTCTCCTCCATGTCCCCAAATATCCCTTTTGACTGAGTCCTGGCCTCATGGCAAACACTGCAATAGGAGTTTGATGATAAATAAGGCTTGGACTTGGCTGTCCTTCCACAAATCACTTCTCCTTTCTGGTCTCTGGTCTGAAGAAGTTGGTCTGAGGGATGCCTGGCTTCCTGGTTGCTCTTGCATACCATGGCTGTGCTGTGTAGCTAATTATGCAAGTGAAAGCTTGGTAGACTCTTAGTATTTCTCCTAGTAGGAAAAGATTACTGAAGAGTCAGAGCTTCAACCACAGCCAAGTATCCACTCGGTGCCGGATCAGGAGATTCCTCCTTACCAGGCCCTCAGTCCATCTGTTCGGGATGCTGCCTGGGATGTTGACTCTGAGAAGAGTTGTTGGGTTGCTGTCCTGCTGGCCTGGAGTGATGTGTCTGAATGTCCATCTCTCCCTCTGGATCTGAGCTCCTGGGACAGGGATGAGATCTAGTTTCTCATGTCATCTCCAGCAGTGGGCACAGTCCTAGCACATAATAGGGGATCAGTAAAACCTTGTTGAATTGAAAGCTTTATGGCAATGTTTGATATTTGTTTGGAGGCTTAGAGGAGACCCCAAGGTAAAAAAGCCTATTTTTAAAAAACACTGGAGTATAGTTGATTTACAGTGTGTTAGTTTCAGGTGTACAGCAAAGTGATTTAGTTTTATATATATTATATAATATATATTATTTATATATATATTCTTTTTCAGATTCTTTTCCATTATAGGTTATTACAGGATATTGAGTATAGTTCCCTGTGCTATACAGTGGGTCCTTGTTGTTTATCTATTTTATATATAGTAGTTTGTATCTATCAACCCCAAACTCCTAATTTATCCCTCCCCACTACAGGAGGCCTCTTTTTGACAGGGGAAATTATTTTGGGGGGAATGATGAACATTTTAAGCACTTATTCTGTGCTGGGGCTTGGTCCTGATTTAGTTCTTAAAATGGTACATATAATTTCTATTTCACAAATGATTGACTATATCAAATCAATAGGCCAAGCCAACTGCTTTTTATTGATAGAATATATTGATTGTATGTGTCAGGTAATATGCTATTCTGTATATTTCCATTTCCATTTAATTCTCACTATAACAAGGCACAGTTTATTTAGTACCTTCATTTCACAGGTCAGCACACTGAGCCCTGGCCTAAGGTCACCTAGGTAGGAAGTGGCATAATCTGACTCCAAGGCCTGTACTCTGATGTGTCAAGTTTGCCTGGGAGCTTCCTGGAAATCAGGGCCAAAAACTTGATGGGTTACAGAGTTTTGGTTGTGAGAATCTGTCCTGGAAGGATCCGTCTTTAGGATAAAAAGCCTCAGTGACACTTTCACAACATAGAGAGGAATCAGTTTAGATCTGGTAGTTTGTATACAGGCTCTTGTTTTTAAAAATAAAAAAAAAATTTATTGGAGTATAGTTGATGTACAATTTTACATAAGTTATAGGTGTACAATATGGTGATTCACAATTTTTAAAGGTTATACTCCATTTATAGTTATTTTATACATAATAGTTTATAGCTTATTTTATTTATTTAGTTAGTTTTTATTGGAGTATCGTAGCTGTACAGTGTGTTAGTTTCTGCTGTACAGCAAAGTGAATCAGCTATACGTATATATATATTCCTTCCTTTTTGGATTTCCTTCAGATTTAGGTCACCACAGAGCACTGAGTAGAGTTCCCTGTGCTATAGAGTAGGTTCTCATTGTTATCTATGTAGCTTATTTTATACATAATAGTTTATACCTCCTAATCCTCTTACCCCTATCGTGTCTGTCCTCTCTTCCCTCTTCCTACTGGTAACCGCTAGTTTGTTCTCTAGGTCTGTGAATCTTCTTCTTCTTGATTATATTCACTAGTTTGTTGTATTTTTTAGATTCCACATATAAGTGATATCTCTTAAAAAATACTAAGGCTCTTCAATATCATCCCCAAATTACGTTTTTAAAGGAGGAATACTCAACCCTGGTTGCCAATTCAGAAAGACTTTTGTTAAACAAACAAACAGACAAACAAAGCCTGGGCAGATCCCAGGCCAAGTCAATGAGAATCTCTGGGGTGGGAACAATGACATAGTTTTCAAGGTCAGTTAAAGCCCCCATAGCAAGCAGAGCTGGGCGGGGAGGATTCCCATTTACCTCCACGGTTACTGCTGAGGAATAGAATTTCTGGCAGTCTAGCTTGTTACAAAGGCTGCTGAGTATGCTTTGAGGTGGGAGAGGATGACCTGACCCTCAAGTCTTCCTTCTCAAACATGATTTATCTCAGATGCACTTTTGATAGACCCTGGACACCAGAGAATGTCAAGTCTTTCTTGCTCATGGAGCTGCGGGGCGGGTGTCCCGAGTGTCTGCTTGAGGTCAAAAGTCTAGTTGGTCACCGTCTTTCTTCTCAGTGACCTCTGGGAACTTCGTCTTCCATAGGTGTCCATACAAGTGGTAACTATGATTAGAAGCAGCATCTTCAGGGAAAAGCCATGACCAGTGACAACCAAGGAACAGAAACTAGTGACCCATTTAATTCATTGCATTTGCTGTGTGTTTTAAACTTTTCAAATCCTTCCCACGTGGTCTATCTTATTTAACTCTGATGACATTCTCTTTAGCATCCTGCAGAAGGCTTCTCATGACAGGACCCTTGACTACTTTTCCAGCCGTTTCTCTTGCATCTCACCCCAGGCACCTGTGCTGTAGCCATTTGCAGCCATTGGTGGTCTCTCATGCTTCCATGTTATTGCCCATCCTGCTCCCTCTCTTTCTGGAGTTCTCTTTTCACCTTTGTGCACCTGGTAAATACCTGCCATCCTTCAGGATCAGGTGGAGAGTTTCCGCCTCCATCAATCTTTCCCTGCATCCCCCAGTCTTCGACACCATCCTTCCCAGCTCACCGGCCATGATGCACTCAGGTGGTCCTCTCCCTAGACTGCCAGCCTCTCCAGGGCAAGCAGCCCTTCTGGTTCATGGTTTGCTTGTCTCGTGCTGAGCACAGTGTCTGGAAAATCGTGCATGTTTAATCAATGTTTGTTGAGTTACTGAAACCCTGTGAAAGAGATTTTGGAAGAGCTGAGCAAGAGTAAGCAATGTGTTAAGTCCTAAGTCACTGGTTGTTTCTTCCACAGCTTCACTCCATCTACTCCCTACAAAATGCAGTGTCTTGGATAAGAGGCCCTGAGAAAAATGGGAAGGATGTGGTCTCCTAGAGGGGAACAGAGTGTCTGGGGGACAGGCTTGGAGTGGGGGAGACTTGCTTTTTTCTTGTTGCCCTTGTTACGTTTTGAACTTTACACCACGTTACATGTGTGACCCACTCAAAAAATAAAACACAATTGCGCTCATCGTGAGATGATGACGTTTTGTGTGAGTGCTGAGAACATTGGGCTTTGGAGTCAAATCCCTGTTTGATTCCTGTCATTTTCTAGCTGTGTGAACCTGAGCAAATTTCTGAGCCCATCTAAGCCTCCGTTTCTCTACTTTAATATAAATATAATGATAGCAATGCTTTAATAAGGTTAGAAAGAGAAAAAGCAGCCCCTGGGAGTGGGAGCCAGCTGTGAACAGAAATGATGCCACAGAACACCAGCACAGATAAGCCTACTCTGTGACCACGATAAAACAGCACAGAAACAAGATCACTTCATAGCCAGGTCTAAATAAAGACAAAAGAAGAACATGGTCCAAACCACAAAAATGATAAAATGTCCCCTAGGGCTATTCTAGGTTACGGTGGCTTGTTTACCAATTACATCTATTTGGCCTTAATTTGTTCTTTCCACCTTCTGGGTGACAATTATCAAGTTAGCCAGTGATAGAATTCCCCCTCCTTCCTGAAAGATTCCAGTCCAGTGCCAAGTCTCCCCTTCTGGGACCCTCCCTTAAATCCCCTACCAGGAGCCCAAATCCTCTTACAGATCCTTTCTACCATCCTTTTACAGAGATGTCTACTGCTCCTTGTGGGCTGCAAACTCCCTTGGTGCCATGAGCCAACGGACTCAGCTTTGTTCAACTACAGGTGTGTTTCTGGCAGTTTGGACACTGCAAGGCATTGACAGATCATCATCATCATCATCACCATCATCATCATCATCACCATCACCATTATCATCTTCATCATCCCCATCATCATCATCACCACCACCATCAGCAGCAACATCATCACCATCATCAACATCATTACCACTACCGTCATCAGCATCATCATCATCAACCCCACTACCATCATCACCATCACCATCACCACCATCATCATCATCATCACCATCATAATCATCACCATCACCATTATCATCATCATCAGCAGCAGCATCACCATCATCATCATCATCTCCATCACCATCATCATCATCATCATCACCACCATCACCATCATCATCATCATCGCCACCATCATCATCATCATCATCATCACCATCATCATCATTAGTAATGACCAACACTTTCTCTCTTCTGCCTCTCCACTTTGGATTGACATGGGGTCAGATAACAACAAAGATAGGACTTGACTCATGACTTTTTGAGTCTAATCCCCACTATCTTTCAACTGCATTGTGGGAAATAATATATTTGTATAATAGAAAAAGAGGATTCTTATGTCCCATGGAATCCCAGCTGTCATTGTTAATACCAGATTTTGCTAAAGACATCCTGGGCCGACTGGAAGTATATTCTGGAATACTATGGTCCTTTGTATGTCTCTGTAGCTGAAAAACCCCAAGCAAGCTCAAAGACTCAGAGGAAATTGAATACAGCTGTTTAATCCATACAGCTGGGCTGGGGAGCCTATGAGAACGATGTTTGTTCTACCCTCCAGGCATGGCAGGGGTGACCTTTAGGGATGAAGGTCAGCTCAGTGCAGAGATGACCTATGCTGGGAAATTCTTCCTGGAGGCAGAGAAAGGGACTCACTGTCAAGGAATTCTTTTTCAGGTTTGCTTGGCTGTAATGACAGACAGCTTGAGCATCTTAGTACTTAACTACTTTTTGCCCACCCCCATTTTGGGCTTAGAAATGAGAAAGCAATTATTATTTGAGTTGAGGAATAATGAAGAATTTCTATCCAGGAAAAATAATAATTTTCTAACGTGACATTGAAAACAGGGGATATAAAATACACATGCTTTATGACTAAAGCTAAGTAAGAGTTATATGGAGAAAAAGTACCAAAATGTTAATACTGGTTACCTGTCTGTGGTGGGACAGTGGGCGATTGTCCTTTTTTATATTTTCCAAATGTCCGATGAGGATCACGTGTTGCCTTTATAAAGGAAAATGTGAAACATGATACAAGGGTTCAGCAAAGTTTCATCTCAGGGCCAGAGGCAGAAGCGTGCACAGACTAGACCCCTGATGGCAGGAGATCAGAAGCTTCCCGAGGCTCCCAGTTCTTCCTAAGAGAAGGCACAGAGCTGTTGGGTGCCTGCTAGTTTTATACAAACAGCAGATTGAGCATCGTAATGGCACTCTTCCAGTGGGGAATGGACTGGAGGCCAAGTTGGGTTGTAAATTTCCTCTGATGTCTGGCCTGTGGTCCAGGGCCCTGCTACCCAGTTCTGTTGAATATCTTTGTTGCCACCCTCTATAATCCTCTGCTCAGGGAGATGCAGAAAGCTTGATTTAGTCCAACCATGGTATATAAAGTTTAGAGGGGTGAGAGATGAGACTGGGTGGGGAGAATTCAGAGCACAGAGGGCAAGGGGAGCCACGTGTGGAAGGCTGGGCTTGGGCCCTAGGTCTGTGCTACTTAATCTGGGTGCCACATCCTTCTGGTGTGACATCATGTAAAGTATGGCATCAACACAGCACATCTTCCTGGACATTCAAGTTGATTTGGTTTTTTGGGATCATGTGGAGGGCATACAGAGAAAGTCCAGCAATTTAACCACTGAGTATTTTATATCGTTATTTTTCTATTAAAAGAAAAAAATATGTTAGGCACTGAAATGTGAAATCTGCATAAATTATTAAAAGATAAAACACTGGAGTGCAAAGAAATGCTGTGCTGGCTGCAGGCCACCTCCTGGCACCTCTACACACCAGCAGGGATTCACTCTTGGCCAATTTGACATATTATTTTTTCACCAGAAACTGAATTTATGAAGCAAAGTATGGAAGACAATCTGGGACAGTGAATTGGGGACCAGGCTTCCAATAATTTTGAAAAAGAGGCTGTGAAAAGGAAAGGTCAAGGAGGAGCTTATAATGCATTTTTAAAAGCAATTAATGTACATCTAAAAAGGAATCAGAGGTGCTGGCACAGCCCTTTTGCATGAGGAACGCTGGTCTGAAGGGCCGGGTGTGAGGCCTCTGCAGTGGCACTCTATGAGCAAATGAAACAAGATGAAGCACAAAGGAAAAAATGGTTGAGAGCATTTGTTTGGCATCTGTGCGGGTGGCCTTCTTGCTGTGGGCCTTCTTGCCAAGTCACACAATCGGAAAGGAGACAGCAGTCTCAACCACCGCCTTCCACCACTAGAGAGAGGCCAGAAAGTTTGTTTTCTTAAAGATTTGCTCAGAGGGAGACCTTCAAGGGCAGAGGATTAAGACGTGGAGATCACCTTCCTCCCCACAAATGCGTCAAAAAAAATCTACATGTGGAACAACTCCAACAAACACATATTGAATGCTGGCAGAAGACCCCAGACTTCCCAAAAGGCAAGAAACTCCCCACATACCTGGCTGTGTGGCTGACAGGGTCTTGGTGCTCCGGCCGGGTGCCAGGCCTGAGCCTCTGTGGTGGGAGAGCCGAGCTCAGGACATTGGATCACCAGAGACTTCCCGGCCCATGTAATATCAATTGGTGAGAGCTCTCCAAGAGATACCCATCTCAGCACTAAGACCCAGCTCCACCCAACGACGAGCAAATGCCAGTGCTGGATGCCCCATGCCATACAACTAGTGAGACAGGAACACAACACCACCCATTAGTAGAGAGGCTGCCTAAAATCATAATAAGATCACAGACACCCCAAAACACATCACCGAACACAGTCCTGCCCACCAGAAAGACAGGATCCACCCTTCTCCACCAGAACACAGACACCAGTCCCCTCCACCAGGAAACCTACACAAGCCACTGAAACAACCTTACTCACTTGAGGCAGACACCAAAAACCATGGGAACTACGAACCTGCAGCCTGAGAAATGGAGAACACAAACACAGTGAGTTAAGCAAAATGAGAAGACAGAGAAATAAACAGCAGATGAAGGAGCAAAGTAAAAACGCAGCAGATCAAACAAATGAAGAGGAAATAAGCAGTCTACCTGAAAAAGAATTCAGGGTAATGATAGTAAATATGATCCAAAATCTTGGAAATAGAATGGAGAAAATAAAATAAATGTTTAACAAGGACATAGAAGAACTAAAGAGCAAACAAACAATGATGAACAACACAATAAATGAAATTAAAAATTCTCTAGAAGGAATCAATAGCAGAATAACTGAGGCAGAAGAATGGATAAGTGACCTGGAAGATAAAATAGTGGAAATAACTACTGCAGAGCCAAATAAAGAAGAAAGAATGAAAACAATTGAGAACAGTCTCAGAGACCTCTGGGGCAACATTAAATGCACCAACATTCGAATTATAGGGGTCCCAGAAGAAGAAGAGAAAAAGAAAGGGACTGAGAAAATATTTGAAGAGATTATAGTTGAAAACTTCCCTAATATGGGAAAGGAAATAATCAATGAAGTCCAGGAAGCACAGCGTCCCATACAGGATAAATCCAAGGAGAAACACTCCAAGACACATATTAATCAAACTATCAAAAATTAAATACAAAGAACAAATATTAAAAGCAGCAACAGAAAAGCAACAAATAACATACAAGGGAATCCCCATAAGGTTAACATCTGATCTTTCAGCAGAAACTCTGCAAGCCAGAAGGGAGTGGCAGGACATATTCAAAGGGATGAAACGCAAACCCTACAACCAAGATTACTCTACCCAGCAAGAATCTCATTCAGATTTGATGGAGATATTAAAACCTTTACAGACAAGCAAAAGTTACAAGAATTCAGCACCACCAAACCAGCTTTACAACAAATTCTAAAGGAACTACTCTAGGCAGGAGACACAAGGGAATGAAAAGACCTACAATAACAAACCCAAAATAATTTAGAAAATGATAATAGGAACATACATATTGATAATTACCTTAAATGTAAATGGTTTAAATGCTCCAAAAAAAAAGACATAGACTGGCTGAATGGATACAAAAACAAGACCCATATATATGCTGTCTGCAAGAGACCCACTTCAGACCTAGGGACACATACAGACTGAAAGTGAGGTGATGGAAAAAGATATTACATGCAAATGGAAATCAAAAGAAATCTGGAGTAGCAATTCTCATATCAGAGAAAATAGATTTTAAAATAGAGACTATTACAAGAGACAAAGAAGGACACAACATAATAATCAAAGGATCAATCGAAGAAGAAGATATAACAATGTAAATATTTATGCACCCTAAAGTGGAGGAATACAATACATACGGCATATGGTGACAGCCATAAAAGGGGAAATCAACAGTAACACAATCATAGTAGGGGACTTTAACACCCCACTTTCATCAATGGACAGATCATCCAAAATGAAAATAAATAAGGAAATAAAAGCTTTAAATGACACATTAAACAAGATGGACTTAATTGATATGTATAGGACATTCCATTTAAAAACAAGAGAATAAACTTTCTTCTCAAGGAACATCTCCAGGATAGATCATATCTTGGGTCACAAATTAAGCCTTGGTAAATTTAAGAAAACTGAAATTGTATTAAGTATCTTTTCTGACAACAATGCTATAAGACTATATATCAATTACAGGAAAAAAACTGTAAAAAATACAAACACATGGAGGCTAAACAATACACTACTAACTAACAAAGAGATAACTGAAGAAATCAAAGAGGAAATCAAAAAATACTAGAAACAAATGACAATGAAAACATGATGATCCAAAACCTATGGGACGCAGCAAAAGCAGTTCTAAGAGGAAAGTTTATAGCAATACAATCCTACCTCAAGAAACAAGAAAAATCTCAAATAAACAACTGAAACTTACACCTAAAACAATTAGAGAAAGAAGAACAACAAAAAACCCCCCCAAGTTATCAGAAGGAAAGAAATCATAAAGATCAGATCAGAAATAAATGAAAAAGAGAAGAAGGAAACAATAGCAAAGATCAATAAAACTAAAAGCTGATTCTTTGAGAAGATAAACACAATAGATAAACCATTTGCCAGACTCATCAAGAAAAATAGGGAGAAGACTCAAGTCAAAAGAATTAGAAAAGAAAAACGAGATGGAACAACTGACACTGCAGAAATACAAAGGATCATGAGCGATTACTACAAGCAACTATATGCAAGTAAAATGGACAACCTGGAAGAAATGGACAAATTCTTAGAAAAGCACACTATTCTGTGACTGAACCAAGAAGAAATAGAAAGTATAAACAGACCAATCACAAGCACTGAAATTGAAACTGTGACCAAAAATCTTCCAACAAACAAAAGCCCAGGAGCAGATGGCTTCACAGGAGAATTCTATCAAACATTTAGAGAAGAGCTAACATCTATCCTTCTCAAATTCTTCCAAAATATAGCAGAGGGAGGAACTCTCCCCAAGTCATTCTACAAGGCCACCATTACCCTGATACCAAAACCAGACAAAGATGTCACAAAGAAAGAAAACTACAGGCCAATATCCTGATGAACATAGAGGCAAAAATCCTCAACAAAATACTAGCAAACAGAATCCTGTTGAATTAAAAAGATTATACTCATGATCAAGCGTGGTTTATCCCAGGAATGCAAGGATTCTTCAATAACACAAATCAATCAATGTGATACATCATATTAACAAATTGAAGGAGTAAAACCATATGATCATCTCAATAGATGCAGTGAAAGCTTTTGATAAAATTCAAAACCCATTTATGATAAAAACCCTCCAGAAAGTAGGCAGAGAGGGAACTTACTTCAACATAATTAAGGCCATATATGACCAACCCACAGCCAACATCATTCTCAATGGTGAAAACCTGAACCCATTTCCACTACGATCAGGAAAAAGACAAGGTTGCCCACTCTCACCACTATTATCCAACATAGTTTTGGAAGTCCTAGCCATGGCAATCAGAGAAGAAAAAGAAATAAAAGGAATCCAAATCGGAAAAGAAGAAGTAAAACTCTCACTGTTTGCAGATGACATGATACTATACATAGAGAATCCTAAAGATGCTACCAGAAAAGTACTAGAGCTAATCAATGAATTTGGTAAAGTAGCCTGATACAAAATTAATATACAGAAATCTCTTGCATTCCTATACACTAAAGATGAAAAATCTGGAACACAAATTAAGGAAACACTCCCATTTACCACTGCAACAAAAGGAATAAAATACCTAGGAATAAACCTACCTAAGGAGACAAGAGACTTGTATGCAGAAAAGTATAAGACACTGTTGAAAGAAATTAAAGATGATACACACAGATAGAGAGATATACCATATTCTTGGATTGGAAGAGTCAATATTTTGAAAATGATTATGCTACCCAAAGCAATCTACAGATTCAATGCATTCCCTATCAAACTACCAATGGCATTTTTCAGAGGACTAGAACAAAAAATTTCACAATTTTAATGGAAAGACAAAAGATCCCAAATAGCCAAAGCAATCTTTAGAAAGAAAAACAAAGCTCGAGGAAACAGGCTCCCGGACTTCAGACTATACTACAAAGCTACAGTAATAAAGACAGTATGGTACTGGCACAAAAACAGAAATATAGATCAATATAAAAGGATAGAAAGCCCAGAGATAAACTTACACACATATGGTCACCTTACCTTTGATAAAGGAGGCAAGACTATACAATGGAGAAACGACAGTCTCTTCACTAAGTGGTGCTGGGAAAACTGGACAGCTACATGTAAAAGAATGAATTTAGAACACTCCCTAACACCATACACAAAAATAAACTCAAAATGGATTAAAGACCTAAATTTAATGCCAGACACTATAAAACTCTTAGAAGAAAACATAGGTAGAACACTTTATGACATTAATCACAGCAAGATCCTTTTTGACCCACCTCCTAGAGAAATGGAAATAAAAACAAAAATAAACAAATGGGACCTAATGAAACTTAAAAGCTTTTGCACAGCAAAGGAAACCATAAACAAGACAAAAAGACAACCCTCAGAATGAGAGAAAATATTTGGAAACAAAGCAACTGACAAAGGATTAATCTTCAAAATATATAAGCAGCTCATGCAGCTCAATATCTGAAAAACAAACAACCCAATCCAAAAATGGGCACAAGACCTAAATAGACATTTCTCCAAGGAAGATATACAGATTTCCAACAAACACATGAAAGGATGGTCAACATCACTAATCATCAGAGAAATACAAATCAAAACTACAATGAGATATCTTCTCACACTGGTCAGAATGGCCATCAACAAAAAATCTACAAGCAATAAATGCTGGAGAGGGTGTGGAGAAGAGGTAACCCTCTTGCACTCTTGGTGGGAATGTAAGTTGATACAGCCACTATGGAGAACAGTATGGAGGTTCCTTAATAAAATAAAAATAGAACTACCATAGGACCCAGCGATCCCACTACTGGGCATACACCCCAAGAAAACCGCAATTCAAAAAGAGTCATGTACCACAATGTTCATTGCAGCTCTATTTAGAATAGCCAGGACATGGAAACAACTTAAGTGTCCATCAAACAATGAATGGGTAAAGAAGATGTGGCACATATATACAATGGAATATTACTCAGCCATAAAAAGAAATGAAATTGAGTTCTTCGTAGTGATGTGGATGGATCTAGAGTCTGTCATACAGAGTGAAATAAGTCAGAAATAGAAAACCAAGTACCATATGCTAACACATATATATGGAATGTAAAAAAAAAAAGGTCTGAAGAACCTAAGGGCAGAACAGGAATAAAGACACAGATGTAAAGAATAGACTTGAGGACACAGGGAGGGAGAAGGGAAGGCTGGGACGAAGGGAGAGAGTAACACTCACATATATACACTACCAAATGTAAAATAGATAGCTAGTGGGAAGCAGCTGCATAGCACAGGGAGATAAGCTCAGTGCTTTGTGACGACCTAGAGGGGTGGGATAGGGAAGGTGGCAGGGAGACACAAGAGAGAGGGGATATGGTGATATATGTATATGTATAGCTGATTCACTTTGTTATAAAGCAGAAACTAACACACCATTGTAAAGCAATTACACTCCAATAAAGATATTAATAAACTAAGTAAAAAAATAAAAAGGAACCATATTAGACCCAGGGAATGGTCTTTTCATGATTTTAAAGGGATGTGAAATGGATCCCTCCCCGCTGCCCACCCCTCGCTGTGGGGTACACAGGTGGAGGAATGACACATTTTTTACATCATCATGGCTTCATTGCAGGTGGCTCACTCCCTGCAGTCTGAAGGATTTAATTATTCATTCATTCATTCAGTCCACAAAGACTTACTGAGTTCCTTCCAAGTGGACATCCATATACTGCAGAGAACAATTTCTTGCACTCCTGGGGCTTAGAGGTTCCAGATCCTGTGGAGCATTCTTATGGTTACTGAAAAGTGCACCTTGGACTCTGTGCCATTGAACTTGGATTCTTGTGCTGCTCAGCTAGTCTCACTGATTGGTCTTGGGCAAGTCAAGTGAATGTTCAGATGTCTGTTTCCTCATCTTTAAGATATAGACACTGCCTGTCCATCTCTGCCAGCCCTTCCGATTTCTCAGCTTGAATGTGAGATTTGTAAATACAAATTCAAGGGCTTCATCATCTGTGACATGTTCTACTGGGTTCAGCTGATAATATAAATAATAAAAAAAGAATCTAATAAAAGAAGAATCCCAAATTATTATTCTTATAATCATG
Source organism: Mesoplodon bidens (assembly GCF_964165515.1). Lineage (NCBI taxonomy): Eukaryota > Metazoa > Chordata > Mammalia > Artiodactyla > Ziphiidae > Mesoplodon > Mesoplodon bidens. The sequence continues at coordinate 6,010,606 of NC_138165.1, read as the reverse complement.
ATACCATTCTAATGAAGTTTTCTCAGCCATCAAGCACATCAAATCGAGGGTAAGAGATACTTTTGAGAGAAGAGCTAGAAGAAAAACTGGTGTAAAATGAAACCAAGAAAGCCCGGGCAATGCCCTCAGCCTCTGTACGGAAGGTTGGGGGCCACAAAGACAAGTGGGCCTGCACCCCCTCAGAGATGTGTGCTCCCAGCACTGCCTGTGTCCTGCAGTCCCCTGAAAGAGCAGCGTGGACCAAGAGTTGGGCTTGATTTAACGTTGCCTGGTGGTTTGGGCAGAGAATCATCTCGTGCTCCAAACAAGGTTCAGTTTGCAAGGAGAGCAGTGCTATACTTCACGTATGAGACGGTTCCTCACCATCCATCCTTTCTCCAAGGAGCAGGGGTTTTGGTGTGTCCTGAGGCGGAGGAGATGGGCTGCTCCCCCTTGGGAGCAATGGGCTGGGGTCACTCTGCCCTGGTGGCCCTCATTCCACTCTGCTTTCATACAGAAGGGAAAGTCTTGGAGGCCTGGCTCTGTGCCAGACCTTTAGTCTGCATCCTGGACCTGTACTAGCTCACTTAATCCTCACAAAAAACCAGTGCCACAGGCGCTATCTCATTGCCATTCTGCAAAGAAAACAGAGGCACCTGGAGGTCAAATAACTTACCCAAAGTCACACAGCTCATGAGTGGGAGTAACCTGGGTTTTAAATGCTGAGCCTGCTCTCCTAACCACAACGCTGTGGTGTCTCTCAATGTGCTTTTAGTTTAATCTCTTGTTTTTTTGAGAGATGTGTCTTTCCTGCACATTTACAGCTTTTTTTTTTTTTTTGAGTAGGACTCCATTACTGATGGCAGGGAGCACAGTTGATCAAACATTCTATCTCTTATCTATCATTTATTGAGAGAATACTGAGTGGGCAGACTCATGTCATGTAGTGAAAAACCACAGGCTTTGAAATCAGAGATGCCTGGATTTACAGCCCTATTTCCAGGTGTGACCTTGAATAAACCAGCCTCCATGAACCAGAGTTTCCCACTATGCAAAATGGGGATTACGATACCTATATTTATGGCTGGAATTAGCAATAATACTCTCAACGTATCTAGCACAGAGTAAATGCTTGATAAATATTAACTCTGCCTTGAGAAATAAAAAGTCTATAGCTTACACTTTGCTCTCACTACTTGCATTTGATACAACTTGTTGTCTGCTCCATCTACCAAAGCATAGTAAACATGAGTCACCTAACGTGTTGACTGATATTACAGGTGTCTGTGTAGCTCCTATATCAGAGAACGTGGAATGGCATCATGGGAACATCCTTGAGCTCTGAGGCCCCTGGGAGAAGGTCTCCCACTGGATCATGTTAGCCAAGCCAGGCCAGGCTACAATGAAGTAACAAAAAACCCCGAGTCTCAATGCTTAGGCTTAACATAATCAACTTAAAAAATATTATTTTATTGAAGTATAGTTGATTTACAATGTTGTGTTCATTTTTGTTGTACAGCAAAGTGATCAATTGTACACATATATACATTCTTTTTTTAATATTCTTTTCCACATGGTTTATCACAGGATATTGAATATAGTTCCCTCCACTATACTGTAGGAACTTGTTGTTTATCCATTTTATATATAACAGTTTGCATCTACTAATCCTAAGCTCCCAATCCACCCCTTCCTCACTATCTCCCATCTCCTTGGCAACCACAAGTCTGTTCTCTATGTCTGTGAGTCTGTTTCTGTTTCATAAATAAGTTCATTTGTGTCTTATTTTAGATTCCACATATAAGTGATATCATATGATGTTTGTCTCTCTGTCTGACTTCACTTAGTATGATAATCTTTAGGTCCATCCATGTTACTGCAAATGGCATTATTTCATTCTTTTTATGGTTGAGTAATATACCATTGTATATATATACCACATCTTCTTTATCTATTCATCTGTCGATGGACATTTACGTTGTTTCCATGTCTTGGCTATTGTAAGTAGTGCTTCTGTGAATGTTGGGGTGAATGTTCTTTTTGAATTAGAGTTTTGTCTGGGTATATGCCCAGGAGTGGGATTGCTAGGTCATATGGCAACTCTATTTTTAATTCTTTGAGGAACCTCCATACTGTTCTCCGTAGTGGCTGCACCAATTTACATTCCCACCAGCAGTGTAGGAGGGTTCCCTTTTCTTCACACTCTCTCCAGCATTTATTATTTTTAGAGTTTTTAATGATGGCCATTCTGACTGGTGTAAGGTGGTACCTAATCATAGTTTTGAACACAGTCAATTTTTATTTATGTCTCACTCTACACGTGTAATGTCATGCATCCCCAGAGTCTGACACAGATCCAGGTTGACGGAGGCACCACCATCATAGAGCTGTACCATCTGAGACACCCGGGCTCCTGGTAGCTGGTGTATGGAAGACACTGCTGGGGGGTCTGCAGCAGGAGTAAAATGATGCTCATCACCCCTATTCACAGCCTGCAGGTGTGTCCTGACCCTGTCTAACTGCATGGGGCAGGGAAATCCTCCTTCATGCTTGGCTGGGGAGGATAAATGGATGTGGAGGGTCACTCTGAGGTTCTCTGGAGGTAGGATCTTGTTTCTGTGCAGTCTGCCATTTCTCTGCAGCTCGGGTCCCAGTCTGAAAGGGGTGCCTTCCTGCAAAAAGACATTTAAAACATCTTTCCTTTTTCAGTGGAGACAGGCAGGGCACCCCAATAGGTGTAGGACACAGAGCGCTCAACTCAAACCAGAGAAAGAAGTCCTTTGGTTGGGGGTGTCTCCAGATTCAGATGTTAAGAGAGGGTCCAGTCAAGGGAGAAGCCTGGCCCATCCTCTCACACTGTGGCTTTAACCAGGCTTTTCTAGCTTGTTCCAATGCAAGGATGTTGATTTGTACAAAAATGGAGGCTAGGGTTTTAGAGGTTAGAGAACAAAGAAGGGCTGGGTTGTGCCAGCCTCAGTGCCTGGATGGATTTGGCCTCTGACAGGGTTTTGGAGACATGAACGTCATCATTAATATCAACTTCAAAAGTAAAGAATGTCCCAAACATTCTGCATTTCTCTCTGATGGTTCACCATAACTGTATCATTCATAGAAATTAAAAAAAATATTTTATTTTTTAAATGGAAGTATAGTTAATTTACAATGTGTTAGTTTCAAGTGTACAGCAAAGTGGTTCAGTTTTATATATATATATATATATATATATATACACACACACACACACACACATATTTTTTTTATATTTGTTTCCATTATAGGTTATTACAAGATATCAAGTATAGTTCCCTGTGCTATACAGTAGGTCCTTGTTGTTTATTTTATACATAGTCTTGTGTATATGTGAATCCCAAACTCCTAATTTCTCCCTTCTCCCAACCTTTCCCCTTTGGTAACCATAAGTTTGTTTTCTGTGTCTGTGAGTCTGTTTCTGTTTTGTAAATAAGTTCAGTGGTATCATTTTTTTTAATTCCACATGTAACTGATATCATATGGTATTTGTTTTTTTCTTTCTGACTTTCTTCGCTGAGTATGATAATCTCTAGGTCCATCCATGTTGCTGCAAATGGCATTATTTCATTCTTTTTTATGGCTGAGGAGTATTCTATTGTATATATGTACCACATCTTCTTTATCCATTCATCTATTGAAGGACACTTAGGTTGCTTCCATGTCTTGGCTATTGTAAATAGTGCTGCTGTGAACGTTGGGTGCATGTATTTTTTCGAATTAGAGTTTTCTCTGGATATGTACCCAGGACATTCATAGTAATTTGGAAGCTTTTGTTTTGAGACATTCCTCTCCCGGGGTCAAATACCTAGTGTTCTGATGGCAGAAGATGACCGTGGTGTCCTGATGTTCCACTCGTTAGCCATTTGGATTTGGCCTTACCCTCTTTTAGCCTCAGTTTCCTTATCAGTTTTCCCCATCAAATGGGGACAATGATAAGCCTGATGTTGTGTGGTTGTCATGAGGATCAAATGAAATTTGAAATGAGGTCAGCCTGCTCTCACACCAGTCATGGCTGATAAAAAAGCCAGCCACAAAAATGTTATTTGGTGTTTCCAACATTTATTCACCCCTGACTAGCTGGGGCTTCAGTTTACACTTCTGTACACCCTGGGCAACCTGTCTTAGGATGCTGGGATTTTGATCACAAAAGGATGCTCTTCTGGCCCATATCTCTCTTCACCCAGGCTTCTTTCTGCACCAGTGAGACCCAATACCCCGAGTTCCTTCTCATCCAGTAACTGCCCTCCTGTCTCCAAAAGAAGGTTGATAACATTTTCCTCTCACTATCATCAGGACCACTCAAAGTATCTATTTGCCACCAGCATGATTAATGAGGGGATGGGCCAGCCCTCCTTCCAGGATGGGAGGGAACCTGTTGGAAGATGATAGTCATTGACCACAGGGCACATTATGCTGGAGGAGGAAAACCAGAAATGAGACAGGAAAGGGGGCAGCAAGTACATCTGCACCAGGATATAGATTTATTCTGGAGCAATGTGGGCTGAAATGCAGGAGAAAAGCAGCTCTTTGCTGGGGACCAGTTTCTGGGAGGATGAGATAATGCAGATGTTTATCTGAAGCCCTTTTTACACATGAACATATGACAACTTTTTCTAGTTAATTAGAAATTTCGTTTTTCTGCCAGCATTTCCAAAGTCGTATCAATCTCTGTGGCAGACAAACGCTTGACGGAGGTGAATGTTCCAGTTTGGATGATGTTTGGGTAACTCATGGGCCTCAAAAATAGAAAGCGATTCAGATGGAAAAGGCATCGACAGCTCATTTTGTCAGCATCTCGCCTCTGCCCCCAGGCTGTCCTTATGGCGTGTGTATCCCAATTTGTAATAGTGGTGCCAATTTTTCCATTCATCCATCTACTCCACAACAAAGTGTTGACTAATAATAAAAATAAATAGGTGACATTTATTAAGTTTTTACCTTTATGTCAGATACCATGCCGAGTGCTTCACACTAATTTTCTCATTTTATAATAAGAATTCCCTGAGGGATAGACTATTACCGTCCTACTATATAGAAGTGGATTTGGAAGACTGAGTATCTTGCACCTAAGATAGAGCTGTGATGAGGACATGGCCTGCCTTCTGAGAGCTAAAAGTCCAGTGAGGACACACATGCCACGTGCATGCAGCGTAATAATCATGCACAGCAATGAGACTCTGTTATCAAACTCCTTGTAGGCCAACTTAAACCAGCATGGGGATGTCAAGGCAGGCTTCCTGTAGGAGGTGATATTTGGACTGAGATCTGAGTAATAAGCCAGGCCAATAATGGGATGGTTAAAAAAAAAGGTGGGGTGGAGCATTCCTACCCCACCTCCCTCATCCAATGTGGCTTTAGCCAGGCTCTTCTGGCTTGTTTTACTACATCAGAATTTTATTTTTAAAAATTTTTTACTTTATTTATTGTATTTTTTAAACATCTTTATTGGCGTATAATTGCTTTACAGTGGTGTGTTACTTTCTGCTTTATAATAAATTGAATCAGTTATACAGGTACATATGTCCCCATATCTCTTCCCTCTTGCATCTCCCTCCCTCCCACCCTCCCTATCCCACCCCTCTAGGTGGTCACAAAGCAGTGAGCTGATCTCCCTGGGCTATGCAGCTGCTTCCCACTAGCTATGTACTTTACGTTTGGTAGTGTATATATGTCCATGTCACTCTCTCACTTTGTCCCATCTTACCCTTCCCCCTCCCCGTATCCTCAAGTCCATTCTCTAGTAGGTCTGCATCTTTATTCCTGTCTTGCCCCAAGGTTGTTCATGACCATTTTTTTTAAGATTCCATATATATGTGTTAGCATATGGTATTTGTTTTCCTCTTTCTGACTTACTTCACTCTGTATGACAGTCTCTAGGTCCATCCACCTCAGTACAAATAACCCAGTTTCGTTCCTTTTTATGGCTGAGTAATATTCCATTGTATATATGTGCCACATCTTCTTTATCCATTCATCTGTTGATGGACATTTAGGTTGCTTCCATGTCCTGGCTATTGTAAATAGAGCTGCAATGAACATTTTGGTACATGACTCTTTTTGAATTACAGTTTTCTCAGGGTATATGCCCAGTAGTGGGATTGCTAGGTCATATTGTAGTTCTATTTTTAGTTTTTTAAGGAAACTCCATACTGTTCTCCACAGTGGCTGTATCAATTTACATTCCCGCCAACAGTGCAAGAGGGTTTCCTTTTCTCCACACCCTCTCCAGCATTTATTGTTTCTAGATTTTTTGATGATGGTCATTCTGACCGGTGTGAGAAGATATCTCATTGTAGTTTTAATTTGCATTTCTCTAATGATTAATGATGTTGAGCATTCTTTCATGTGTCTGCTGGCAATCTATGTATCTTCTTTGGAGAAATGTCTATTCAGGTATTCTGCCCATTTTTAGATTGGGTTGTTTGTTTTTATGATATTGAGCTGCATGAAGTGCTTATAAATTTTGGAGATTAATCCTTTTTCTGTTGCTTCATTTGTAAATATTTTCTCCCATTCTGAGGGTTGTCTTTTGGTCTTGTTTATGGTTTCCTTTGCTGTGCAAAAGCTTTGAAGTTTCATTAGGTCCCATTTGTTTATTTTTGTTTTTATTTCCATTTCTATAGGAAGTGGGTCCAAAAGGATCTTGCTGTGATTTATCTCATAGAGTGTTCTGCCTATGTTTTCCTCTAAGAGTTTGATGGTGTCTGGACATACATTTAGGTCTTTTGCTACCCCAGGTTTCTTTGACTTCCATTTGCATGGAATATCTTTTTCCATCCCCTCATTTTCAGTGTGCATGTGTCCCTAGGTCTGAAGTGGGTCTCTTGTAGACAGCATATATATGGGTATTGTTATTGTATCCATCCAGCCAATCTATATCTTTTGGTTGGAGCATTTAATCCATTTACATTTAAGGCAATTATTGATATGTATGTTCCTATTACCATTTTCCTAATTGTTTTGGGTTTATTATTGTAGGTCTTTTCCTTCTCTTGTGTTTCCTGCCTAGAGAAGTTCCTTTAGCATTTGTGGTAAAGCTGGTTTGGCGGTGCTGAATTCTCTTAGCTTTTGTTTGTCTGTAAAGGTTTTAATTTCTCTGTCAAATCTGAATGAGATTTTTGCTGGGTAGAGTAATCTTGGTTGTTAGTTTTTCTCATTCATCACTTTGAGTATGTCCTGCCACTCCCTTCTGGCTTGCAGAGTTTCTGCTGAAAGATCAGCTGTTAACCTTATGGGGATTCTGTTATGTTTCTTTTTTCCCTTGCTGCTTTTAATATTTGTTCTTTGTATTTAATTTTTGATAGTTTGATTAATATGTGTCTTGGTGTGTTTCTTTTGGATTTATTCTGTATGGGACTCTCTGTACTTCCTGGACTTGATTAACTATTTCCTTTCCCATATTAGGGAAGTTTTCAACTATAATCTCTTCAAATATTTTCTCAGTCCCTTTCTTTTTCTCTTCTTCTTCTGGGACCCCTATAATTCGAATGGTGGTATGTTTAATGTTGTCCCAGAAGTCTCTGAGACTGTCCTCAGTTCCTTTCATTCCTTTTTCTTTATTCTGCTCTGCAGTAGTTATTTCCAGTATTTTATATTCCAGGTGACTTATCCATTCTTCTGCCTCAGTTATTCTGCTATTGATCCCTTCTAGAGAATTTTTAATTTCATTTATTGTGTTGTTCATCACTGTTTGCTTGCTCTTTAATTCTTCTAGTTCCTTGTTAAACGTCTCCTGTATTTTCTCCATTCTATTTCCAAGATTGTGGATCATCTTTACTCTCATTATTCTGAATTCTTTTTCAGGTAGACTGCCTATTTCCTCTTCATTTGTTAGGTCTGGTGGGTTTTTGCCTTGCTCCTTCATCTGCTGTGTGTTTCTCTGTCTTCTCATTTTGCTTATCTTACTGTGTTTGGGGTCTCTTTTTCGCAGGCTGCAGGTTCTTAGTTCCTGTTGTCTTTGGTGTCTGTCCCCAGTGGCTAACGTTAGTTCATGGGTTGTGTAGGCTTCCTGGTGGAGGGGACTAGTGCCTGTGTTCTGGTGGATGAGGCTGGATCTTGTCTTTCTGGTGGGCAGGTCCAAGTCAGGTGGTGTTTTGGGGTGTCTGTGGTCTTACTATGATTTTAGGCAGCCTCTCTGCTAATGGATGGGGTTGTGTTCCTGTCTTGCTAGTAGTTAGGCATAGGGTGTCCAGCAGTGTAGCTTGCTGGTCGTTGAGTGGAGCTGGGTCTTGGCGTTGAGATGGAGATCTCTGGGCGATTTTTGCTGTTTGATATTACGTGGAGCTGGGAGGTCCCTTGTGGACCTGTGTCATGAACTTGCCTCTGCCACCTCAGTTGCACAGCCCTGACGCCTGGGTGGAGCACCAAGAGCCTGTCCTCCACACGGCTCAGAATAAAAGGGAGGAAAAAAAGAAAGAAAGAAAGAAGATAAAATAAAGAAAAATAAAATAAAGTTACTAAAATAAAAAATAATTTTTAAGAAAAAAAATTTTAAGTAATAAAAAAAAAACAAGCAAAAAAACGGACAGACAGAACCCTAGGAGAAATGGTAAAAGCAAAGCTATACAGATAAAATCACACACAGAAGCATAGACATACACACTCACAAAAAGAGAAAAAGGGAAAAAAAAATATATCGTTGCTCCCAAAGTCCACCGCCTCCATTTGGGATGATTCGTGTCTATTCAGGTATTCTACAGATGCAGGTACATGAAGTTGATTGTGGAGATCTAATCCGCTGCTCCTGAGGCTGCTGGGAGAGGTTTCCCTTTCTCTTCTTTGTTCACACAGCAGCTCCCGGGGTTCAGCTTTGGATTTGGCCCCGCCTCTGTGTGTAGGTCGCCGGAGGACGTCTGTTCTTCGCTCAGACAGGACGGGGTTAAAGGAGCCACTGATTCGGGGGCTCTGGCTCACTCAGGCCGGGGGGAGTGAGGGGCACGGGGTGCGGGGCGAGCCTGTGGTGGCAAAGGCCGGTGTGACGTTGCACCAGCCTGAGGCGCTCCGTGCGCTTTCCCGGGGAAGTCATCCCTGGATCCCGGGATACCGGCAGTGGCAGGCTGCACAGGCTCCCCAGAAGGAAGGCATGGACAGTGACCTGCGCTCGCACACAGGCCTCTTGGCAGTGGCAGCAGCAGCCCCAGCGTCCCACGCCTGTCTCTGGGGTCCACGCTGTTAGCCATGACTCGCGCCCGTCTCTGGAGCTCCTTTAAGTGGCGCTCTGAGTCCCCTCCCCTCGCGCACCAGGAAACAAAGAGGGAAGAAAAAGTCTCTTGCCTCTTTGGCAGGTCCAGACTTTTCCCCGGACTCCCTCCCGGCCATCCGTGGCGCACTAACCCCTTCAGGCTGTGTTCACGCTGCCAACCCCAGTCCTCTCCCTGCGCTCCGACCGAAGTCCGAGCCTCAGCTCCCAGCGCCGCCCGCCCCGGCGGGTGAGCAGACAAGACTCTTGGGCTGGTGAGTGCCGGTCGGCACCGATCCTCTGTGCGGGAATCTCTCCGCTTTGCCCTCCGCACCCCTGTTGCTGTGCTCTCCTCCGCAGCTCTGAAGCTCCCCCCTCCGCCACCCGCAGTCTCCGCCCGCGAAGGGGCTCCTAGTGTGTGGAAACCTTTCCTCCTTCACGGCTCCCTCGCACTGGTGCAGGTCCCGTCCCTATTTTTTTGTCTGTGTTTATTCTTTTTGCTTTTGCCCTACCCAGTTACGTGGGGGAGTTTCTTGCCTTTTGGGGGGTCTGGGGTCTTTTGCCAGCATTCAGTAGGTGTTCTGTAGGAGCAGTTCCACATGTAGATGTATTTCTGGTGTATCGGTGGGGAGGAAGGTGATCTCCGCGTCTTACTCTTCTGCCATCTTGAAGCTCCTCCACCTCAGAATATTTTGTATAGTAACGACAAATTGGAGGTTAAGCCTTTTGAGATTAGAAAACGAAGGAGAGCTGGGCCATCTCTTGGCCTCTGTGCAGGGTGGGAGCAAGGACCAGGAGCAGGAAGCAGCACGGTTGTTGGCATAACGGACGGGGCACGTGGTTCAGTCTGAGGGGGGCAGGAGGAAACTGAGTGAAGAAAGATGAGGCTGGAGGTAGTGCAGGGCCAGGTCCCCCAAATTCTTTTTTTATTGAAGTCTAGTTGATTTACTGCGCTGTGTTAATTTCTGCTGTACAGCACAGTTATTCAGTTATACATGTATATACATTCTTTTTCATATTCTTTTCCATGATGGCTTATCACAGGAGGTTGGATATAGTTCCCTGTGCTCTATGGTAGGACCTTGTTGTTTAGCCATTCTCTATATAGTAGTTTGCAGCTGCCAATTTTTTTTTTTTTTTTTTTGGTGGTACGCGGGCCTCTCACTCTTGTGGCCTCTCCCGTTGCAGAGCACAGGCTCCGGACGCGCAGGCTCAGTGGTCATGGCTCACGGGCCCAGCCGCTCCGCGGCATGTGGGATCTTCCTGGACCGGGGCACGAACCCGTGTCCCCTGCATTGGCAGGCGGACTCTCAACCACTGCGCCACCAGGGAAGCCCGCAGCTGCCAATTTTTATAAACCCAGTTAAAGGGTTTGGATTTTATTCTGAAGACACTAGGGGTCCACAGAAGGGTTTTCAACATGATATAGCTTGGCTTTACATTTTAGAAACGTTACTTTGGCTGCTGTAAGGAGAGTGGATTGCTTAGGGAAAGCTGAGGGTTAGAGAGACCAAACTGGGAGGTGGTTCAGTGACTGGGCAGATGGAAGGTGAGGTAGGTCTGTACTATAGAAGGCGTTGAGAAGATATGGAGTATGGGGTCTGGTGATGGATGGAGTGTGCAGGGGTATGAGGACAGGGTTCTGGCTTGGGTTACATGGTAGATGGTAGTGGCATCTGCTGAGGTAAGAAAGAACACTTTGTAACTGGCATTTTAAATAAGCAGAGATAATGAGACACAATCACGAAAGCAACTTTGCTTTTCTACCTCTAACTATATACCTTTAAATCTGCTGAGGGGGTGAAAACTTCTGCAGGTCTCATGGCTTTTGTGGTCTCTTCATTGATACGAGGTCCTACTCACTTTCAGTCCCAAACACAGCCTCAGTGAACAAGGAGAGTGTCCCGTCTGATATATTAACAAGCACCTTGATCCTCATGTTTCATTTTTTAAATTTTTAATTTTTTAAATTGAAGTATAGTTGATTTACAATCCTGTGGTAATTTCTGCTGTACAGCAAAGTGATTCAGTTATTCACACATATATATACATACATTCTTTTTCATATTCTTTTCTTTTGTGGCTTATCACAGGATATCGAATATAGTTCCTTGTGTTCTACAGTAGGACCTTGTTGTTTATCCATTCTCTATAAAAGAGTGTGCATCTGCTAACCCCAAACTCCCAATCCTTCCCTCCCCCATACGCCCTCCCGCTTGGAAACCACAAGTCTGTTCTCTATGTGTGTGAGTCTGTTTCTGTTTCATAAATAAGTTCATTTGTGTCATATTTTAGATTCCACATGTAAGTGGTATCATATGGTATTTGTCTTTCTCTGTCTGACTCACTTCACTTAGTATGATAATCTCTAGGTCCATCCATGTTGCTGCAAATGGCATTATTTCATTCTTTTTTATGGCAGAGTAATATTCCATTGTATATATATACCGCATCTTCTTAATCCATTCCTCTGTCATTGGGCATTTAGATTGTTCCCACATCTTGGCTGTTGTAAATAGTGCTGCTGTGAACATGTATCTTTTCCAATTACAGTTTTGCTTGATCTTCATTTAATGTAGGGTCCCCACCTCTGCCCAGGGAGGGGCCCTGCGGGTGGACGCTGGCCCCCAGGGAAGAGCTGTGTTCGGCCTCACAGTTACCAGTTCCTGTCCTCACTAACTTCCCAGCTGCTGTGTCTGCTCCCACCAGTGACGATGTACGGGTAGAGGCAAGTCAGGAATGGGGACATCCTTACTGGACTTATGCTGTGTGGAGCTGGCTCTGCTCTCTGGCCCAGCAGGTGTTCTCATGGGCATGTCTGTGGATTCTTTGGGGGCTCCTTGTTGGGCTCGTCTTTCCTGGAAGATGCTTATCTATCAAGAGGATGCCCTGGGAATTCCCTGGCAGCCCAATGGTTAGGACTCAGCTCTTTCACTTCCAAGGCCCGAGTTTGGTCTCTGGTTGGGAAACTAAGATCCCACAAGCCTCACGGTACCTCCAAAAAAAATAAAAGCGGATGCACTACTCATTCCTTAGCTTCTGCCTGTGTATCCTTCTGTGTCTCCATGCTGAGCCCCCAACCCAGGCCTCCATTTAGGATCAATTTTAGGACAAGCCAGGGTCAACATTTCTATCACGAGTTCATCTCAGCCCGCAGGCTTCCCTTGCTTTGATCTGCTCTGTGATTTGCACTTACTTCCCAGACTCAGGACTGGATTCTGCCACCACAGTCAGCCTCAGGTTTCCCAGGCACGAGTCCAGCCAGGTTTCCTCTGTTCCCATCAGCAGGAAGCATGTGGCAAAGCCTGTTGACTGTTGGGGCGAGTGGGAGACCCCCCTCTATCCTGCCCTGTGCAGGTGGATGATACTGCTAGTTCCCAGTGACTGCCTCTAAAGGAATCTTTTTCAATAAATAAACTTTAAAAAAAAAATTGGAGTATATTTGACTTCCCGTGTTGAGTTAGTTTCAGGTATACAGCAAAGTGACTCAGTTATGCATATACATATACCCACTCTTTTTTAGATTATTTTCCCATATAGTTCATTACAGAGTATTGAGTAGAGTTCCCTGTGCTGTACAGTAGGTCCTTGTTGGTTATCTATTTTATATACAGTCGTGTGTATATGTTAATCCCAAACTCTTGATTTATCCCTCCCTCCTTTCCCCTTTGGTAACCATAAGTTTGAAAAAATAAATTTCTTAATATTTATTCTTGGTTCTTTTCTATTTTCACTGACAACGAATTATGTAGCTTGGTCTCCATCACCAAGTTTGAAATGTCACATTGAGGTCTGTATTACACCCTGATTTTGGAAGCTGATGTTTATTACATGTCAATATCACCTTTGAAAGCTCCACTTGAATATCCTGTGGCAGGATGCTTTCAGTCTTTCCCACACACCTTCTGTGTTTGAGCCTTAGAGCTGTACCGTGAAGTGGATAGGGAAGGCATTTTTGTCTCTATATTTCATATGAGGAGATTGACTGGACATGGTGCGTAAGAAGAAATCAGCTAAGGGTCTGTGGACCAGACTGAGTCAGGAGAGCCAGGCTCAGCATCTACCTCTGGACAAGGCCATAGCAATGACCCAGACAGCAGTGCCTAAGGGGAGCCTTTCTTGATGGAACAGAGTCCCAGTGGCATGGACGTCACCAAGGCTGGAGCTGAATGAGAAATAAACTTGAGACAAGAGCTCACCCAGCCTGGGCCTTCAGATAGCAAGAGTCGAAATGAACTGCCTTAGGCTTCCGTGCTCTGGGGGCAAGTCCCTCCATGTCTCTGGGCCTCAGTCTCCTTATCTGTTAAATGGAAGCACAAATACCTTCCTCACAAGGTTGTCACAGGACTGGATGAGATAGTGTTTATTAAATTCCCGAACACTCTTTGCCAGAGGAGAGGGGGTAAACAGTAAACACAGTCCTTAAGCTAAGGCTACGGTTGTCAAGTAGAGGGGTGCGTGGTCCTCCACGCAGGTGGGGTCAGAAGAAGGAGAGGATTAGTAAGACCTTCCTCTAGAACTGGAAACAGAAAGCAAAAGTCCTTGGTGATTTTTCTTCTTTCTGTCTCCATTCCTTCCTTCCTTCCTTCCCTTTCTTTTTTTTTCTTTCTTTTTCTTTCTTTCTTTCTTTCTTGCTTGCTTGCTTTTCTTTCTTTTCCTCCTCCTTCCCCCTCTCTCCCTTTTCCTTCTTTTCTTTTTTTTAAATCGAAGTAGAGTTGATTTACAATGTTGTGTTTGTTTCAAGCATACAACAAAGTGATTCAGTTATATATATGTACATATTCTTTTTCAGGTTCTTTTCATTATAGGTTATTACAAGATACTGAATATAGTTTCCTGTGCTATAAGGTAGGTCCTTGTTGTTTATCATATTTTATAGATAGTGGTGTGTATCTGTTAATCCCATACTCTTAATTTATTTGGTGATTTTTCTAATTTCCTTACTCCTAGTACTTAGGATCCTGGTTTGTTTTTGGAAACAACAAGAGAACCAGGATCTGGAGAGACTTCCAGGCTAGTCCCAGTGGCTGGAGGATGATAACCATGGTGGACAGAGAGTAGAACAATGTCAGTGACCAAGGGAGGAAGCAGGCCGCATTTCCAGGTCCAATGAAGAGAAGACGGGGGTGCTCAGGGTGCAGTCTTGGGAAGAGGGAACCCCTGGAGTCTGAGGACTCAGAAGGCCTGTGTACAAGGCGACACCACCCAAAGTCCTCTGCAAAGCTGCGGGGCACAGAAGGTGAGCTCCTGGCCTAAGGAGCACACAGCGAAGACATCAGGGCCAATCTAAACGCTAGGGCACCCATTTTCTTTGCTTGAGTTGAATCTCAATTTAGTGAGATCGTAGGGCCGAGGGAGAGGACCAGGTGGAAACACAGAAAATCCTTCTGTAGGTGTTGACTTGTTTTGTCCTCAGTCTGTGCTTTAAAATAGAATACAGCAGGGACTTCCCTGGTGGTGCAGTGGTTAAGAATCCACCTGCCAATGCAAGGGACATGGGTTCAAGCCCTGGTCCGGGGAGATCCCACATGTCGTGGAGCAAAGAAGCCCATGTGCCGCAACTACTGAGCCTGCGTACTGCAACTACTGAAGTCTGTGCACCTAGAGTCCACGCTCCGCAGCAAGAAAAGCCACTGCAATGAGAAGCCTGTGCACTGCAACAAAGAGTAGCCCCTGCTCGCCGCAACTAGAGAAAGCCTGTGTGCAGCAAAGAAAACCCAACACAGCCAAAAAAAAAAAAAAAAGATAGAATACAGCAAAACCATGGAGATAATACAAAGGTCAGTGGTTGCCAGGGTTTTTCTGGGGGGAGGGGTACGTTCGGGGGATGGCTAGGTGCTGAAGATTTTTAGGGCAGTGAAAATACTCTGTGTGGTAATGTAATGATGGATACATATCACTATGTATTTGTCCAAACCCATAGAGTGTACAACACCAAGAGTGAAACGCTAATTCAACTATGGACTTTAGGTGATGCTGTGTCAGTGTAGATTCATCCATTGTAACAAACGTAACTCTCCGGTGGGGGATGTTTGTCATGGGGAAGGCTGTGCATGTGTGGGGGGAGGGGCAATATAGGAAATATCTGTGCCTGCAGCTCAATACTGCTCTGAAATGAAAACTGCTCGAGAAAATAAAGTCTTTATAAAAAATAGAATATACTGTGTATTTAATCACACTATATCATTCCTGTTCATCCCGGTTTGAGTAATGATTCTGCAGAGTACGAAGTGTCTTTTTCACTCCAGCTGTGGAGTTTCACTGCTGTTGGGTTTACCGTAACGGACAGGGTTGGGGTCTTTTCCGGCAGAGTGTTTGCTGGTGTGCATGTGTGTGTACACGTGTGTGCACTTAGGATGAGACATCAGGCAGATGGGTGGATGGGAAGAAGTATAAAATGTGACAATCCCATATTTCAGCTTGTCTTTCTCTTCTAAAATATATTTTTGTTAGAAATAAGTGATAGAAGAATTCTAAGCAATAGGAAAACACCGTCAGGGCATTTCCCCCATGGAAACTTGCTGAGATGGGTACCATGTTTGTATGAGTGGAGCCCATTCTGCTTCCTGTAGAATGAAATTTATTTCTTTATGTGCTGGGATGTGGAAGGAGCTCCTCTCATGGCAGCCTTTACCCTGAATATTGTGTCAAGCCTTTGTTTTTAGTACCTAGTAGGCATGGTCAAATGGACCGACTGATGGATGGTCTCTGTAATTGGGGTCTCAAACTTGATCATATTTCTGAATCACCTGGAGGGCTTGTTCAAACACAGATTGCTGAGCCCCAGGCCTAGAGGGTCTGATTCGGCATGCCCGGGAGGGGCCCAATTAATTTCCCAGGGCGATGCTGAGGCTTCTGGTTCGAGGACCACAGTTTGAGAGCCACTGGGCCTGTGAACAATTCTAATAACATTTGATGTCATGTCTTTGAGGCACCAAAGCTGTAAACTAACTGTTTACTCTTAGGGCTTTCGAACGTTGCATAGTCAAAAGGAAAGTGATGTGCAGCTTTATCAACAAGAGCAAGTTCCAGGGACCCCAAAGCAAAGCTCAGGGCAACCCTAGATTGGAGAAGAGAGTTAGGCTTGAGGCGAAAGCATGGTTTCCAAACCCGGACCCAAATGCAGGCCTTCAGTAATTACTCAGGGTCAGAGCTGGGATGTGAATGCAGACAGAGTCTGTATCATTAGATGGAGATTGTTGTTCTCATTGAATAGATGAGGAAATGGAGTTTCGGAGAGGTTAAGTGACTTGGTTACAGTCACTCAGCTGGTAAGTGATGGGGTCAGAATTTAAACCCAGCCCCATGGGCCACAGAGCTGGGGCTGTTTCCCCTCCAGGATGCTGCCGTTTAGGACAGCTACAACTGGTGATGTCTACACATGAATGCTTGTGACAATTTCATCCTTGGAATAAGTGTAGCGCTTTCTCCGGTTGCCTCCTTGAGTGGCGTGGCTGTTGCTTGGATGCATAATTTCCACTTGAGTGTCAAAAAACCTTTCATGTGATTTTTGATTTCATCTTACACATGCAATCAAATCTCCATTATGGATGAAGACAAAAAGCGAATGTTTGATTTGCTTAAAAATCGCCGAGACAGCTAGTGGTGGGTCTGGACTTAAACTCAGCCTCCTCAACCCAGGGCTGGGCACTCTTCGTGCTTGACCATCTACAGGAAGCGGTCAGGGCATCTACCTCTCCCTTCCACATTCCCAAATGGGGGGTGGGGGAGGGGAAAGCATACGGATGCACCGGTAATATTTTCACACTGTTTCTGCTGAAGGTCAAGCTGGCACTGCTGCCCGGCCAGTTCTGACATCTCCAGTGAGTTATTTATCCTGTGTCTGTAGCACGCACACCATTTACACATGTGGAGATGCAATCTATGCATTTGAAGGATAGTTATGACCATGGCCGGTTTATTACTGTATAAAGAGCTCCAGGAAATACGGTGTTTTTCTCAAAATGCCAATATGAAAGTTGATATAAAGATTGGTGATGTGTCAGCTTTAACATTACATAAAAATAGGCATTATAAAAGTTAACAACCATGTTATTTATAATTATATTGAAGATCGGGATTTTTAGGTTCGTATTGTCAGTGGTAACCTTTCCACCTTCCCTTCAGTCTTGTCTCCAAATGTTTATACTAGGTTTTCACGTTTGTGTTTCCTTCTGTAACAACAGGGCTCACAGTGTCTTCCCTGAGTCCCAGTCAAATGCGTGTCACTCATCCATCTCTCTTGGAAAAAGAATTCTTGTCCCACTGGATTCATAATTCATGGGATTCTGCTGCATACTTTGCTATCTCTTCACTGCCATGTAAGTACAAACTGTATTTTTCTCGTTTTCGACATCTTCAAAATAACGTTTCAGGATTGCCACATCTGTCTTGCAAGATAGAAAAAGTTACATTCGGTTGAAATTTGAGCCCCTGGATTAAGAAATATCCATTACCTAACTCTATCAGGTTTACAAGGATGGAGATTCAAACTCCCCTCCCCGCATACGTATGAGGAAGATAATAATAGCACGTCTTTATCCTTTGCTCAGCACTGCTTTAAGGGAAAAAAATACCTCATCTTAATTGTTTGTTCTTCTCTACAAAAGATTCCTTATTGAATAGGGAACTAGTATCTTTAGCTAGCAGAAAACCACCTTGACGGTGCTTTTAAAGTGGGAAGAGAAAAGTGACATCCACATAATATGTGGAACTATTGACCGTGGAATAATGCTATTTTCTTTCTTAAAAAATTTTTTTGTCCTTTTGAAGACCTAAGAATTTCTTTTTTTAATTAAAAAATTTTTAATTTTATATTAGAGTATAGTTGATGAACCATGTTGTGTTAGTTTCAAGTGTACAGAAAAGCGATACAGTTATACACACATGCACACATCTATTCTTTTTCAGAACATTTTCCACTATAGGTTATTACAAAATATTGAGTATAGTCCCCTGTGCTATACAGTAGGTCCTTGTTGGTTATCTATTTTATACATAGTATATATGTATATGTTAATCTCCAAGTCCAAATTTATCTCTTTCCCCCACCCCCCCACTATCCCCTTTGGTAACTACAAGTTTGTTTTCTACGTCTGTGAGTCTATTACTCTTTTGTAAATAAGTTCATTTGTATCATTTTATTTTAGATTCCACATATACATGATATATCGTATGGTATTTGTCTTTCTCTGTCTGACTTACTTCTCTGAATATGATCATCTCTAGGTCCATGCATGTTGCTGCAAGTGGCAGGATTTCATTCCTTTTTATGGCTGAGTAGTATTCCATTGTGTATATGGACCACATCTGCTTTATCCATCATCTGTTGATGGACACTTAGGTTGCTTCCGTCTTGACTATTGTAAACAAGGCAATGCTACTGTCTTTCTTGATGGGCTCAGATTAAACAGTACTCTATGTAGGTGACCCCAGTGTCAGTTGGGTAGGCAGCTCTGGACTCACAGAGGAAAGAGCAACCTTGGGAGTCAGGAGCTGTGGGTTCTGCTCTGCTGTTTACTACCTAGGCAACCTCTCTGAACCTGTTTCCCCACCTGTGAAAGATGGCATAGAAGGGTACCCCTCAGTCCACCTCACAAGATAGGCGAAGATTTGGTACAAGAACAATGTGTGATATTTTCTTCTTGGAAGTGAAATCAGCCAACTCATGTTTCCTTGACTAAGCAGAACCACTTGTTCACTCATTTTAATCTCCTTGCTGAACTAAGACTTAAAGCTATGTCTAAAGGGTGCAGCCAGATGTGAGCACAGGGTAAACGCCATGCTGTGGGCACTCTATCCCTCGTCACAGCACCAAGGGCCCTGCACCATCCATTTCTGCATCCTGCCTGTCTGTCTGCTCCATTGGACTATGGGCACCTCATGCACAAGGACCATCGATTTATCCTCTGTCTTCATAGAACCTGTTATAGTGTTGGGCACATAGTAGGTTCTCAAGAACTTGGGGAAGGGGGAATAAAGGAATGAGTCACTCAGCAGTAGATTAAAAGGAAGTACTTTTAGGTCTCTACCGACATGCCACAGTGACACCACTCAAGACAGTTGAAAACCTGTGTAATACGTGTGTTCCAGAAACCCCTTCTATTTAGTTGTCAGCTTGGTTAAAAGGCATTTGCCAGGCTTCAAGGCTATGTTCAATGACTGCATTTGAAACCTTGAACTTGGTCCTGTCTCAGGGGCCAGACAGCCACCCCCTAATACCACCAATAGTCTCAAGTCTGGAGATGGAAGGGCTCCAAGGTGGTCTTATGACAATAACAAAGGAATTTAACTTCTCTTGGCTTGAAAAAGTGACATGGACTCCTGGAGGGCAGGACGTATGTTTTATTTATCTCTATAGTCGAAATGTGAGCCATATGACTTGGCATATTTTTGATGTGTTTGTTAAATGAATAAATGAGCCTGTTGTTATTAATCGTAACTCTTTATGGATGGGAAATGCCACTTAATGAAGAAATGCTAGCACTTGGGAAAAAAATAGGAGACCCCTGTCTTTTCAAATTATCAAGGACTATAAGATTAATGGATGGGAAAAGTAATATTTTTGTGAGAGTCTGCCATGTGACAGACTCCTTATCTAGGGCATCAGATGTATTATCTCATCTCATCTTTGCTTAAACTCTGCAGAAACGTTGTCCCCAATTTATGGATGAATAATTAAAGCTCGGAGAAGTTGAACAATATGTCTAAGCCTATGCAGCTGGAGAGCAGTACAACTGGGATTGAAACCCTGAGCTGGTCTGAAACAAGAACCTGTGCCAGGATTATCTCTCCCATCTTTTGGGTCTTAGAATCAGTGGCTGGAAATCCAGAGACCCGGTTAGTTCGAAGAAAGTAAGAATGCTGTTTGGCATTTAAACTCTGGCTCTGTTGGAGAGCTCATTCAGCAGGATACCTTTGAATTCAAATCCGAATGCAATTTGTAGAAGGGTTTCCAGCATGGGGCAGGGAGTTGTCACTTTAACTGCTGTTCTCCAGCTTCAGGGGTTGTTGCCGGACTGAGATGATCTTTGAAAAAGAAAGATCAGAGGCACAGACTCTGAATTTCAGATATTGTTTCAGCCACCAGCATTCCCCGCATTTCACTACTGTATGTGCACTTGTCTTCCTCTGAAGACAGAATTCAGAAACTACTTGACCTTGGCGAGCTGGTTGCCTATTTGGGTCATGGGTGAGAACGCAACTAGATGAAATTAACATTGCAGGCACTTGATGGTTGCTTTATTAATTAGACTGCTTTATTTAGCAGACACTCTTCACATCATCCTCCCTCCTGCATGTGCGGAAGAGGCAACTACTTGTGTGTTGTGAATTGTGGAGTGCTGGGCTCATGGCCCAGCATCACAAGAGGGTATCGTCTCACATGTCACTCATCCAGGAAAAGATCAAAGTACAGTTTCTACCAAGTGCATAGTGCTCTTGCCCCATTGTAAAGTCAAAAAAGTCCATCCGTCTTAAGTCAAAAGAGTCCATCTGTCTTAAGCTGGGGATCATCTGTATTTTTCTCTGTTCTCGTTGTTTAACAGCTGCTCTATTTCTCCTGTCTCAGTAAAGTTGGTACAGTAACCCTGGTCTTTGCCCGTTGGTTTACTAGAAGGAGGAGCTCAGAGTGGTCAAACAGCCACCTCAAGTAAGTTCAGAGGAACAGTTGTTTAGCCCCTCCAGTAAAAACATTACTGCCTTAGGCACAAATAACTCCAAACCAGCAGACTCCAAAGTGATGGAGGTGTGAAGAAAAATTCTGCAAGTTAGTTATAGAAGTAGCAGTGGGGATGGCCACTCCTGCCTTCATGGCTTGCATCTCCCACCTTTACACTTTAGCTATCAGAGACAGAGTCCTTTAGTGGTTGCTGTATTTTATAGGATTTGCTTCCCAAATGTGCACAGTGGTGTGTCTGATCTAGTGCCACAACTGAGTTTTTAACAGGCCATTACAATTTTCTAGAAGGTCCTCTGTTTCTACATAATGGTGAAAATGGAAGAACGGTGAATGCCAAGGGAACAAGTCTATTGCCTTACTCATGCTTCTGAAATAAATTTCTTTGTGAGAAGCAATGTTATATAGAAGTGATAACATAGTGATAACAAAGGCATTCAGTTCATTCACAGATGATAGTTCAGCAGAAGCATCAGAGCCAGAGAAGGCAAATCCAAATCCAGAGTAGGTCTATTCTAGTGAGGACAAATTGCTGACCCTTCATGAGAAGGGACCCAGTATAATCTGACAGCTACCAGGTGTCTGGTCATAATGTGAACATGGTTTCCATCTCCAATCTGGGCAGGTGGGGCATTTGGCAATCGTAGCAGCCCGCAGTGATCAATATTGTTGAACTGATGCATAACTTCAATCTGTGTCCTGGCTGCATGACTCAGGAATCCATTGAGCAAGCCCTAGGGTAGCTGGGGAAATAGGCTGCCTTGTCTAGAATGGATCAACTTCTTCACTACAAATAATAAATGCTGGAGAGGGTGTGGAGAAAAGGGAACCCTCCTACACTGTTGGTGGGAATGTAAATTGGTGCAGCCACTATGGAGAACAGTATGGAGATTCCTTAAAAAACTAAAAATAGAGTTGCCATATGATCCAGCAATCCCACTCCTGGGCATATATCTGGAGCAAAACATGGTTCAAAAGGATACATGTACCCCGAGGTTCATTGCAGTGCTGTTTACAATAGCCAAGACATGGAAGCAACCTAAATGTCCATTGACAGATGAATGGATAAAGAAGATGTGGTACATATATACAGTGGAATATTACTCAGCCATAAAAAAGAATGAAATAATGCTATTTGCAGTCACATGGATGGACCTAAAGATTATCATACTAAGTGAAGTAAGTCAGACAGAGAAAGACAAATATCATATGATATCATTTATATGTAGAATCTCAAATATGATACAAAAGAACTCATTTACAAAACAGAAGCAGACTCACAGACTTAGAGAATCAATTTATGGTTAACAAAGGGGAAGGGTAGCTGGGAGGGAGACTGGGAGTTTGGGATTGACATGTACACTCTGCTATATTTAAAATAGATAACCAACAAAGACCTACTGTATAGCACAGGGAACTCTGCTCAATATTCTGTAATAACCTAAATGGGAAAAGAATTTGAAAAAGAAATGTGTATGTATAACTGAAGTACTTTGCTATACACCTGAAACTAACACAAGATTGTTAATCAGTTGTACTCCACGTAAAATAAAAATTAAAAACAAAAGAAAGCAGAAACAGAATGGAAATGGGGACAGTGCATGAATTCTGCTGAAGCTGGTATTTCAAGCCTTCATCCTGCACTGAGCCTTTCTTCTCTGGGGATGTCAGTCTTCCCCTATACGGGCACCCTGCAATGTCCCCACCTTGGCCTTTCACTCATGAGGGAATGCGGATGTTCTCAAGTTCCATTCCCACAGCCTTGCATTGCCTCCAGACTCACGACCATAGGCAGAACTCTGCAGATTCTGGGGAGATGGGCAAAAGCAATAGGTGTTGATGATCTCAGCTGGCATCGCTAAAGGCACGATTCCTGGGAGAGATTCATGGCTCACTGCAGAGCCTCCTGCTTGCTGCCTGCCCAAGGCCTCATGCCTACCTGCTGCTGTTGCAATGACAGTTTCTGCTTCTTACCACTTTCCAAATCTTTCAGGAGGGCTTCTCACTGGATGATTCAAAAAAGAAACCACCCTAGCAAAAGAGTCTGGGAAATATGGATTCTGGCTTTCTGCACCTGTGCCACACGAGAGAACTTAGGCTAGTAGAGGTGGTGACAATCTCCCACTCGAAGGACCTGGCAAGGCGCACACTTGTTGAGAAAGTGAGGTGGTAACAGAGGAAAGAAGGAACATTCCTGCGAATGAGCTATTTGGAAGGTTAGAAAGGAGATAAAGGAAATACCTTGAATGGAGAAAAATTCTTATCACAGCAAACAGTTTCATCATTGTTCTTGGTTGAAAAGACAGTTTCCAAAGACAGAAAAATGATATAGTTTGGGTCCCATAGTAGTAGCTTATATCTTGGTGGAGATCAGTTCCTAAAAATTAATAAATTTCCAAAGATTCCTTGAAAGCTGTTAAGGGAAACAATTCTCTATGAGATTTGCTCAAGTTGGTTTTGTTTATAGAAAGGCTGAAGTCTTTCTCTCCCTGATGGGTTCTCTCTTGGGCATGAAATGTATTCCAGGGAAAGCCAGGAAAGCAAGAGAGCCAAGCAGTGCATGGGACACACGTGTTTGTTAAGAGGTTTTGACAAAGCATCTGGAAGGGGCATCTGTTATTAACAGTGGGAGCTAAATTTCACTCTTTTGTTTCTCTTCGTACATGCAGAGAAATGTGCCCACACGTCCCCTTTGGTATGATCGCAGAGGTATGAGCTTTCTGGGAAAGAAGAAGGATTTCACATTTGAAATATGTGTACTTTCTTGGCATCTGTACCCAGGACGTCAGAAGAATGAATAATGCATACATGATTATTCCTGATTATTATTTTAACCCTCAATATTGTACGAACTGGGAGAGTGTTGGCATGTTAACAGCTTCTAGAATAACAGGGAACAGAGATTCTGCTTCAGCCATCAGAAGCAAACTCAACTCTACCAGCAAGGAGCACTGATGCCCAGGGAAACTCCAATCTACCTTCATGTGCAGAAATCAAAGACCCCAAGATGACGTAGAAAAAAAATCTTGGACTCGTGTCAATACTTTTTTTTAAGGAACTAATATAAGTTCAGTGGGAGCTTTTCACCAAAGAAGGTGACCCTAGAGTGGCAGAGTTGGAGGGAGAGCCTGAATTATAGGGGAGTGGTATCAGGTAGCCACAATGGGGAGCAGGAAGATGGCACTGGGGGTTGAAGAGGGTGGAAAGTGAAAGCTGCAAGGCAAGGTCCAAGCAGTGGGCTGGGGCACGCGGTTCAGATCTATGCTGTGGACAGCCGTAGAGTGCTGGGCTGGCTTTTCCAGCTTGTGTGGCTGGAGGCTGAGTTGGCACATCAAAGCCACAGTCCCAGGCTTGGGAGTCCCCGGAGAGCAGGTTATTCCCAGGAACTGACCCACTGGGGGTGGCGGCACCAGCGACAGGCCCCCTCTGTAGCATCTCTTCTTTGTAACTGCCATTCTAGGACCACCTCCTCTGAAGGTGACTTGTGTGAGCTGGGCTTCAGCTTTGTGGATGTGGGGACTTCGTGGTCTTGGCCTCCCACACACCTGCCTTTGCTCACCTCACCTGGGGCAGTCCTGCCGTTTTATACGATGTTACTCCAGCTGGAGTCCATCACCCAAGAAGAGCATCGTGTTGAAGTGTGTGACAGTGTAAACGGGGGTGGCTTCAGTTACAAGTGACAGAAACTCAACTCAAGCTGGCTTGAGTTGCTTTTTAAAAATGAATTTTATTGCCTTGTAGAACTAAAAAGTACAGAGGTAAATCCAGGTTCAATAACATCAGAAGATGCTTTCTGAACGTGGAATTGGGGGTAGGTGGGTGAAACAGGTTGGGGGTGGTCAAAAGGTACAAACTTCCACTTATAAATAAGTCATGAGGATGTCATGCACAGCACGGTAACTATAGTTAATAATATCATATGGTATATTCGACAGTTGCAAAGAAAATGCAAGAAACAAAAAATCACACATCAGAGGACAGAGAATCAAATGATGTCATGACCCACGGGGATGCCAATGCCCTCTTTCATTCATCTCTGATCATCTCTGACTTGGTATCATACTCAGGCAGGTTTTCTCTCTGTGTTTGTGGGCTTACAGTTTCATGAACTCAGGTCCAGAAGTAAAATAAGTTCCCTGTTTCTAAGTCCTGAGAGTGAGCCTTTTGGACCAGGATGGAACCCGTAAGCATCCCTGGTCTAATCTCTGTGGCTGGGGTTGAGGAGGTGGGGTTGTGTTCAGTGTTCTGATTGGCCAGACCTAGCTCATGTGTCCACCTCCAGAGACAAGGGGGGAATTATCGCACCTGAGCCACTTAAACCGGGAAGTTTAGAGCTTGGAGGATTTCTTGAAGTAAATTAGGGTTCTGTTACTAGGAGAAGGGGAAGGAAAAGAATATCCAACGCATATGGGGAGCAGCAGGAGATTAGACCAGCAAAGCTAGCTCATGAAGCATCTAGAATGACAGGGGCAAGTCTCAATTACGAATATCATTTGATTGGAATGACTGCCTGAAACATGATGTTGAGAAGGATTCTGAGGCTGCCTCAGTGTGCAGTAACTGGTAAGCAATGTCTATCACGGATGAAGAAGGGAGAGCTGAGGTAAGTGCCATGGATTAGCCAACCCTGATGGAGAAGGTGACTTTATTTGGCCGTGCGGATCATTAATGCCTTTTAAAAGAAAAAGATTTTCTCCTTTAAGAAAGAACATGAGGGGCTTCCCTGGTGGCGCAGTGGTTGAGAGTCCGCCTGCCGATGCAGGGGATACGGGTTCGTGCCCCGGTCCGGGAAGATCCCACATGCTGCGGAGCGACTGGGCCCATGAGACATGGCCGCTGAGCCTGCACGTCCGGAGCCTGTGCTCCGCAACAGGAGAGACCACAACAGTGAGAGGCCCGCGTACCGCAAAAAAAAAAAAAAAAGAAAGAAAGAAAGAACATGAGAAGGGATATAATTTTTCCTGCAGAAGATGAGCAATCTATTCAAGCATCTCTAGTTCTAATGAAGGTCCCAGGGTATCCTGCTCCCATCTTTTTGTGTGTGTGTGAAAATCAAGATAAAGCAGAGAGCTTGGCAAGTATTATTGAGATCTGGTTACCGGCTGCGGCCGCAATGCCTGGGGAGTGTTTGCATTCCTCTGCTTCAGGCACAATTACATTGTGAAAGAGCCAGTTGTGTGGAAGACGTAAAATGTTTCAGAGTGGATTTCTCATCTTGACAAAATCCTCCACGAGCGGCTGGGGAGCACAGATCTTTTTAGCCGTGGAAGGAAATAGGCATGAACGTAGAGAGGGTGGGATGCTCACAGTCTGAGCCCCTCTGCCCTCTGCCCAGTACCATCAGCTTAATCTTCCGTGGCACAGCGGCTGCCCTCCTGCAACTCTGGCCTTATTACACATGCTCCTGGGGGCCACTGTTCCCTGCTCCACAACTTCTCCTCATGCATCTGACATTCCCTCGTGAAGACATTTAACTTCACTGCTTATGACTGTCACTCATGTGCAAGTCAGTGTCCTTGGATGCTCAAGTGTCCGAGGGGTCCAGCGGCATGTGGCCACCAGCGTTGGGGCTCAGAGAGATGTTTTCAGGGGTGCATTCTCTCTGGGACCCATTCAGCAACACCTTTGAGTGTATGGACCAGGCACGAGGATACAGAAATAAACATCACCACTCCCTGTCCTCCAAAAGCATCAAGTCTGTGAGCAAAGACAGATCCCTGGATGTGTAAGTCATAATACAGAACACGAAGGAATGGATCTGAAGAGGCTGCCTGAAGATGCAGTAATAAGGTGGCTTATCCTACTTCCTGATGCTCCCACTCAGCCTATTGTAAAGAACAAATCTGACTCCATATTAGAGCTGGTTCTTTCACTTTAACCTTTGTATCAATACCTATTGCTTTTGCTTCAAGAATGTTGACTCTAGCCTGAAATATACAGGAGAGCCCATTCTCAAGGCTCTGACCTTTAAGAGTATAACACTTTTCCATTCCTAGAGAGACAAAAAGTTGCAGAACAGGGAATAACATTTGTCTTGTTGGAAGTTTACAGGAACATTGTGACCTGACCTGCATTCCTACGCCAAGAAGTTTGCCACAAACGGCCACGCCCCTCCCTCACCTGGCCTTTAAAAATGTTTTGCTGAAACATTTTGGGGAGTTTGGGGTTTTTTTGGGGCATGAGCCCCTGGTTTCCTTGCATGGCCCTGCAATAAACCTTTCTCTGCTCCAAACTCTGACGTTTTGGTATTGTTTGGCCTCACTGTACGCTGGGCACACCAACTTGCACTAGGTAACACTATGAAGTTGGCAGGTCCTGTGTTTATTTCCCCCATTTTATAGACGGGGAAACCAAAGTTTAGGTTGCAGAGCCTTTCACTCATTCATTTACCTTTTTCTAGTACCTACTCTGTGTCATCACCTATGCTGGAGATACAGAGATGAGTTGTCCCTCCCAGTCCTGATTGAGATGCTCACATCTACCCCTCAAGAGACACCGCTCAGTGAGTGGATCTGGGAGGCCGAGCAGGTACATGTCATGCAGTGTAATCTCAGATATGGCATTCCTACAATGGTCTACTCCCCAGAACAACCCCGGATGTTTTGCTGCAGGATGTCTCTCAGTTCTCTGAAGCTTTGTCCTGATGGACAGGGGCTCCTGGCTATACAAAAGCAGGTCCATCCTACGGCTGAGACCATCTTTTGTGAACAAAGAAAGTTGACTCCCTAAAGTTTTATCCTTTCAAATGGTTATTGACATATCCTGGAAGAATTTTTCAAGAAAGTTCTCTAAACACCAGACTTCAGAGTTATGTTTACAAAGTCATCGATTATGTTCACAAAGAAGCCCTGGAGGGAGAAATCTTTGGGCGGTGCAGGCGCTGCGTGAACCCCGGTGGTGCCATCAGCACCCTTCTCTCATAAGGGAAGAAATGGCAGGGTGAAGGGCTCCTCAGGACACCCGGGAACCCGGGAAAGCCCTGGGCCCCTGCCACCTCCCTTTCCCAGGAATGAACACAGCGGAGGTGCCTCTGCGCTGCTTCCAACTCATGCAAGGCTATTAGAAAGGATATTCAAGTTATTTTTCTGAAATCACCTCCTACAATGGTTACACCAATGATTTGGTTCGGGCACATTTTAACCACCTTCCGAAAAGCTGTATATAAGGATATTGTTAAGCTGACGCAGAGAACATTCTTAGTTTGTTCCTTCAACTTTAAGTTGTCCTCGTTAGAGACAGGAGCGAGTGGAGAATCTTGTTAGTACTCTTTTCGGTGAGTTCTGCCAGTTTACACAACAGCACGGAACCCCCATCTCACAGTGCTGAGCAGACCATCAGGCTAGACCACAGAAAGCACTGTGGGCAGCCTGTGACCTGTGACTGACAAATCACCAGTCTAGGGAGGGTGGGACCGTGCTGTCCTGGACTTGGCTGAAGCAGGAAGACCCACCACATGGCCGGCGCTGTGCTTTGCCATTTTCATGCACTTCTTCTCCCCTTGGGGGCTTGAAGAAGATTTGGGAGGCAGAAAAATGAAACATAGGGCTGGATAGAGTTGGAGTGGGGTTACATCTCCTGTGTTATTCCGAGCCTAATAAATCTACATCAGGGCTCAGGGAAAGCAAAGAACCCTTCCCACAAACCTAAGTGACCCTTGCTTTCTCTGAAAGAACACACTGTCTGGGAATATTTAGGGTCAGTTATGCCGAGTCCACTTAGGTTTCTTTAAAAAAAATTATTCAGCCTCTCACATGAGACTGTGACAAAAGATGAGGAGGGGTTGGTTAATTTTATCCTATAGTTTTCAATGAATATAGAGCAAATCCACTTTTAGATATAAAATTGCAATCTTCTAGACTCCAGGCTTGTGGTTGAAGTGTCACTGTGTTGTCACACACGCTTGCATTAGGAAGGAGCTGTTTACTTCCAGAATCTCCCACTGTGAAGGGCCACGTGGGAGAGTGAATACATGAGAACCAGACAGTTTGCAGATATCGAAACCCGCGCCCCCAGGTGGCAGAAGTTAACTGTTTGTTGCCCACAAGCATGTAGACCCCAGACCTGTTGGAACCAGAAGGCTGATGATGCTGACTCCCAATGACCTCACCACCAACCAATCAGAAGAATGGCCACGAGTTGATCACACTCTCCTCTTTGAGCCATCACTAGCCCCTCCAGGTTGGGACACACGGTTTTGAGGGCATTAGCCTGCAGTGGCCCCCTTTCCCTGGCAAAGCAATAGAGCTATTCTTTTCTACTACACCAAAAACTCTGTCTCTGAGATTTAATTTGGTGTCACTGTACAGAGGCCGGATTTGGTTTCACTGTTGACTGACCTGCACATCAAGAGCTTCTTTAGAGTTTCAGGGTCTTGGAAACCTAGGAAGACAATGAAAGGGGTTCAGCATAATATACTCTTCTTTGAAAACCATGGAAGTGCTGTGCTTTTAGTCCCTGACATGTCTCTCCTTTCTCCCGCTGGGTCCTGGTTTCTGTGATGTGCACGTTGAGTCTCTCACTGTTTTTTCTGGACCTGGACCACCTTGGATGTGGGCACCAGGTCCATAAGAGGTGGCATGAAAGTCATTAAGAATGATGTGGGAATTTCCTCTCTCTTTAAAAGCGACAGGTGGAGTCTGGGCTTTCTCTCTCCTCTGGGTGGGTTCTTTCTCCCCACGCCCTGACCTGGTCCCT